>NC_139570.1:36197812-36618756 GCF_965112155.1 Podarcis liolepis
GGGAAAAAAGGCAAGTAAGAAGCAACACAGTAGAAATTTATAAAATTATGCATGGATTGGAGACAGTGCATGCATTTCCCCCATCCTTCTTTCATAACACTAGATCCTTGCAGAAATCCAATGAAGCTGAATGTTTGAAGATTCAGGACAGATAGAAGAAAGGCCTTCACACTGTGCGTAGTTAAACTATGGAACTCTCTCCCATAGGAGACAGTTATAGCCACCATCTATGATGCGAGTGGCGCTGTGGTCTAAACCCTGGGCTTGCCGATTGGAAGGTTGGCGGTTCGAATCCCCATGATGGGGTGAGTCCCTGCTTCTGCCCACCTAGCAGTTCGAAAGCACGTCAAAGTGCAAGTAGATAAATAGGTACAGCTCTGGCGGTAAGGTAAACAGCGTTTCCGTGCACTGCTCTGGTTCGCCAGAAGCAGCTTAGTCATGCTGGCCACATGACCCAGAAGCTGTACGCTGGCTCCCTCAGCCAGTAAAGCGAGATGAGCGCCGCAACCCCAGAGTCGGCCATGACTGGACCTAATGGTCAGGAGTCCTTTACCTTTTTTAAAAATGATATCTTTAAAAGAGGATTGGACAAATTCATGGAGATAAAGGCTATCAGTGGCTAATAGGCAGACCCAGATGAAAGCAACTCGAGGTGCTGGGCTAAGAGATCTTGAGAGGCCCAAACTGAATAGCATCTGATCATGAGAAACAAAACCCCGTTCTCTTCTTTATCAACTCAGTGAAAGTAGAACATTGCTGAAATTTTAGCACTGATTAAAAGATTGTTTATAAATTTATGGAATTAATGAACACATCCACACAGAACCTTCATAGGGGAAATTATAGCAAAGTTACAACATTGCACTATATACAAGGTCAGAACAGTTTCTTTCAAGGTCTTTTGGGTGCAAACTTAATTATATCATTAAAATCAGTAAGTCACAGTTTATCATTTTATATGCAGAGAATGCTTAGATCACACAATCATTCTTGGGACATTGTTGAGCGTAGATCATTCTGTATCCTTTTTAGTCTATAAAATGATGTTTCGCCAGTACAGTTTGTAACCATTAAACACAGGAACAATCTAAAAATTGTTTCCACATTTGGAAAAGCTGTCTGAATTTTTCCTGGAATATTACTTGATACATATCTTGGTGGGTGAAATTTTATTTTTCAGGGTGAGCTGGTTTGACATACAGGTAGAAGTGCAAGCATTCATTGACACTAGACTAAGGTCAACATCCTTTGGATACTTTGCACCAAAATCACAATGCCATTGTGAATATGCTCCTTGGTTGCTTGAAGGTTCACCACAAAAGAAAAATTGCCAGCTCCTATACACTGTTGCCCTTCTGTTTACATTGGCTTTAAGAGTGACCATGACAGGTGTAAATGAATTAACTCTTTGAGAAAGTTTGTTTAAGGTTTCAGGTGCTGTCCCATCATTCCCCACCCCCCACCCCGTACCTTCTTTTGACAGTTTTGTACTCTACCTCTGGTAGAGTAAATTTTTCTTGCTGTTCAGTTTCATCAAACTTAACCTGGGTGTTTGATACAAAGTGTAATAGTGAGCTGTAAGTATTTACACATGTGCTCAATAAAATTTGCAAACTTGGGAGTGCCTTGCTAACTTTATGAAATTGGTCTAGCAAAACTGTTCAAAGGTGGAGCATAAACATGAATTCAAATCCTTCCATTTTTTGCGGAAGATTTACAGCTTGTTGTCTAGTATCTCCTTTTTCGGTTTCACCACAGTAAATATGACTGAGGAATTCAACAATGTAAGTATAACTTTCACCAATAACTGCAGTAGCTTTGCCATGAGCCTCTCTTATTGTGTCGGATAAATGTTTAGGAACTTTTGACCCAAAAGCAAGAATTCTTTTAGCACTGCCCATCTTTCTGAAGTAGCTGAGAAAAAACAATGAAGTTAATCTATTGTGGTAAAAAATCATTGCAACCAGCCATGAGTAAAATGCAGTTCAGCCAAAGAGATTTAGAGAATGTCCAATGCATGGAATAATCTTTGCAAACTTGTTCCTTTCCAGCATTTTTGGTTGGTTGCCGTTATAGTTTTCAGCCATATTGGCTGCATTGTCATATGACTGTCCTCTAGATTTGCTGAAATCTATTTCAAGTTCAGAATCAGCTCAGCCATACTTTCACTGGTGTGATCTTTCAGTTCAAAAAGACTCAGAAAGCATTGAGCTGGTAATCCATCGTGGGGAGAAACATATCTAACAATGACAGTAAGCTGCTAAACATGGGAAACATCAGGGGTTGAATTGACTGATAAACTAAAATAACCTGCCTATTTGAAGTCATTTGGTATTGCTTCTTGAACTGTATTAGCCATCACCTGGATAACCTCGTCGCATATGGCTTTGGATAAGTAAGGGTGACCAAAGCCTTTACCTCCATACCGATTTATGTGAGCATACAGGAAGGGATCAAATCTGGCAATTAATTCAAGCAATTCCAGAAAGTTACCATTATTTGGTGAACTGAATTCCTTAATTTTATTTCCCCTAAACGCCAAGCCACGTTCTGCCAAAAGAGAAATCAGTGCAATAACTCACTGAAGTATGTGCCTCCAGTAATCCTGCTCATTTTGATGTGAGCATGTGATCATGCTTTCTTGTTAAGCATGTTAGCATAGGGTTAATATGATTTTTAGAGTTTTTGTGGGTTCGAACAAGATAAGTGTGATGCTAATAATCAGAGTCATTAGAAGGTAGTTAGGTTAGTGAAAAATTTGCACACAAACTAGTAGACCTTTCCTGTTGTGAGAGAATACATTAGCCATTCCTGAGGGTAGGTTTTTCAATTTACTTTTGGTGGAATAGAATCAATCCAGAATATTTCCTCGTTATTCAACATTATCCATAAACCTACATCATTATTGTCTCTGAAATAACTAGTTAGTAATTTTGTGTCTGTGGTGCTGGGGTTTTCGCTGAGATCATTTATTTTGTTTTCCAATTCTTTAAGATTGCATTGAGCTTTAACTGCTTCTTTTGGTATAACTATCTCATGGCATGTTGCGGAACATGGGGTCTCAAATTTCAGAGGTGCCCTATGCCAGTGTTTCCCAACCTTTTTTGGGCAAAGGCACACTTGTTTGATGAAAGAAATCTCGAGGCACACCACCATTACAGCCCCGTGACGTCAGCGCGCAGCGTCACGCCGGGAGGGACGCACGAAAGTGTAAGTTTCAATTTTTTTCCCTCCCCCTTGCCGGGGAACCTCCAAGCTTTGGGGGTGGGGGGGGAGGAGGCAGCAAAGCGAGGGACTGAGGGACGGCGGCAGCTGAGGCGGCGGCTGTTGTGGTGGTGGCGGCGATAGCGGGCGGAGGAGGGGGCGGCGGCGGGGCCGAGGTGGCCGGCGGCGGCGGGGGAGGCGGCGGCGGGTGGAGCAGGAGGGCGGCCGAGGCCGGTGAGGGAGTAGGGTTGCCCGGGGCTTGAGGAGCCGTCGCCGGGAGTTGCTGCTGCTGTTGTTGCTGCTGCTGCCCGGACATGCCGGCCTCCTCCTCGTCCGCTGTCTCGCGCTCCTCCCTTTTGCGCGCGCTGCCCCGCCGCCGCCCCATTGGCCGGGTCCTGTCAGCTGATCCTGTGTTATTTCCTCTGTGTGTGTGTGAGGGGAGAATGGAGAGAGAAACCTCGGCACCACCACCGCGGAGCCGCCCCCGGCTCGACGCGGATCCTCGCCGCCGCCGCCCCGCCTCTCGCCGCCCGCCTCGCCCGCCTCCCTCCCACGGCACACCAGCCAACGTCTCGCGGCACACTAGTGTGCCGCGGAACACCGGTTGGGAAACACTGCCCTATGCAACACCAAGATTTGGTGCTCCCCACCCATCTCGCTCCATTCTACACCATAATTGCAGCATCTCTTGTGGTGCCCTCAAGGCTCTGCGTTCAGTGTGACCAAACCAGTTGCACTCCCCTAAATCTGCCTCTGGTACCTTGTGTTACCGTATTTTTCGCCCTATAGGACGCACTTTTCCCCCCTCCAAAAATGAAGGGGAAATGTGTGTGCGTCCTGTGGGGCGAATGCAGGCTTCAGGAGAGCCCCACCGCCAGCCCCACAAGCTCGGGGGACAGCGGAGAGGCGGAACGCTGCCATCCCACTGTCCCCCGACCTGGTTTGGAGGCTGGCGGTGGGGAGAAGCCTGCTCCTCCCCGTCGCCAGCCCCGCAAACTTGGGGGATAGCGAGAGAGGCGCAGCGCGCCTTTCCCGCTGTCCCCCGACTTGGTTAGAAGGCTGGTGGCGGGAGAAGCCTGCCTGGGGGGGGGAAATAATTTTTTTTCCTTTATTTCCCCCCCCCAAAAAAAAACTAGGTGCGTCCTTATGGGGCGAAAAATACGGTAGTCTTTGTAGGTCCAGTACTTGTGGCTGTAGTCACTGACAACAGTTCTCATCAAAGTTCTTGGGAGGCTGCGCTCTGTATATAAACCGGTTGTTCTGCTCAAACTGCTTAGTGTCGTCTACTTGATTTTCTTCTATTTGTAAACACGAACGTTCTGTATCTGAGGGATTATGTAGGGCTGTTTTTGCCGGCTGTACAAAGCCGTATGACGTGATTGGCTTTAAATGTTGGGAGTACTTCCTTCTGTTCTTTTCGTCACTTTCATTTACTAGCACCACTTTCATATTGCTTGCTCATTATTATTTTCACAAAAAGGTGATTCACAGTGATATGAAAGGATCCTCACTTGTTCTTAAAACACACGCTGTAATGATAGACAGTGATCTGAACACTTGCATTGCTTTGTAGTGGACGATATTATTTGATTCTGAGTAGCTTTAAAGCCTCCACGAATTTACTAAACAATAAGTATTCACTTGTCATAGACTCGTGTGTCACATGTTTAACGTTACTAAGGAACTGGGCCTAGATTGTAAAATTTGCCTGTTTTCTTAGAATGGGGGGGGGGGGAGAGGCCGAGGCCCTCCTAAATTATGAGGCCCTGGGATGCAGCCTGTTCAGTCTGTATGTAAATATAGCCAGTAGTATTTTTCTAGGAAAAAAAGGTGCCAGAACTCACTATGAACACCTCCCTCAGTCTCTTAGAATGGCAGTGGCACCAACCTGAGAGGTGCCAGAACCCACCTGAGAGCAGATCCTCCAAGTATCCCTATTTTCCAGGGATGTCCCTGATTTTGAGAAGCTGTCCAGGTTTCTGATTTGATCCCAGTATGTCCCACTTTTCCTTAGGCCGTCCCTATTTTCACTGAAGAAATGTTGGAGGGTATGGAGTTATCCGGCCTCCGAGCCGTCTGAAGGCGATCCTGTATAGGGAAGTTTTTAAAAATGTTTCATGTTTTATTATGTTTTTATATATGTTGGAAGCTGCCCAGAGTGGCTGGGCAAACCCAGTGAGACGTGTGGGGTATATATAGTAGAATAACCATTATGGAATGGGACAAAGACATTGGAGAAATGTTGGAGGGTATGCCTAAGAGGTGCCGGAACCGAGTTCCTGTGAGTTCCCCCTGAAAAAAAAGGCCCTGAATGTAGTACTGCTACTAGCCATGAGGGCTGCACCCCTGTGGCAGCATCCCTTGGAATACCAGTTGCTGGAAACTGCAGGAAGGGAGAGTTCTCCTGTGCTCCAGTCCTGCTAGTGAGTTTCCCACTGAAGCATTTGGTTGGCCATGGTGAGAACAAGATGCTGGACTAGATCTTACAGGATTCCAGCACTTTCTGGAGGTTGCCCACCCCTCTTGTTACTGGTTGAAAGTAATACCTCAGCTCCACCACTGTCCCTTTTGGTCAGAGCCATTCACTCTTGGGAAACATCAGAAGAGGCTAAACTGTGGCCCTCTGGGTGTTGCTATGTGACAACTCCAATAACCCCCGACAGATGGAGGTGCTGTTTCGTCAGTCTGCCTCAGGGACTAGGGCCTGGCCTGCTGTGGAAAGGGTTGTACTCCCCTTGAGCCTTGCAGCTGTGGTGGCAAGGAGTACCAACCATCACATCTCTTGAGTCAGTCTGATTTAGCACTAGTTACCCATGCCTTCTCTGCATTGCTGTTCGGATTACTGCAAACTGAGTTACATGGAGCTACCCTAGAAGACTGTCCGGTCAGTGCAGCGCTTCAAATGATGCAAAATGTAATGGCCAAGCATTTGTTCCCCAGGCTCAGGAGAAGATGTTTAAAGCCCTAAGCGGCTTAGTTCCTCTGGGGCTGCATGCCTCATTATGAACCTGCCCCCTTGTTAAGAGCTGCAGGAGAGACCCTTATGAAGACATGACTGCCAGCAGAGGCCCACTTGACAGGCATGTGGGGGAGAGCTTTTTCCTTCATTACCCCCAGATGAAGGAATGCAATCACACCCACCCACATCACTGTTGTTAGGAAAGCTATCAAGGCACAGTTAAAACAAAAACAAAAAACCAGTAAGTTTTCTATAGACTCGAGATTTTAATGTAAAGAGTCTTCCCCCCCCCCTATAAAAAGCAGATATTGGCTGACATTCCCAATGTAACATGGTCATTGTCTAATTTTAATCAATTGTTTTTCTTTCTGTTAAAACCATGTATAGCCATTCAAGCAGACCGAGAGTTGACTGCTTTTGAACAACTTATGGTCAATGTTCCTGCTACAGAGAACAATCAGAGAAAAATCTTTGTTGACATTTATTAAGGACTGGAAACTTCTTATGGACTTTTTGCGTGAAAGAGAAAATGAACTTGTAATATCTGGATTTGAAGATTGAGAAAATGTTGGCTTATAGAAAATAGAATAGTTGGATGTCAATTTCAGTGAATACTTTGAACTAGTTGCTATATTTAGCTGCCAAGAGAATCAGAAGTCTTTTAATCTTTTTCTATTTTTTCCCTTTTTAAATTTTCTTTTTATTTCTTTTTTCCTTCTCCCTTCTCTTTGCTCCTGTTTTTTTTAAAATTAGATTTTAAAAATATTTCTTTTACTCTGGTATATAACAAAAAGATGCTTTGTATTGGGTATAAACTTTTGTACATCTTTTGATGAGTATCGATTAAAATAAAATGTGTGGAGAAAAAATTGTTCCTGCTACATCAGAGGGTGAAGTACCAACCATATACAAAATACTAACTGAGGTAGAATTTGGTCATCTTATGACCACAAAAATTCCCTGGGAAATGGACCTTGAAGTAATAATCTCTAATGGAAAATGGAAAACACTTTGAGTTGGGGGGCATAGGATGTTTTAAAACAGTTTCGGCCCAAATAATGGAATTCTCTTTGAAACGCATACATAGGCGATATATTTTCTGCTTGCAAATATCCCACAAGATACCAGGGGCAACATCAACCTGTTAGAAGGGATGTGGGGAGACTGGATCTTACATCCATATGGATGGTTTTGCAAATCTGTTTACCCATTTTTGGGTTTTGATATTTAAAAAAATGAGTTTAATATTCAAAGTGGACCTACAACCTTACCCTCTAACATGCTTTACTTTGAATAAAGGACATATCTACTCCACCAATTGCTCATGAAGAACTTTTAATGTTCCTCCTCACAGTGGAAAACATGGAAATAGCCATGCTCTTGGGCCTGAAAACTGAAGAGTGATACTCCATAGCATGGACAATAGCCCTGACTGAAAAGCTGATGAGCCAGATTTGTGCTACCAAAGGGAATTTTAAGCAACAGCTTTTCTATATTGTGTGGCAACCATTTTTGGATGATATGGGTTAAGAAGACTGAGTTCTCATGGTAATATATGGAAAGATTTCTTGGAGTGATTTGTAATAATTTTATTTGATATTTTTAAGCAACGTGGTTGATGTGTTTTGACTTACGTTTTATGTGTGATGTGAAGAATGAAAATGAATAAACATTATTTTAAAAACCTGAGCTTTTAACATTTGCAGGATTTTTTTTTATTAGTTCATATTATGGTTTGTTCTTAGGTTTTGATTTGTTATACACCACCAAACTGATTTTCATAAAGGCTGTGTAAAAGGATAATAAAATCAATGGATAACTTAATTTAAAATGAGGCCCAGCCTTTCTCCTGGTGTCAGCCAGACAAGATGTATCCGGTTGGTCACAGAACAAAACACCTCCCATGGCTTATTCCGATAATTCAGGGGTCTCAGGTAGACAGTCTCTGCATATGAATGTTCCATTTAACTGCTGCTACAAACAACTGTTGCCTGGCCCATCTTCCATGAACTTGCCTATCTGTTTTGTATAAGAATACAAAATGGGGCCTGCAACAGGTGTGGAGTGTTGGTGGTGGCTGGTGGCCCTTGGGACTGGTGAGGCAGAAGGCAAGGAGACCAACAGTAGGCAGAGCCAGAGCCAATGACAGGTGGAGGCAATTCATTCAAGTTTTATGCCCACCCTCCTCCTCCTTGCAAAGTTCTGCAACAGCGAAACTTGGACTGACTGGAGGAAGTTAACTGGCAGTGCCACCCCCTGGACTGATTATAATTAGTTATAATTAAGGAAGGAAGCCATCAAATTTAACACATGAGGGGGCCCACTTTAACTAAATTGTATAATTTGGTATTTAAATAATATTAATAATTGTATTAATTGGATAAAACTGGCATTGTTTTAATGAGGCTGTTATTGGAATGATATTGGAAAAACTGATCTCATATGAAATATATAATTAGTTATAATTATTTGTTGTTGTTATTATGACATTTCTATCCCAGCTTTCATCCAAGGAGCTCAAAATGAGAGTTGTTAGGAGATTCCCCACAGAACTACAGTTCCCAGAACGGTTTAACAACCAACGCCTCTTCCCAGGGAATATTGGGAACTGTAGCTGTGTGAGAAGTAAGGGGTCTCCTAACAATTCTCAGCACTCTGAATAAACTACAGTTCCCAGGGGTTTTGGGGGGAGGAAAGTAATGCCTGTTTAAAATGGTATAATAGTGTTTCAAATACATGGTGCAAATGCAGCCTTAGATTACCATTAAAAGTTCCCCTGTCGTTTTTTATTTTAAGAATGGAGTTTTCTGGTGCTCTACTTGGTGGATTCTTGCCTTTTTTTGTTTTTTAAAACCCCCCCACAAAACATCAAGGAAGCAGAAGCAGCTCATTAAGTCAAACATCTCCCTTTTGAAAGGTGTTGATTTTACATGAGAAAGGAAGCCCAGAAGCCCAGGTCAGGGGCTGAATTTGGTAAATCCCTAGGGTTTCTTTTTCTGTGTGTGAGTGTGTGTGTGTATAAGAAGGGTGTGAGAGGGCGGAGGAGGGGATTGTCCCCAGCTCTGGGGTTAATAAAGTGGGAAAAGAGTCTCTTTCAGAGGCATTGCAAACAAAGTCCCCCCTCCCCTAAAAGAATCCCTCTGTCCAAAGGCCTACATGGATTGACTTAAACCCAGGGGATAAGTGCTTTAAATTAATCTCATTGCCTAAGAATGAGGCCAAACAAAACTCTTTTAAAATCATATTAAAAATCTATCAAAGGAACAACTTGCGCTTTTCATTGAGAGAGAGAGAAAGAATAATCCAGCAACGGCCTTCCTTACATTTACACAGCCCAGAAATGCAAATCAAAGACGTTCTGTGCTATTTAATTGCCCTTGTAGCTCCCAGCCGATGCCATCTCGCACGTTAATGAACGACAACCCTTTCTAACACGACAGGAAAATGGCAAGATTGAAATTTGTCCTCGCCAAGACACATTTGGAAATGAGTTGAAAGGTTTCACTTCGGCAAAGGGATTAAAAAAAAAATCAATTTGAAATATAGTAGGTGAAAGCATACAACCCTAGAAAAAAAAAGGTTACAGACCAAAGCTGCTGGTGTAAATCAAAATATGAACTTGAAGGTAATAGGAATTGATAAAATAGTCTAAGGCTGAAACGCTCAACGGGACTTACTATTTCTGTGTAGATATGTAGCAAATAGCATTGGATGAACACATGTCCTGTGATAAAGAGTTTGGAGGCTAACAGGACAGTTGCAAATAACACGGGACAGAAATTCCAGAACTATTGAGCCACAAGAAATAAATGGATTTGAAAAATCATGGAAACACAAAAGCAAGCACATGGAGGATGCTGTCAGTTGCATCTCTCTTTAACTCACTGTTCTTGGAGAAGGCCCTAGCTCAGTGGTGAAGATTCTGCTTTGCATGTAACATCCTGGAAAGCCACTGCCAGTCAGTGTAGACAATGCTGAGCTGGGTGGGCCAATGGTCTGACTCAGTATAAGGCAGCTTCCCAGAACTTTTAACTTGCCTCTGCTAGGACAGTTCTACTGTGTATCTGTATACCTGAATCACTCAAATCACCCTCAAAGATGCAAAGAATAATCTGTCCTCTGAGGAGGCTTCATGGTGTATCTCTGTATGACTGGCTACAGTACCCTGACCGGGGCGGGGTGGGGGGGTCCCACAGCCTCTGCTGAAAAACCTCTAGCCAAGAAGAGCCCACCATCTTCAAGGCACTCTGTGTCACAGTTGGACAGCCCATTCTTCTGATATTCTTGATGGTTTCTTCTACATCTTTTCAAGCTCTATAAACAGCGGCATGGAAAGGTTTTCACCGCCAGAAGACCACACTCCCCTTGTGGCATACCAGTACAGTGGTACCTCGGGTTACATACACCTCGGGTTACAAACACTTCGGGTTACAGACTCCACTAACCCGGAAGTAGTACCTCAGGTTAAAAACTTTGACCCAGGATGAGAACAGAAATCGCACGGCAGCAGCGGGAGGCCCCATTACCTAAAGTGGTACCTCAGGTTAAGAATGGTTTCAGGTTAAGAACGGACCTCCAGAACGAATTAAGTTCGTAAGTTCAGACGTACCATTGTAATGGGCATGGGCAGAGCAATGCGTGCGACCCTTGTCTTTGTACAATGAATGAGGAACCCTGGCTTTTGGCCTATGCTGGCTGGAGCTGATAGGAGTTGGGAGTCCGCCATCCATCCTTTGTAAAGCAGACTGAAGAAGTCAAAGAGGTTTACACATATGTGTGTGTGTGCGCACACTTTTCCATTTATTTATTTATTCATTCATTCAATATATTTCTACAGCATCCTTCAAGAATAAAGTTCTTCCTAAGGCGGCTCATATTAAAAAATTACAATGAATATAATTAAGAGGGCCACCGCTTTCACCATTACCACTGTTTCAGGGGTTGCAGGCTCCACTCTGCATTCATAAACCCACTCCTCAAAAAAGAAAGTTTTGGTTAGAAGCTGTTACAACCAGTACACCTTAAATTTCATACAGGACAATGCTGTTCTGAATTTTGCTTCCCCTTCCCCTGGAGCAGGCTTTGAAAAAGGGGTTGTGGGGGAAGAATCACCTCAATTTTGGGTGATACTCCCAGATTGCAGCTACCGTGAGTCTCAGCTGTCTTGGGAGAGGCTGAGAATTTCTGGCTCATCTTTCAGTTCCCAGGCTGGCCAGCTTTTTCTTCCTCTTGACCTTAGATGCAACCATGTCCAAGCCACTCGAGTATTCAGACTGCAAGATTTCGGCCAGACGGCGCTTGCCCCGAGCTTTCTTGAGAAGAAACTCACGCCTGGGCAAAAGAAAGGAGAGAGATAAGGAGGGAAAAAACTGTTTTTAAAGGATTTGGTTTTACAAGGAGGTATTGTTGGATTTTAAAATTTAAGTGTGCACTCCTCAACGTTCCCACTTTGAAGAAAGTCTCACAAAACTTAGTGGAATTTTGGGCCAAACTAGATGTGCCATTCATTACATGATTAACATATCCAAGTTTGTTTGTTTTTCTAAAATTAAATAGCAGTTGTGGGGACGGGGGAGATCAGGACTTTGGCAGTACATGCAGAAGATCCCAGAATCATGAAGGCTGGAACATTATTTTTAGATGTAGAACAATAATGTGGTGACAGAACACATGCTTTGCAAGCAGAAAGTCCCAGATTCAATCCCCAGAATCTCCAAGTAGGGGATGGAATGAGGTTGGTGTGGGAAAAGAGCTTCATTCATCCTGATGGATCGGACTCCACTGGCTGAGTCTCCTTTCTTGAGTTCTTACCTTGAAAATCCATCTCCTGAGTAATCATACATTTAGGGTCAACATAATCCTAATATCTCTCTCTCTCTCTCTCTCTCAAAAGAGATGGTAAGATACAGTTCCCTCTTCCAAAAGCAAGCCTTACTGCAGACACCCTTGAGGTGTGAATGCACAACAGGTGTGCAGGTGAAAGAGAACAGCAGTTCACACACGAGGAAAAAGCAAAGCACAGCTGAACCACAGAGACATTTCATATCTTCGCTCAACTCTCATGTTTTAAAAAAGAGCTCCCTTGTTCTGCCAGTAGTAAATATATGAGATGTGATATGCTGTACCTGCCCACCAGTCCCTCTCTTCAGGAACTGTTATAAGAGGGACTTGGGTTTGGAGCACATCCTATAATGTAGGATTCCCTCACAAGAGAGGTCAGACTGGCTCCCTCTTTGCTTTCCTTCTGCTGGCAAGCAAAGACCTTCCTGTTCAGATGAGCCTTTGAAAACTAAGGTGCAGGCGATGCTGATCACTGGGCTACGGTAGGGGCAAAGCGGATTTGAATGGCTGGCTCTAAATGTGCTATTGTTATTAACTAGTTTCTTTTTATCATGTTCCATTTCATAGTGATGTTTTTAAATGTTGGAAGCTGCCTTGATCCCATCTTGGAAGAAACACAAATATATAAATACAACAACAACAAACAATGTAAAATGGATTTTTCAGCTGTCTCAAAATGGCAGGACCAATATTTTTGCCTCACTGGAACAACTGTTCTTCTAGTGATGAAGAGAAGAAGGGACAGCCAAAGTGCTCCCTCAAGGTGTTGCTGAACTACATCTCCCATCATCCCCGACTGTTGGCCATGCTGGATGCTGGGGCTGATGGGAGTTGGGAGTTCAACAACATCTGGAGGGCCAGTTGTTCCTCCATCCCTGCTCTGGAACAGCACTACACTGAGGAGAGGGTGTGATATGAAAATGTAGTAGTTTGGATTTGCTATCCCGCTTTATCACTACCCTAAAGAGTCTCAAAGCATCTAACAATCTCCTTTCCCTTCCTCCCCCACAACAAACACTCTGTGAGGTGAGTGAGGCTGAGAGACTTCAAAGAAGTGTGCTTAGCCCAAGGTCACCCAGCAGCTGCAGGTGGAGGAGCGGAGACGCGAACCCATTTCACCAGATTATGAGTCCACCACTCTTAACCACTACACCACACTGACTCTTGCATGGAGTGCCTAGCTGAATTTTCTTTAAATAGGCTTAGAGAGGGGTCTTGGCTATTGCCCTGGAATGGCAGGCATAGGTGCTGCACCTGCCTCAGCCTACCCCACATGCTTGTTTTGGGGAGAAGATGGAGGCAACATGCATGAAAGCCAGTGGTTAGGGTGCTGGGCTAGGACCCAGGAAACCAGGATCCGAATCCCTGCTCAGCCATGAAACTTGCTGGGTAAAAAGACCCTAGACCTAACCTACCTCACAGGGTTGTTGTGAGGATGAAATGAGGTGAGAGAGAACCTTGCATGCCACCTTGAGCTCCTTGGAGGAAAGGTGGGATGTAAATGTAATAAATAAATATACAGCACTGCAATCTCTTCCTAGCAGATTTTAGAGTGAGACCCTCAGCAGGCAGCAGGGTCTTTTCAGTTGCATCACCTCAGGCTTTGGAACTCCCCCAGGAGGTCTGAATGACCTTCCCTTCCCTCTCTGCTGTCCTATCAAAAGGCAGGTCAAGACCATTATTTCCCAAGTAGCTTTCGAGCTGTCATTTATTTTTACGTGGATTTACAGGGTTGGATTCAAGTTAAATTCTACCCAGAGTAGATCCACTGAAATTAATTTACCCAGGTTAGTTGATGGATCTGCTCTAAGTCTAACATCACATACAACTGGTGGTCTTTAAATGTAGTTTTGTACACTACTTTGGCAGATATTAGCTATTGAGTGCAGGAGAATGGCTTTAAAAACAAAACAAAAACAGACAGTCACAAATAAGGGTGGGAAGCGACAACAGCCCTGTGGTGGGCTCAAATGCCATTTTTGCTGATGCACATGCAACACAGCCAGCTTTGAATTGCCAAAAACTCATCACAGTGGTGATGCTCGCCCCTCTTGGACCCGTGGTGCGTCTCTGGAGAAGAGGCCGCCATTTATCAGGGACCGTTTTCAACACGGATCATGCCGTCAATCCATTTGACGGAGGTTCCTCACTGCTTGCCCCATCCGGTGGCTGGCAGTGCCAAGCAATGAGGCTTGGCTACCTCTGGCTTAATGCTATCTGAACACCTGCTTTTCTACCCACTGAGTCAAATGAGCCATCTGTGGCTGATGTGTGCTGTGAAGGGGGGGGGATGGGAGTGTCTTACGGGGAGGGATGGTGGCAGCAGTAGGAGTGGGGCATAGCATCTATCAACTGAGATATGCTCCTTCAGACAACCTAGCAGATGTCTCCACTACATGGCAACGTTGGCTGACACTGAAAGGCATATCTCAGAAAGATTTTTTTTTTAAAAAAAGTATGTTCTCATCAAATCAGGACACATCATCAACACACTGGTGGAGGCAAAAGGGGCAGCCTGCAGGGCAAAAGGTCCAGTAATGCTGCAATCTGCGACCCCTTCCTAGGGTCAGGGGTGGGGAACCTCTGGCCCATGGGCCAAACTTGGCCCGAGAGTCTGTTTCCTCACAAACCTGATGCCAGGGTGTTTTGGAGGGTGTTTTGTGACTCTGGGAATTAGATGAAGAACTTGTTTTCAGAAGCAGAGACATACTTAGGCTCCCATGCGCCCTTCACAAGGAGCTGTACCAGTGCATCCCCCTCCCATCCACTGTGCCTTGGCAAGGATATGTTGGCTGCCCAGAGCAGCGGAGGGAGTGCATGGGTGGGAAAGTGGGCTCCTAGCCACTCTGAGCCAGGGTGGAGAGGCACATTTTTTGCACACACACCCTGGGCCTGGGCCCTTGGTGAGGGCCAAACTGGTCAACCCCCAGGTATGCTCTAAGGGGCTGTACATCGTTTTGAAGGGGGAAACTATACAGTCTGGGTGTGCTCCCAGATTACATCTTTCCCCTGGAGTCTTGTGACTTCTGTAAATAGGAGTGCTTATGCCCAGTTTAGGCCACTCCTGAACTGGGACCGCCAGGCCCCAGAGGCCATAATCAGCACCCATAATCCCCGGCTACTGGCCATGCTCTTTGGCGGGGTTTGGGGGCCGACTGGAGTTGGAATCCAACCACATCTGAAGGGCACAAGCAGAGGTGCAGTCTAGGGGGGAAATAATGGAAACAGAGTTGAGAACATTACATAGGGAACCTGTGGCCCAATCCTGGTGTTGTACTCCAAATCCCTTCAGCCCCGGGCCAACAGTCAAGGATGATGGTGGGAGTTTTGGGACAGCAAATTTGGACTGCCCATGATGTAGACACCTGCAGATTCCCCATCCAGGTTGAAAAGGGTGAAGAAAGGAGAAAATATGAAGCAGAACGTTTAGGCAGGGAGCAATGCGCTGATGAAAAAGAGCTGTGGGTCCCCTACTGAGGCTCAGCGGCGCAGCTAGCTGCTCAGCCGCCTGGGGTGGCATGCACCCTGCACCCGGGGGCGGGGCAGGCCACCCATAGGGCGGGGCATGCCACCAAGCCTCCAAGGAGCTGAGCGGGAGGCAACAGGCAGACGCAAGCCCCACACTGCCCTTCTGGGCATGGCAGAGCCTGCAGGTGCCCAAGCCACTGTGTCACTCCCAGGAGAGACGTGTGGCTTGCGTGCACTGCAGGCCCCGCGGCAAGTGTTGCCCCATGCGGTGTGGCACCCAGTTCACCCCCCTAACTACACCTCTGTGTCTCAAACCACCCATCAAGTCTCATATTGTAAGAACATGAGAAGAGCCTGATGGACCAGGCCAATGGCCCATCAAGTCCAGGATCCTGTTCTTATAGTGGCTAACTACAAGCCTGTGGGAAACTCACAAGTAGGACCTCAGCACCAGAACACTTTCTCCTTAAGCAGTTTCTAGCAACTGGCATTCAGAAGCATTGCTGCCCCCAACTGTGGGGCAACAGCATAGCCACCGTGGCTGGTAGCCATTGATAGCCCTCTCCCTCCATGATACCACCCTCTCCCTTGCAAAACGAACCCCTTTCTTGATCTTGCACTTGGCCCAGCTCTTCTCTAGTCTCAAAGCTCCCCCCACCCGCCGGACTCTATTTATTTCTGCAGCAGAGCACCATCCAGAGGAGGGAAAAACGCCCCAAATTCCTCCCTGGGCCAGGCTCCAAGCTTTCCCTGCCACTAATTAAGTGATATTAAGGAAGCAGCAAATGCCACAAGGAAATTGGCAGCTGAAAAAGGACTCCAATCTGACGACGAGGAGATTGCTTTGCAGGGGGAAAGCTCTGCAGCTGCAGCTTGGCCTGGGAGGGCTTCTTTGCCTGCGAGAGCCCGTCCTCTAAGGGGGCTGTGCCTGCCTCCCCCCCCACCCCAAAAATAATCTGGCCAAAGAGAAAAGTTCAAAGAGCATTAGGATGTTAGGTCTGCTCATGCAATGTACTTCTCTTTCTCTCTCACAACCCTCTTCCACATGTTTCCCCCGACAAGGGCCAACTTCTCTCTCATTACTCAAAAAGCAATGCAGAAGAGGCTGTGTGTGACTTGCGTTTAATTAGACCTGATCGTTCTGTATTGGGGGCAATCGGGAGTAATCTGCAAAAGCTAAAATTTGAGGCTTGCTCTCATTTTGATCATGCAAGTTGAAGGACTATAAAACCATAGTTGTTGGGTTTTTTGGGTTTTTTTAAACAAAACAATTTGAGAAGAAATATTGAGTTGCATAGAGTGTTATTTATACTCAGTGTAGACCGGTTGAAATGAATACACATGGCTGACTTAGGCTCATTAACTTTAATGGGTCTACTCTGAGTATGTTAACTGGAGACAAGCCACTGTTTTTGTACTTGTAGAATATGCCTAGTCTTGGACATATTTCTTCTTTTTTAAAAATAAGAATAATCAGGCAAACTTTCAGGGCCAGATTTCAGATATAGAAAAGGACTCTGTACTACGCAGATCATGCCTTTCTGAGGTATTGATTCTTAACACAGGGAGAAAAATTACACATTCCACAGCTGTGCCAACTCCACACAGGCTTACCTGTGCAGACACCACAACCACCACTACCAACGAATATGTTTTTGGGTGCAGGATGCAGCTTCTGAAGAATATCTGCTTTCATTAAAACAATTAAAAATAATAAAAACTGAGCAAGTTTCTAGTCCTTATGGAGGCCAAACTATTTGTTATTTGTGTGTGAGAGTGTGATGTAGAACTTTGCTCTGTTTTTTGATCTAGTTTTTAGGATTTTTTACTAAATGTTATTGGGTATATTTTTATGCAAACCGCATAGAGACTTATTATATTAAGCAGTATTAAAATTTTATGACCGGCTGAATGAATGAATAAATAAAATTACCTAAATAATAAAATAAATTAGGCATACTTCCAAACCTATGAGCAATATGTAGGGAGATCTGGGGAGCTGGAATAGATAGTCAGCTAGATAGGGGGACTGAATAATGTTTTCAGAGTGTGGGGTTTCATGCCTCTGACTAGTTTCTCTCCCCACCCCCACCCTGTGCCTAGGCAAGCCAGAATAAATTATGCAAAGCAGCAAAAGTTTCAGAATATAAAATCCTGTAAAAATAACGAAAACAGCAGGCAACAGACCTTTTTTACCAGACCTTTCAGCTTGGAATTATACCCTCCAGAAATTCTTTTCAAAATAATGGTACTGTTACCCACTTAAAAGAAATTTTAGATCAATTAATCACAAGTCTTAGACCGTCTATCTATTAACAATTCAATTAAAACCTGCATCTACTTGAATATGAATTAAAAAATGAAAAACTACTCATGGGGTGGAGGAGGAAAGCATACTTCCATAATACTTAACAGGTGACACAACCAGATCCACATAATATGTTTAAAGTGCATAGCTTCCCCCAAAGAATCCTGGGAACTGCAGTCCCACCACAGAGTACAATTCATAGCATTTTTAAACTACAGTTCCCAGGATCCTCTGGGGGAAATTATGTGCCTTAAATGCACACTGGATGTGCTTCAAATGTATGAGGTGGATCTACCAGTACCTGGTATTCTGACAGTGACAGGCAGAGAGAGTAGGAAGGGGGGACCCCCTTAGGTCAGAGGTGTGGAACCACCTGCAATGTCAGGGCTGTATTCAAACCCAGTCAACCTTTCAGGGGGTGAATTCCAAGGAAGGGTGTGGTCAAAGGCAAAATCCATCAGGATTAAAAGCTTTGTTTTACTTAAACTGCTTGGAGGATTTTGTTGATTAAGTGGTATATAAATCATGCTGTGCATCTTTTTAAGCAGCCCAGCGCCCTCATCCCCAAAGCAATGGAATAGATCCAATGTAAGCCCTCCTCAAGAGTACACCCCCTGAAATTGATTTGTTTTAAAAAAAGAAAATAAATGTACTGAGCCCTAGCGAAAGCACTAAAAAGATCAATCTGGAAACACATCTGATCAAAAGTACACACCCCTCTTGAATCTACAGTGGTACCTTGGGTTACATACGCTTCAGGTTACAGATGCTTCAGGTTACTCCGCTAACCCAGAAATAGTACCTCGGGTTAAGAACTTTGCTTCAGGATGAGAACAGAAATTGTGCTCCAGCGGCACAGCGGCAGCGGGAGGCCCCATTAGCTAAAGTGGTGCTTCAGGTTAAGAACAGTTTCAGGTTAAGAACGGACCTCCGGAACGAATTAAGTACTTAACCTGAGGTACCACCGTACTATATTCCTGTAGGGAGAATGACAGTACTTCCATGAATATCTCTCCCAGTGGGACGAAACAGCAGCTTGGAGAAGGGGGATGGGGCATAACAACCTTACTCCTAATTTTTATCCTGCTCTTTGTCCAAAGAGCACAGGAATGCCGAGATGCTTCTCCCACCTTTAATCTTCACAGCCACCCTGTGAGGTAGGTTAGGAAGATCAGGCGAGTATAACAGGCATGGCTTTCTTTTCGGCCAGAAACTCACTGGAGCTCTGTCCCGGCACCTCTCGGGTGGGTGCCATTGCCATTCTAAGAGAACGAGGCAGGCGTTCAGGGTGAGTTCCGGCACCTCTTTTTCTAAAAAAATAGCAGTGGTTATAGGGATCTGAACTTGGTGGGTCTCTTTGTTCCAAGATGCCACCCACTGGCTCTCTTTAGATCAGGAAGGGGGTTGGTTGGAAACATTAATCACCCCCCATCTCTCCTGATGACTCCCGAGCTGCTGTCCAGTTTTTGCTCTCTGCTAAGTTTGTCGAAATGGCAATGCAAGCTTTCCTCCCCCCAACTGGGAGGGATGGAAAGGGCCCCCTAACACGCAACCTCTGGAAAAGAAGCGAGGGGGGGGGATAGCTTTAACAGAGAAACAACATCTCAGGAACAGAGGGAGACATTGTCCCCACCTGCTGTAATCCAGTGAGACTGCTGGTGTCAGTCATCACCCCGTTGCCTGCTGGGCTAAGGAGACATCAAAGCCTGCCCCATACCATCTTACATGCTCTTTATCAGCTAATCAGGCTATTCTTAGCTAAATAAAGCTCCGTTAAATCCCCTGCTCGCTGGGGCATTCCTGTCCTGCTGCCCATCTGCTGGTGAGGGTGAGCAGAAGCAGTCCGCAGGGAGAAAAAAGGCAGGGACAATGCGGTTGTCCTGAATCCCCTCCCAACAACTGCTCCGTGGGTCCCGTCCCCCACCCAATCCTCCTGCACCCCCCAAAAAACATACTTCGTTTCTTTAATTTTGCTTCTCGGACGGCCCGAGCTAAAGATGTCAGCGGCCCCAGCAAATCGTGACATGGATTAAGGGGGCCTTTATAACTGAACAGCCGACGCTTTGCGCAGATTGGAGCGTTGTTGGTTTTTTGAAACAATTTTGCAGCAATGGAGTATATACAAAAAAAGAGAGGGACCCAAGTAAAGAAATAAAAGGAAAAACTGAGAAAAGCAACACAGATATTTGCGAAAAGGAAGGCGGGCTTGGGAGAAAGGGTCAAGAATGAAACAGCAAAGAAAGAGAAAGGGAAGAAATTGAAAGAAAGTGAAGGAAAAGAAGAAGAAGAGGAAAGTAGTTTGGGAGTTGTTTCTTATCATGGTTTTCTTTGAATTAAAGCAAAGGTGGTTTAGAGAGCAGTATATATGCATGGATTAAAAAGTATGATTTAGAAAAAGAAAAGCACACTTAAAAAGAACACTCCACAGTTGAAGATTTTTTTAAAAGGGCAATCTGATGGGGCCTCTTATCTAAACATGAATGCTAAAAGAGGAGAGCATTCATGGCTTGGGAAATAATGTGGTGGCAGAGTGGTGAGGATTCAGAAAGGTGCAGAGAGACTGGATTTCCTCACACTCTAAAACGATGATGATGATGATGACAAAGAGCAGGTCCCAGGGCAGGCTGCAACACTTTAAAATTCAGGATTCAAAAGTTTAAAACAGATTACGGTCACAGGAATGGCAGGGCCCTGAAAAGGCACATCTCAGGTGTCTCAGGATAAAGAGATGCATCTTCAGCATTCGCCTGCAGAGTGAAGAAGCCAGACTTACCCCTTTGCGGAGGGAGTTCCACAGCTTAGGGTCTGTTGCAGACAAGCAAGGCCCTCTCCTTGGCTGCCACCTGTCACAACTTGGTGGTGTAACTACCGAGAGCATCCCCTCTGCCAATGTCAGCACCCAAGAGGGTCTGCATGGAAGGAGGCAGTCCCTCAGATATTTTTGGCCTAAGTTATTTAGGATTTTATCCACTGAATGGTAGAGTCTGAGGTGACCCAATGACACTGACAGGCAGCAGGTCAAGGAGAGGCAGACACATCGATCTGGACCATTGGGCATCTTGGCTGGGGGCTGATGGGTGCTGCCATCCAAAACTGCTGAAAAGCACCACACTTAGGGCTACCCCTGGTAGACAATACAGAGCTAGATGGACCAAAGGTCTGACTCAGTATGAGGCAGCTTCCTGAACTCCTAACTCTGGCAAAGACCTCCTCCTGGTGGCGGAAGAGAGGAGTGCATGAGTCTGGCATTGAGTGTGGGGTCCTTTCTGCTCATGCACCAATCATGCTGTACACAAGTACACAAAACAAGTGTTAACACAGAAAGGCTTCCTTTGAGTAGATGTACATTGCTGTATTGAGAGGAGGAACAGCTGAAATGGGGAAGGGTCTTGCCCAGGCCACCCTATGGCTCTACAGGTTAAAGCAGAACTGGGGAATCCCTAGAATATATTGAACTCCAAGCTCCTATTCTCCCCTGGCCATTGGGCCATGCTAGCTGGTACAGTTAGGACTGTACCAGTCCAACCACATCTAGAGGGGCTGCAGGTTCCCCACCCCAAATCGAAGAAGAGGTATCCCCCCTTTTTCCTGAAGGATTTTCTCTTCTAAACAGAGGCATCCCTCCATTCGCTGTATGCAGTAGGCAATGCTGCTGCTTCAATCTGGAATGGAGGAGACTGTGACCCTCCACAGGCTCCTGCGTTTCAGCTTCCATTCTCCCCAGCGGCTCGTCATGTTAGCTGCAAGGGCTGGTGCGAATCTGGAAGGCCACCGGTTTCCCATTATTCCTATGTCAAACCCGCACACTGAGTTGGAAAGCAAAGCCTTTACCTTTTCTGCTTCTGGTTCTTTGCTTGCTTTGGGAAGGCAGAGGTGGCACTGAGATTCTTAGGGGCATCCCGGAGCCCAAAGCTCTTTGCCACATGGCCCAGATGGAGAGACTTGACGTGGAAGATGTGCTTGAGGCTGGCTGGGTAGGTTGCATACGACCGGATGAAAGACTGCAGAGCTGGAGGGAAAAGGGAGGAAGAAAAATGAATGTGGCCGTTAGGAATTTCCCTTTGCAAAAGGGATTACGTGCCATCGCCTCTCAGGTGAGATTATCTCCCTGTTGGGACACTCTTCATTTGAGCTCAAGCTCACCTCCAAAACAGATGCAATGTTCACTAAGCATATACAGAAAGCCAGTCACATACCATCAAATTACCAAAATAAATCCCCTGCACTGGGCAACATCTGTGTATCACAACAGCAGTTAAAACATGGGTGGTTTTCAGAACTTGAGTCTGCAATTCTACATTAATATACTGAAGAAAGAGTCCCTCTGAACTCAACGGGGCTTATTTCTGGGTAGACACATAAAGGATCACATTTTTATTGCTTTAAAAAACCCACAAGTGCGTAAGATGTGATTTGATGTTGGGTTTTTTTCTGATTGGCATGGCTTAGGGACTAATTTTATTACAGAAGCTTCCCTGCCCATCAGCTGTGCAAGCTCTGCTGTCCATCCAGCTCACATGTGCAAACCGGAGGGGCAGCAGGGCTTGCACAGCTGAGGTGCAGAGAGGTGGCTGCTGCTTCGCTACCCTGCGCGCCAGCTGCTAGGCGGTGAGGCATCCTGCTCCTGATGAGACCCTCCCCAAAGTTTGAAGGGAATGTCCTCTCCAGGATCTGGGGAGGGTCTCCTTGCAAGCCAGGAGGACTCTCCAGAATGCTCCCCATTTCCGGGATCCACTTCTGAGTTCCCAGAATTGCATGTGTGCATGTTCCTGCACAAATACAGTGGTACCTCGGGTTACAGACGCTTCAGGTTACATACACCGCTAAACCAGAAATAGTACCTTGGGTTAAGAACTTTGCTTCAGGATGAGAACAGAAATCGTGCGGCGGTGGCAGGATGCCCCATTAGCTAAAGTGGTGCTTCAGGTTAAGAACAGTTTCAGGTTAAGAACGGACCTCCGGAACGAATTAAGTACTTAACCCGAGGTACCACTGTACAGCATGCACATATGAGAAGTTGTTTGTATTCATATACGTGCGTGTGTGTGTGTGTGTGTGTGTGTGTGATCTGTCTCAAATAATTCATGATAGCAGGTTGTCACCCATGGTAGTCCTACTCAGAGTAGGCCCACTGAAATCGAAAGACATGACCAACTTAAGGTGTTCATTTTAATGGGTCTACTCAAGAGTAAAATTTAGCCCTATGCATATTATCTACAATCTGTATTATGAATTGTTTATTTGTAACGCTTGAATTATCATCTGTCATTTTCCTGTCGTAAGGTATTGGGCAGCTTACTACTTTTATTAAAGTCCCTTGTATCAGTAGCTCCCAAACTCACCCCACCCAACTTGAAGATCGCTGAAGGTCTTGGCAGGCGACTTAATAATTTTTCTGGCTGTTGTAGCAATTGCAAAGCAGTGTGCTGGAGCCTGTATGGTTTTCAACTGTATTCTTATTGCTCCTTTTGTTTCTTCTATTTTGAAATCTATTGTGTTATGATATGCATCCCACAGAATGCAGACAATTCCAAACTGTGATTTGATAAAATACAAGAAGAAGAAATAAAAGGAGAAATAAAAATGCAACTAAAAATCAATACGAATGTTTGATGTGATGGAAGGTCTGCCTAATGTCTTCAACCAGAGATCTGCAGACACACCGTGAAGCTCATGGACATAGTTTGGGAATCCTTGTCCAGTGGTGTAGCGTGGGGGGTGCAGGGGGGGCCGGCCACACCGGGCGCAACATCTGGGGGGTAGGGTTAGGGAGCGCAAATCCACGGGTTAGGGGGCGCAAATTACTTGCCTTGCCCCGGGTGCTGACAACCCACGCTACGCCACTGTCCTTGTCTTACAGTTTTTAGTGTCATTCTGAGGCTTGCCCCTCCCTCTCGCTGACCCCAGATGGAGAAAAAGCAGCTGTAAAACAGTACAAACACTTCTTCTAAAAAACCAAATGCCTTGTGTGACTCTTGCAGGCCACCATAGGGACAGCTACTGCAATGTCCACTGAGTACTTCTAAACTATTGGCTGTGAGTCCTGGAAGACTTGCACACCATTTTCCTCCTGGCCTGGGGGTATAGCCCAACTCCAGATAAGATACAGGGGCTGAGGCTGCTTAACAGATTCCTGGCCTGGGGTGTTTAGGGGGGTTGTCGCTGTTGAGTTTTTTAAAAAAACATTTTTATTTTAGATCTTGTTGTGATTTATGTGGAAATTGTTCAGTCCGGTTGTGTATTTTAAAAAATGTTTTATTTATTGTTCATGACTACTTCTGCTATGTTGTAGTTATGAATTCTTTTCATGCTGTAAGACGCCTTGAGCGTGGTTTGAACTGTAGAAAGCTGGCATACAAATAAAACTATGTAGGTACGTAGACAGTGGTCCCTCTGGTTGCGAACGGGATCCGTTCCAGAGGCCCGTTTGCAACATGAAAAGAACACAACCTGCAGCAGCATGTCTGCGCATGCACAGGTTGCGATTCGCCGTTTCTGTGCATGTGCGTGACATCATTTTGCGCATCTGCACATGCGCGAGCGGCGAAACCCGGAAGTGACCCTTTCTGGTACTTCTGGGTCACCATGGGACGCAACCTGAAAGAACGTAACATGAAGCGGATGTAACATGAGGTATGGCTGTACTTGCAAAGGAGGCCACTAAAGATTTTGTGCTTTGCAGGGTTAGCCCCCAGTTCTCGTTCCCCTCCGATTCTCAACCCAGAATTCTCACATTTCTGGTTTTCAAATAAATCCCAGCGATGAGCTCAGGACCCCTCCCCACTTTCTCTCCCTACCCTCATCTCAGACCCCTGCCTCCCCACCCCAGACCACCCCAGTCCCTTAACTGCATCAAAACCTAACACTGCTCCCCCACCAGTCTCTTTTGCCCTTCCTCACTGAGTCAGTAGACCAGCACGTTTGCCCACAGCTTAAGCCTAATCTCTCAGGGGTGGCAGGAGATTGGGGTTTACGAACAGTAATAAAAATGTCATTTTAGCGAGATCAGTTCCTGGAAGGACTCTGGGAATCCATCAAAGCTCTGTTTGCCAAGCAAAGCGAACACCATTTCCCAATCAATGAGGGAGTAACGAAGGAGAGAGCGTTGCAACCCCTTCTTCTCATTTCACATCATCAATTTTTTAGAGACCCGTCTGGCGGGGGAGGGGGAACACAGGAAGAAAGAGAAGGGAAATTACCGGCGGGGGCGGGGGGGTGAGTTGCCAACCTTTCTAAAGGTAATGTTTGATATTTTAAGATGTTCAGTCACGACTTCAGGCCCAACTTCATCATACAGGTGGTTCAAAAGCCACATGGACAAGAGTTGCTTGGTTCAAAGCACAGAAATGCTGCCAGGCTGGCCTACATGTCTCTGCTTCTTTCCTGCTCCACCACACAAATCAAGTTCCTAGTCCATATTGGGCAGGGAAGAAAAAAAAAACTGGAAACACAAGTCAGAGTTTGCCATTTTCGTGGGTATGCACGCCTGTGCTTTCCCCTCCTGAGCTCAAGGCGAATGACCACAATACAGAAAATATCAGGGAAACCTTTATCTAAAAACCTTATTTAAAAAAGCAGAGGCAGTGGACTATGAAAAAAGCAGCCAGCAGGTTCAGTACCACTGTCTCCCCTACTCAACAGCCTGACCGTAGATGGTCACAAGAGGCTTACGGAGCAATCAATAAAACAATTAATCAATCAGATTAATATGGCATTAAAAAATCAACAACCCAAGTTCATAGGTAATCCCCACCCCATAAAAATGCACAACACAACTCTGAATAGAAAGGTCTACATTAAATGTCTGAAGTTCAGCAGGGAGGCGGGGGGGGGGGGGCTGTCTGATCTCAGCTGGAAGGGGGATTTACAATAATGAATGCACAGTTCCTAGTGCACATGAGCTATATTGTAACTACCAATAGAGACTCTCACCCGAATAGCAAGGAAGCTACATGGCTGGCAAACCTCCTTTAGGAGGTTATTCTGGAGCCACGACTGAAATGGTCCCCCCTTTCTCATTGCACCCAGTTTGAATGTGCATCCCACCAGAACACAGAATTGAGCATGCCGTGGTCAACCTTTGCGGGGAGGGCAGCAACTACTAATGGTAGCTAATATGACGGATCCCATGAATTGCAGGGTGAGGGAGGGGTATCCAATGTTAGGCCTACTCAGAGTAGCCCCATTAAAACTAATGGACATGGCTCACTTAGGTCCATGAACTTTAATAGGGCCACTCTCAGTGGAACTTGGTTATATGCAATTCAAAGTAACTTCACATCCGTCAGATTGGTTCTGTGGGATCTGGAGTATAGCTATACAGTGGTACCTCAGGTTACAGATGCTTCAGGTTACAGACTCTGCTAACCCAGAAATAGTACCTCGGGTTACGAACTTTGCTTCAGGATGAGAACAAAAATCGTGCGGCAGCAGCGGGAGGTCCCATTAGCTAAAGTGGTACCTCAGGTTAAGAACAGTTTCAGGGTAAGAACGGACCTCCAGAATGAATTAAGTACTTAACCCAAGGTACCACTGTAATGCATAACTTTGCATATTATCTTTGGGCACGTAAAAATCAAATGTATGAAAAGCAGTTGAAATTGTCAATTTGTCATCAAGGTTTGGAGTAAGTTTGTTGATTTGCACATTCCCAATCCATGCTAAAACGAGTATGATCAATCTTTTGGGTTTCTTCTTCTTCTTCTTCCCCTCCCCCCTTTTACTTGTTGGCATCCGTCTGTCTTGAAAGACAATGGAGTGCGCCTCTGGGGGTGAAGTCAGACCATTGGGAGAATCACAGTGCCTGCCATTTTAAATCTGCCCACACAATTCCCAGTGCTTTATACGGAGTCAGCCCATTGGTTCATACAGCTCAGTGTTGTCTACACTGACCGGCAGCAGCTCTCCAGCAACTCTCAAACAGGAGGTTTCTCCCAGTCCTACCTGGATTGAAACCAGGACCTTCTGCATGCAAAGCAGGTGCTCTGCAATGAAGCCATGGTGCTTCAAACAGGAATGTAGGAAGGTCCTTCACAGTCAGGCCACTAGTCCATCTAGCTCAGCACGGTCTACACTGACCGGCAGCAGCTCCCCAGAATTTCAGACAAGAGTTCTCAACCATCTGGAGATGCTGGTGATTGAACTCTGGGGACTTTTGTGGGCAAAGCAGATGCTCTAAAAAGTACCCTGACAGTTAAGTCCAGTTGCAGATGACTCTGGGGTTGCGGCGCTCATCTAGCTTTACAGGCTGAGGGAGCCGGTGTTTGTCCGTAGACAGTTTTTCCGGATCATGTGGCCAGCATGACTAAGCCGCTTCTGGCACAATGGAACACCGAAACCAGAGCAGCGCACGGAAACACCGTTTACCTCCCACCGGAGTGGTACCTATTTATCTACTTGCACTTTTTGGCATGCTTTCGAACTTCTAGGTTGCCAGAAGCTGGGACAGAGCAACGGGAGCTTACCCCATTGCGTGGATTCGAACCACCGACCTTCCGATCGGCAAGCCCAAGAGGCTCAGTGGTTTAGACCACAGCGCCACCTGCGTCCCCCACAGCCGCAAGGGAAAGAGAGTTAGGAAAACGGTGGTGGTCAAGTCTCCACATGGCCCCCAAAAAGTTCTACAGGAGGAAACACAGCCCTTGGACTGCAAGAAGGGTTTCCATCCTGGCTCTAGCCACTGAACTATGGGCCCTTCCTAAAGAACAGAGTGAGGATGAACAGCCAGATATTTTTTAAAAGTAGCCACTCCTTTGGGAAGGGGTTCTGTGAGGCAACGCTGGCTCCCAACAACATCGACCAGGTCAAAACATAAATTGAAGCGAAGAGCTTGGGGTGGGGAGAGAAGGCTAAGAAAGAGAGAGAGAACTGTGCATTTGGCATCGTTTCCGTTTGATTTCCTGCCATAAACAGGAGAGCCAGCTGCCGCGTTAATTATTCACCATCCTTGGCTTCAACAGAGGAGGAAGAATGGAGGGAGGTTTATGGAAGCCAGCCGGCGTTTGGAAATCCTGCATATGCAGACAGCAAGAAAGATGGAGGAAGGGCAAGGAGGAGCCACCTTTGCATGGGACACAAAACTGGGAAAACACAGAGGGCGAGAGAGAGAGAAAGGGAAGCGTTTAAGATATTCATGGGAAATGCAGGGTTGGTATCTCTCCCTCTGCAGTCATCCAGCATTGCATAAAGGCTCAGGCTCTGGCACGGAAGAAGAGAATCGCATCTGCCTTTATGGAGCCCTCAACTGCATAAACTGCGAGCACCAATATGGGTTTGGTAATGTAAGAGCCTCTCCCCACCCCCACCCTTGATATCTTGTGCCACTGTTGATGGTGTAGAACGCGGCCAAGAAGATGCCTGCTGGTCAATTATGCCCAGTCCCACCAAGCAAATCCTGAAGACTGCAGAATTTGGAGGGTCACTGCTTCCTTGTCCGTAAAATGGGATGTGAGGGGAGAAATCATATTCCAGACTGGTTGTGTGCCAATTGTTCCACAGCAGAATAGAAAAAGGAAAGGGGGGGAGTGGCCTTGGGATCAAATTTTAGAAGGTTTCTTCCTGGCTCTTCCTCCTGTTGAAAATGGGCCTGAAAGCAGTGTTCTCTTGCAGCCAACAGAATATGTTGCTTTTTGTGATTGGTTGTTGTGTGTGCAAATTGTGACTGTGTTGTTTGCAGATTCACTCTTGGGCTCAAAAAGTTCAGCTACCCTTGTGCTGAACCATAGTAGCATGATGGAAAGATGTTTCTGAGATGCCCAGGAAAATATGATTTTGCTTCTGATTTCAACTAACCATAGTTTAGTTGCAGTGTTCAGCTTAACTGTGGTTAAAGCAAGAGGGTGGAATTCATTCTCGTGCCGAAGAGGGGAGGGTGTACATTTAGGAACATAGGAAGCTGTCAGACCATTGGTCCATCAAGCTCGGTGTTCTCTGCATTGACTGGAAGTGGCTTTCCAGGATTTCAGACATAAGGCTCTCTCAGCCCTAGAGATGCTGAGGGCTGCAGCTGAGACCTTCTGCATCCAAAGCAGATGCTCTACCATTGAGCTATGGTCCTTGCCCTATATAGGGCTGGCTGCTGAAAGCTGAGCTTGGTTATGACAGAGTTAGCACTATGGCATTTCACCTAAACCTATTGGAAGGTTTTAGCTGGTTTCAGAAGGTTGTTTTGGGGAGTTTTAATTGTGCTCTGTTACCCTGCTTGCTGCCCTGGGCTCCTTCAGAAGGAAGGATGGAATATAAAATATAATAATGTTTTAAGAAACACCACTCAATGATGCAATAGTAAAAAATGTTTTTCATCACCCCCTCTTCTCCTGCTAAAACTAAAAAAAAAAGATTACATTCTAAGATTATCAAAAACAAAAAGACTCCTAACCTTTTTTGGCCCGCTGAACAGTTTCTGCATTAGAGTGGACGTAATTCTCGAATTCAGTCTGCAAGATGGTGGCTCTGCGCCGCACTTCCTGGGGGTCATCGCTGTGGAATTTCTATAACAGACGAAGAAAGTGGGGGCGGGGGAAGAAGAATGAAGAATAAAGATATTTTATACCCAGTTCTTCACTTCTGTTTATTCAGCTTATGAATCGCTCTGTCATGGGGACAGAGATGGGGGAAACGAACAGTAAAAACCACTGAAACGAAATATCCATTAAAACAGATCAAATGTACCAAAAGTGTTTGCCAATTAAGGAAGTCACATATTAAATGTCCCAAGCAGAGGCCACCCTTTCCAGGTTAACAGACTTCCAGGAAAAAAAGAGATCAGTTATTTAGTATTTAAAAACCTTTATGAGCTGGCTGCCTTGTCAACCAATTTTTATCATTATCAGCCCAAGCTGAAGAAGGTGGTGGGACAAAGAAAGAGGGTCCCCTCTGCTGATCTTAATGCCTGAAAGTATCAGTAGGGAAGAATATCTTTCAGATATTTGGGGCCAGGGAGAGGAGGGGTTGCCTGGGGAGACTCCTGAGGGCCAGAGAGGGACCCAGAGGGCCATATTCAGGGCCTGTGCTGTCTTATCTTTGAGTTTGCACTGATAGCCACCAAGCTATCTGGGGTTGCAACTCCCCTCCCCTTCCTGGGATGTGAATGAAATTCACATTCAACCATACAGCAAAAATGTCTAAAACAAAGAGCTCCTTCCCCAATACCATAAAAACCTGCTGGATACGGCCGATGGTGAATCTAGTCTAACATCTTCCTCTCATAGTGGCCAAACAGATGCCCCAATGGGAAGCCCACAAGCACAGCCTGAGTACAACAGCAACTCTCCCCTCCTGCAATTTCCAGCAGCTGGCTTTCAGAGGAACACCATGAAGGCTGGACAGAGCCATCCTGGTCTGTATGTCTGGCAGGTGAGATGATGTTACTGGTGCCGCCACTAGGGGCTGCTTGGTTAGAGGTGACCTGTGGCAGGGCCTTCTCAGCGGCTGCTCCCTATTTGTGGAATGCCCTCCCTGTTAAGATGTGCCTGTCTCCATCAGAACGAGGAGGAATCTAAAAGCATTCCTGTATCACCCAGACATTCAGTGGCTGAAATACACTGCTCCTGGCATCATGCAATCACTGTTGTTAACTGTTTTTAGAATGCTTTAAAAAAAATTATATTACTGATGTGTTTGCTGCCCTAGGCTCCTTCAGGAGGAAGGGTGGGATACCAACTGAATCAATTAAAAATAATATATTTTACACACACACACACACACACACACACACACACACAGTCTTCTCCTGAGATCATCCTAGGGGCAGCACTGACAATCTTCGAGACGCACACCTTCCAACGTATTTCTCTTCTTCCAGAGCAAAACCCCCTCACAGATCGCCTGCCCCCTTTCCAAAATAACTTACATGGCCTTCAGCATCGCTAACCATATCTATGCGATGATGGTGCAATTTTACATAACATAGCAACCTGTCAGCATCTTTGAAGCAAATCTACCAAAGACGGTAGGCTCCCCCCCCCCCACAGCTTCTAATCCTTTGCTAAATAAGCATTTATGCCATTGGTAGCATATTTCCTGTTAACTCTGTGTCTCTCCCCTGTGCCCCCCACAACACCATTTTTTGGAATGCAACTGCCAGTATTGTTAAGAAGAGGAACGGGAAGATAACTTACGGAAGTAGAAAGAGGAAAAGGAAATGAAAGAACATATCCAACTGAGGTTTCGCTCAGAACAGACTCACTGAAATTAAAGCACCTAAATTAGTGATGACTGTTCATTTCAGTGGGTCTGCTCTGAAGTGGCCTAGTGGATTGGGCGGCTTGAAGAGGATGGTACAGATTTATGGAGGAGAAAGCTATCAATGGCTTCTAGCCACAGTGGCCATGCTCTGCCTCCAGTTGGAGGTGGCAATGCTTCTGAACACCCGTTGCTAGAAACCCACAGGAGGGGAGAGAGCTACTGTGCTCAGGTCCCGCTTCCAGGCTTCTCATATCTGTGTGGCCACTGTTTGAACAGGATGCTGGACTGAATGGGACCCCTTCTGGCATGGTTTAGCAAGGCTCTTTCCATGTTCTTCCTCCACCATCGGTGGCAGTATGCTTCTGTATGCCAGTTGCTGGAAACCACAGGAGGGGGAGTCCCTTGCGCCTGTGGGTTTCTGACAAGCATCCGGTCAGCCACTGGCCTGATCCAGCAGGCTCTTCTCATGCTCTTATACATCCCTATGTAAACAAGCGCAAGGAAGGCTTAGCTAAGGGTTTTGCAATCTAATTGTTAAGCAGCTTCCATCTTGTCTGAATGTTTTTCTTACATAAGCATTTAATAAAATGCTAGTGTTTTTGGAGAACAAAAACTCTGTTCCTAAACTTCCGCTGCCCTGCAACTACACTCATTCATGAGAAAGACTTTGATAGGAAACCCTGAGGAACAATCTGTACCACTGTCCTGTGGGACATCTTCAGGAGAAGGAAAGGCTAAGGAGGAAACCCTACACAAATCTGGAGTTGAGTCCCTAAGACAGTTGGATGGTGTCTTGTATGCCTCCTTCTGGCAACTCCTGCAGCTAAGCTGGTGCAAGATGTATTGCTCTGCTTTCCTTTGGACCACATCACTGAGGCTGAGAGGGGGTTATTGTCATCTATATATACAGCCCAGGCTTGCACCCCAGAGAGTCACTTCAGTACTGCTACAGATGCAGAAATAATGTGTGAGGCAGCAATTATGAGCTACCGGCCTCTGCAGCCACAGCAGGTGCTGTGATTCTCCAGCAGTTTGACTTCACCCTCAGAGGTGCACTCCATAATCCCTCATGATAGACAGATGTATGTGTCACTCACAATATAGTTGAGGAACGACAGACAATATAGTGCCCTCCAGATGTTTTTGGACTCCATCTCCCAGGAGCCCTGGCAGATGGCATGGCCAATGGCCAGGGGATGAAGGAGGTTGAAGTTGAGCAAAAGACAGTGGGCTACTCCTGTAGGAAGGCACGCTTCAACCAAAGCTGAACGCAATTTTAACAGCTCACATTGACTGCTATGGGGAATGGCCAAGTAGGGGCTTAACAGTTCAAAGGTCGTAGCTTGGTGGTAGAACATTGTGCTTTGCATGCAGACAGTTCCAGGTTCACTCCCAGCATTTCAAGGTAGGGATGGAAATGCCCCCTTGCCTGAAACCCTGGAGAGCTGCTACTGGTAAGTGTAGACCATACTGAGGTAGATGGACCAACATTCTGATGCCATATAAGGCAGATTCTGATTTACATGTCTCTAAAAGTAAGTCCCACTGAGTTTAGCAGGGTTTATTTCCAGGTAAACTGGTATAGGATTGCAACCCAAATCCTACTGATTTATCAGGAGAACTTTGAAGTGCATGATTCTTGGCTGCATTTTGCCTGAACTAAGAATAAATTTCTACTCAGGAGGGAGCGCACATTTCCGAGCCTAGATCTGGATTTGCAAACCATCGTTTGTGAGAAGACTGCATTAAACTGTGCCAACTAAATCCAAGTTGCTGGCTGGTCTCACCAAAAGTGGAAAAATCTTTACACTCTCAGACACTTCCAATTCCATATATTCCAAAAAGCACATTCTGTGGCAATGGCTCGAGGAGTGTGCTTTTAAATGGGCAATTTCTGTGTGGTGTTTACTTTGTTTACAATGCAATGCTGAAAACCAATTCAGATTTCAAACACCTAAGGGTGCTTGGTTACATTGTTTAGCAATGAGAAAAAGTCTTGCAATACAGTGGTACCTCGCAAGACGAATGCCTCGCAAGACAAAAAACTCGCTAGACGAAAGGTTTTTCCGTTTTCGATTTGCCTCGCAAGACGAATTTCCCTATGGGCTTGCTTCGCAAGACGAAAACGTCTCGCGACTTTGTTTCCTTTGTCTAAAAACAAAGACATGTTTTGTTTATAAAGTTAATTTATTTTCCCTTCAATTTTTGAACTGCTCTTTATAGTATGAGTGACTTTAAAGAGCAGTTAATAAACTGTTGTTGTACCAAATTTGGCTTTGTTTGGACTTTTTTTGACCATAGGAACGCATTAATTGATTTTCAATGCATTCCTATGGGATTTCGTGATTCGCAAGACGAAAAATTCGCTAGACGACAAAACTTGCGGAACGAATTAATTTCGTCTTGCAGGGCACCACTGTATATACCAAAATATGGAGTTAAAGGGGTGGAAGTGTTAAGATATGCTGCTGCTGCTGTGTGTGTTTGTGTGTGTGATTAAAAACAGAATGTGACAGTTCATGAGCAGAATAAATATACAAAGGGCACCTCCTCTTGGGCAGTGCCCCATATGTGGAATTATCTGCCCTGTTCAAATTAGTGGTGACTAACCTGTGGCAGCTGGTGCCTATTGGAACTGGCAGGGCAGAAAGCCCAACAGTAGAAGGAACCAGAGGCAATGACAAGCAGGGTCAGCCCCATCCTCTCCTCCTTGCTGAATTCTACAAGGGGCCACACTGAGGCTAAGGAGGAAGAAGCTAACAGGCAGAGCTACCACCAGCACTGGAAGTAAGAAGGCAGGCAAGCAGGTAGGGGCTGTTGGAGAGAAGTCTGATGTTGGCGTGGCAATGCCTCATTTGCCCTAATGGACCAGCCTTCTTTCCTATGTCCCTACAGGCGCTGGACTCCAACTCTCATCAGCCCCAGCCAGTATGGTCAACGGTCAGGGATGATGTGATTTATAGTCCAACAACTACTAGAAGGCCACAATCTTACCATCCTTGCTTCAGATAATTTACCCCTTCTGCCATGTGACCTGCTTTTTTTCCAGCAAACCTTTGTTTTTAACAGCTGTTTAAAGTTATGATGTGTTAGTCCTGACTTTTTTTAAAAAATGTTTTTACTATTAATGCTACTGTTATGTCTTTATCTGCATACACACAATGGGTTGTCTCCAGCTAAGTTCCACTCAGAGCAGACTCACTGAAAATAATGAGCCTACATTTCATAGGATTCCCAGACCTCCTGACAGCAACAAAACCACAACATGGTTTGCTTGTTTAGTGGATATATATCCCACAATTTCCGCCCTCCAAGGACCTTAAGGTGACGTACATGGTTCTCCCCCAACCCCATTTAATCCCCACAACAACCCTGGGAGATAGACAGGTCATGGGCCAAAGGTCAGGCAGCGTGAGCTTCATGGCCAAGTGATGATCCGAACCCAGGTCCTAGTCCAAAACTCTACCTGCACTGCACCACACTGGTTTTTACAAAAAGTCATGCATATTTATTTCAATGGGTCTACTTTGAGTAGGACCAGTTGCAACCCAATGTTCTTTTATTTATATATATGAATATATGTCCATTTATGTACTTCCTTGTGCATTCTGGTGGACAAGCGACATACAATTATTATTTTTAAAGTGAGTCAAGTCTCAGCTGTTGTGAAACGCCAAAAACTTCCTTTCCTTCTCTCCCCCTGCTCCCCCCTCGCTCTTCGCCCACACCACCCCGATCCACCTTTTTTCTTTCCTTAAGCCTCCTGGGTGGCAAGAGAGTGTCACCCTCCTGCCATCTTTTTAATATGAATGTGAAATTAAGCGAGTTGCCCTTTCCCCCGGTGGACAGAATCCTCTGTTATTAAAAAGTAAAGCACTTTAATAATGAAAAACTTTCCCCCCTCCCCTCTCACCCCCCTCCCGGTGTTTTAACTGTTTAAAATTAATGAGAAGGGCAGAACGGTTGTCAAAAGCGTTATTGAAAGCGGGCAGCGAGGACGGCATAAACCCCGAAAATCCCTCCAGAGTGTTAAATAAACAGCGCTTCAGCCCTCTCCAAATCCCTCTGATGGTTATTGTATACATTCTGTATCTGAGCTCAGAATAGATCTGAGCACCAGGGAAGGCAGGAAAGGTTCCCGAATTCCAATAAAGGCCTCAAATTAAAGACAGCCCGGCGCGAATTCCAGGAGAAAATTAAAGAGACCTCAAACTTAAGTGACAGGTGACTTGCTTCTATGCCACAACTGTCTGGGGATTTAGTGATAATATGGCAATATATTACAAAGGACTCCTCATTCTCTCTCTCTCTCTCTCCTTCCACACCATTCCTCTCCCTCTCCCCCCCACCAAAAAAATCTTCCCACCTTTTAGGTTTCAGAATGAGGCATCTCTCCTTTTTCCAGAAAAAGAAGGGAGGAAGACTTGTTTATATATATCTATTTAAAAAACAATTTCATCAAGGGTGTATACACACACACACAAACCCCTATGTACAAGCAGGTAGAGAAGCAAGTTTGGGGGTCAGAGAGAGACAAACAAACAGGAAAAAAAGAAAAGAGAAGGAAATAGTGCGGGGGGAGATACAACACATTAAAAAAAGAAACCCACGCCACTAGCATCAACCCCCCGCCAACACACAGTTCCACCATTCTCTTTATACATCTTCTCATCCACCCCCCCCCCGGAGCGATTTTATTTTTAAAAACTGCACTCTAATGGGCATGTTTTGATTTCTGCCTTCCAGGGTGGCTGGTCTGGGGAAAAGAAGAAAAATCTAAAATTAAAAACTGACTCAGAGCTGAAAAGGGAAAATACGCAGGACACAGACACACAAAGTACTACTTGCCACCCTGGAAATAGGGTAGAGTTGTAGCCAATGACCACACCTGTAACCCTCCCCCCAAAAAAATCCCCCCCCCCCCATTTTTGCTGCATTCGCACTTGACCTCAAACTTCCAGGTATATGCTTGACACATCATAGGCGCACACCTAAAGAAATACTGGCTAAAGCTGCACTTAACACTGCAGGAAAAATAAACACAACCACAAAGTATTCACATTATGGTATGAACCTCTACAATAGGGACCAGGAACCTGCAGTTTAGGGGAAGGGCCACAGCTTCATGGCAGAACATTTGCCTTGCAAGTAGAATGTCCCAAGTTCAATCCCCGATATCTCTGAAACCCTGAAGAATTGCTGCCGGTCCACATATACAATACCGAACTAGATGTTCAGTTGGTTCTGACTCAAATTAAAACAGCCTTTAATTCAGAAACATGAGGACTAGAAGCTTAGTTCAGGAAGCACCATAGCTCAGTGGTAGAGCACCTACTTTGCATGCAGAAGGGGCCCAGGTACAATCCCCAATGGCGTTGCAAGCTAGGGCTGGGAGAGACTGCCAGAAACCCCAGAGGTGCTGGCAGCCCATGTATCCAACACTGAATAAGATGGACCAAGGGTTTCACTCAATATAAGGTAGCTTTATATATCCCAAGGGGGAGAGAGGCCACAAAGCAATGGGAGAGCAACTGCTTTGCATACAGACGGTCCTGGGTTCAATCCTTGGCAATCTCCAGGTAGGGCTGGGAGAAACTCCATGTCTGAAACCCTGGAGAGATGCTGCCAGTCAATGCAGACAACACTGAACGGGATGGACCCATGGTCTGACTCAGTATAAAGGCAACTTCAGATGTTGCGGGGAGGCCTGGCCAGTGGTCCAGGATGGTGGGAGTTGTGGAGCAACCTCAGTCTGGGAGGAGCCTCGGTTCCCCATCCCCAGTTTAAAATCATATGTCAGGAAGCTGCAGTTCAGGAATGGGAAACCAGTTATGGCCTGAGGACCACTTTTCCTTCTGGGCAACCCTCTGAGGGCCACATGCTAGTGGTGGGCCGGGCCAGATGCAAATGTAGAATTTACCTTTCTACAGCAGGCTAGTTTCTGCACACACTCACCCATCTATCCTTCATCTAGGTAGACTGAAGAGGGACTGTCAAGGAACTAGGTCACATCACAGGACACAGCCAGGCAAAAACACCTGATGCAGGTCCAGTAAGGAGTGTGGCTTGGCCCCTGGACCTGAGTCTCCCCACCCCTGCTGTAGCTGGACCCTGCATTCATACCCTGCTGTGATCCGTAAGTTAGGATAGATGCCTGTTTAGATATAGCCTCCCACTGGAAAGACTCCAAAGGACCATCTCTGATGGCGTTTGGGGTTCAGCTGTTTCTGAGCACCTAATGCAACACAGGAGGGTTGGCAGAGGTCAAAATAAATACATTCACTCTGAGAAGAAGAAGAGGAGGAGGAGGAGGAGGAGGAGGAGGAGGAGGAGGAGGAGGAGGAGTTTGGATTTGATATCCCGCTTTATCACTACCCGAAGGAGTATCAAAGCGTCTAACAATCTCCTTTCCCTTCCTCCCCCACAACAAACACTCTGTGAGGTGAGTGGGGCTGAGAGACTTCAGGGAAGTGTGACTAGCCCAAGGTCACCCAGCAGCTGCATGCGGAAGAGCGTGGAAGCGAACTCGGTTCACCAGATTACGAGACTACCGCTCTTAACCACTACACCACACTGGCTCTATAGAACTATATAGATCAAAATTTGGAATATTGAAAGAATGTCTCTTTGATTAGCTTAGAGATTAACCTGATGTTACACCACTACACCACACTGGCTCACATAATAATATAGCTATATATATCATGATAAGGTGTGGTCACTGTATATCAGCTAAGTAAACAGACACGACATTAAATGTAAAACCTCCAGCCATTCATGCTTACATTCAATGATTCAGTTATTGGATTAAGAGTCCCTACGCAACTTTTCTTTTTAGATGCGACTGAAGTAAGCATGTAACCATGTACAGGTTTTGTTGGAACTGACTGACGCTATTTTATTAAAAAGTCCTCTACTATAAATTTGTCTAATCCTCTTTTAAAGCCTTCCAAGTTGTTGGCCATCACTGCCTCCTGTGGCAGTGAGTTCCATAGTTTAACTATGCGCTGCATGAAGGACTTTATTTGTCCTGACTATAAAAGGGAGGCATCTTCCTTCCAGTTGGTGGTGGGCAGGAGGCAAGGTGAGAACTGCAATGCCTTCTCTCTTGATTTTTTTTTTTAAAGGGATACATACAAAACGAAGATTTTTGTTTTTAGCAACTTTTTGCCCTGCACCTTCCAAGCTTCTCTCTCACACACAGAGCATGCCCCCCGCTCGGAGCCTCCCCCAGCCTGGCAGAAAAAGTGCAGGCAGATCAAATGTATTCTCTTTGTAGGCCGGTGAACATTCACACACCCAGACGCGGCCGCATATATATTTCATGTGCCTAAAGATAAAAAATACATTTTACAGGTGCTTTCGGCATCTTTTCCTCCATCAGCTCCTCAGAGAAGTCCAAACACACACACACTCTAAAGGGGTATTTATAATGGACATCAGTGAAGCCTTCTGCAAGGAGAGAAAGCTATGATGAGGTTCATTCGGTAAAGCTGAAAAAAACTGGAAGCACTGAAAAAACTGGAAGCACGCAAAGAACTGGAAGAAGGCAGAACACTCAGTTTCCAAGTTGATCAGCTCTAATCAGCACAAAGGGTCAGGAAACTTCTTCTCAGTGGCTAAAAAAGGTCCCTTTCCATGCTGACTGGGTGGCTCTAGGATACCAGGGACAGGGAACCTTCTGCAGAAATAATAAGTAGTTTCTGATCTGCTGCAAGGTCAAGGTCAACTTTGGAACACAGCTGTTCAAGGCAATCCCCAGTAGCTAACAATGGGCAACATGTATTGATGCTAGTCATTTGGGCCAAAAAGAAAAAAGCCACTTTTGCAATGCTTTCCAAGCCTCATCTCCTAAACGGAGTTTCCGACTCACCATAGATGAGCAAGCAAATAGTTTGCTTTACACCAGGGTTGGAGAACCCTTTTCAGCTTAAGTGCTACATTCCATTCTAGGCAACCTTCTAGCAGCCCCATGCCAGCAGTAGGCAGAGAGAGAAGCAAAAGTGGGTGCAGGAACAAATGCTAATTGACTCTCTCTCTCTCTCTCTCTCACACACACACACACACACAATCCTCCACCCAGGCAAGCTAAAGGCATTACTAGAGTCCATGGACACATTCCAGCCAGGTAGAAACACTTAAGGAAGGTGTGTAGCAGGGAAGACATTTACTAATCTTTCCCACTATACCTTCCTCAAACAGTAGCATCCTCAGGTGATGAAATGTCCAATTTAGATCCCACTCTTCACCATGAACTGATTGCAGAGGACTTTTTCTGTGGAATCTCCTCACCACAGACGTGTGGCTGCCACTTTCCCATACAGCTTTCAGTGAATGCTGAAGATGCACCTCTCTGCCAGGCCTTTGACACCTGATAAGTGTGTGCTTTCAGGGCCCACCTTATTTCTGGGACTGCAATTCATTTTAGACTGTTTTAAATTCTGAATTTTGAATTGCCGTAACCAGCCCTAGGATCTGCTGGTAAAGGACAGGTAATAAGTTTAACAACAACAACAGGAAGAGGAGGAGGAGGAGAACCCCCAGACTGTGTACCTGGTCCTTCAGAGGCCCATCTCCCTCCAGAACAGGTCATTCACCTAATCCTCAAACCCAGGTTTAAGTGAAGAGTATAAGAACAGAGCTGGTGGACCAAATCTTAGGTCCATTCTCATTGAGCATCCCAGGAAGTAATGCCTCTTGTGACTAGGAGGAAGGACTGCAAACATTTTAACTTTCCTCCCTAGAAAGGAAGGAAACATGGAGGGAGAGAGGGGTTCCCTCTTCCATAAGAACTCACCTTATTTCCCCTCTGGCTGCCCTTGAAACGGTCATCTTTCATCAAGCTGGACAGGACAGATTCCATCTTCATCTCTGAAACACTGGAAGGCGAAAAACAAGGGATGGAAAGATCATTCATGTTTTGTTATTTAGCGCATATTTTATTAAATCATGTCTGGAAATGGCACTTTAAAAATAAAATAAAATAAAATAGCGCTACATCAAGGGTAGCCCAAGGCGATGCCATTCAGGTTCTGCTGGGCTATAATGAAGGTGTGTAGCTTCATTTTTCAGCCTGAGGGCCACATTTCCCTTCTGGGAAATCTTCTGAGGGCCACATGCCAGTGGTGGGCGGGGCCATGAGTAAGAAAGCAACAAATATAAACATTAAAGGTAAAGGTAAAGGTACCCCTGCCCGTACGGGCCAGTCTTGCCAGACTCTAGGGTTGTGCGCTCATCTCACTCTATAGGCCGGGAGCCAGTGCTGTCCGGAGACACTTCTGGGTCACATGGCCAGCGTGACTAAGCGGCATCTGGTGAGCCAGCGCAGCACACGGAACGCCGTTTACCTTCCCGCTGGTAAGCGGTCCCTATTTATCTACTTGCACCCGGGGGTGCTTTCGAACTGCTAGGTTGGCAGGCGCTGGGACTGAACGACGGGAGCTCACCCCGCCGCGGGGATTCGAACCACCGACCATGCGATCGGCAAATCTTAGGCGCTGAGGTTTTACCCACAGCGCCACCCGCGCAGTATGCTAGTTTCTATAGAAATACACTCTTTCTCTATCCTCCATCCAGGTATTTCACACAAAATACCGGGTGCTTATTCTATCTATCTATTATCACAGGGCGGTTTACAACATAAAAACACATTACATAACGGGGGGGGGGGGCGCAATAGCTTTCCCTCACACACACACCAGACACATTTAAGAGGCCATAGATTGTTTCATCAGCCAAAGGCTTGGGAGAAGAGGAATGTTTTTGCCTAGTGCTTAAGGTTATTTAATGAAGGTGCCAGATGAGTTTCCCTGGGGAGAGACTTCCACAAATAGGGAGCCACCACAGAAAAGGCCTGTTATCATGTTGTCGCCTTCTGGGCCTCTCATGGGGGTTGGGCACAAGGAAAGGGCCTCAGATGATGATCACAGGGTCCGGGGAGAGGCAGTTCTTGAGGTACTGAGCTCCTGAGCTGTTTTAAGGCTTTATAGGTCAAAACCAGCACTTTGACTTGGGCCTAGAAACTAACTGGCAGCCATTATAGTCAGGTCAGGATTGGCATTATATGATCAAACCATCTTGCCCTGGTGTTCATGTGTTCACACATAAACACACACACAATCCAAAATGCCCACGAGCCTGTAAGGCACACCAGTATTGTCATCTCCATATTGCAGATGGGAAGGACCAAGAGAAAGGTGTAGGGAAAGTAGCTACAGTCCTTCCTCATAAATGCGGCCAAAATGTTTACCTATGGTTTCTGAATATTGCCCTTTCTGTGGGGTAGGAGGGATGGAATGTCTTTAAAATGAGGCTATTGTTGTAGAGTTGCTAGTGCTGAATCCCACAACTCTTGCTTTAAGTTCAGGCTAGCCACCAAGCCATCCCCCCTCTTCCCTTCCTCCTTCCAGCAATCCTTCTGAGGACAGACCCTGCATCCATTTTACAGAGGGTAAGAACCACCACTGATGGCAGCTTGGTCGGTTTGCTGCTCATCAATGATGGCAGGCGCATCTGCAGGCTTAAAAAAATTACAGAGATTCATAATAATATGAGAGGCAAATGATGTGTGAAAAACAAAATTGTTCACAATTCCATATAGTCAATAATCATTTAAAAATTATTATTATTTACTCATTTCCTATCTCACCCTTCCTCCCTAAAGAGCCCAGAGCAGCAAACAAGAGACCAATCCATAAAACCCTCACCCAGTGTACTGGGTATCAACTCAGTGCAACTGGGTTTTGTAGTTGTTATCTCAACCTTGGATTATCTTCCATTAACCTTTCCCTTAAGACCATGATAGCATTTTGTACAATCCTGCCTCTCCCCCCCCCCCCCGATTTCTCATACACACATACACACACCTTTAAAATTTAGCTTCCTTTTGCATCCACATGGAATGAAACTGACATTTCAAAGGAGAAATAGACAAGGAAAGTGGAGGGGAAGTCAGCTCTAAAGTGTAATTTTTCTTTTGCTGTGTGTGTGTGTGTTTGCTTATGTCTCTCTTGGTTCCTTCGATTGAGACTTGCGGTTGTTTGGGGGTTGCGGGGGAGACGGGTTGAAAAGGATTGCATTGTTGTAAGAACAGCACAGGGGCTTCCTCGCCGACAGCTCATCAGACAATTGCTTTATTTCCTAACAGCTGCCTAACGAAGTTTATAAAAGAAAGTGGATCCCCGTGAAGGCATGAAGCCACACACACACACACACCAGCTTCAGCCCCTTTTTCTGTGACGTGCTCCCCGCTGAGTGAACGAAGTTCGCTTATATGCAAGGTTGCAAGCTGGCAGCATGCCAAGCGTGAGGAGAGAAATGGCAGGGGTAGCAGGAGTAATTTTGGGGGAGGGGGGGTGTTATCTTTATATCTCCAGGAAATCACTGTCAAGTGGGGAGGTGGGGGGAAGGCTTTGACATTTTCATTCACAAATGTGTCAGAGCAGTGGGGAAAACACCACTTCTTCTTTTTTAAAAAAAGAAAGAAAAGCGCTCTGCCATTCATATCTTAATTTTATGACTTAATATAATCAAGAAGAACCAAAAGGGGGTTATTGAGATCTAGCGCAGTGGTGAGGAATGATGGATCTGGACCATGTTTCCTCAGAGGGCAGTCCTGCCAGGTTCGGTGGGCCTTCCTTCCCCAGGTTAGACTGTGCCATGAATCACAAAATTGTTGGTTTTGTCTCTTGCCTCTGCTACGAACTCCTAAGAGTAAGGGGGCCCTGCGAGATGAAACCCAATTGTCTGTTCAGTTCAGCACTGTCTTTCCACAATGGCAATCAGATGCCTCTGGGAAGCCCACAAGCAAGGGCATAAGGGCACCAGCCCTTTTCTCACTCCCGATTCCCAGGAACTGAGCTAGATGAACCAAAGGTATGGTTCAGTGTAATGCAGCTTCCCATGTTCCTACTTAATGCAGCCCTTTATAAAGACTATTGTGTGGGGAAGGGCTGCACCTCAGTGGTAGAGCACCCGCTTTGCATGCAGAAGGTCCCAAGTTCAATCCCCAACATCTCTAGGTGGGAGAAATACTCCTAGTCTGAACTCCTAAAGAGCTGCTATCAGCTAGCACAGGTCCTCAACGCAGGGTTGTCCACACAGACAGAGTCTCTCTTCGTAATGTACTTTGCTGTACCGTCCATCCAACACCGCCAAGGGCATCGTTTGGAATCGTAGTTCTGTAAAAGCGATTCTTAGTAGGGCAAGTGGGAGCTTTGTCAGGTATCTGGCTTGGGCATACTCCATTTTGATAAGTGGGAACCATGGTGAGCTCTTGGTAGAAGCAATCACAGTTAGATCCCTTTCTGCATCGGACCTAAAGAGATAGTCTCTTAAGTGCCTCTTATCCATCTTCATGGTCACCTGAAGATCTTGTAATTGATATTGGGACAAGAGGCGTTGGATGCCACTGTCAGCTAGCGCAGACAAAAGTGAGCCAGAGGGAGGAGCAAGGGTCAGACTCAGTAAAGCAGTTTCCTATCTAACATTTCGTCCTGCAAGAACATTCTGCTGCTAGAAGCCAGTCTTGAACAAGATAAAGGGGAGGGCGGTTTCCAGTGTGAAACTGCTGAATTACAGCTTATTGAGAAGTTCAGTTCCATCACCTGTGGCCTGAATCTGTTTTTAAATCCTGCTATAGGTATTCATTGGTTTACCAATGCCTGTATGTAAGCGACGATGCTGCTTTCTGAGCAATGACTATATATAATTTTACCAAAAATGTACTAGAAAGAAAGAAAGAACTTATTCATGCAGCTCATAGTTAAACTATGGAATTACTCCTGCAGGAGGGAATGGTGGCCACCAACTTGGATGGCTTAAAAAAAGCATTGGGCAAATTCATAGAGGAGAAGGCTATTGACGGCTACTAACCAAGACAGCTATGCTCTGCCTCCACAGCTGGAGGCAGCAATGCTTCTGAGTATCGGTTGCTGGAAACCACATGGAGAGAAAGTGTTCTTCTATGCAGGTCCTGCTTTCTGGTTTCCCACAGGCATCTTGTTAGCCCCTGTGAGAACAGGATGCTGGACTAGATGGGTCATTGGCCTGATCCAGCAGAGCTCATTCTATGCTCTTATGTACATTTAAGCTTTATCACAGTCTGTGGGTTGCACATTGAAGTTAGTCACGTCCATCAATTTCAGTGGGCCTACTCTGAGCAGAACGAGCACTTACGACAGTCTTGTGTTCCTTGTATAATATATCCACATGATGACACTGCTAACATCTTCTCTCCCTCCACCCATGTGTACCTGTCAATGTATCTGTCAATATAATAATAGTATTTCATGAATCCGATGAAGTGGGCTCTGGTCCACAAAAGTGGTACCTAAATTTGCTTTTTTCCTCTTCCCTCTCCATCACCTTTTCCTTTTGTGTTGCATCTTTTAGATTTTAAATCTTTGCGTGGGAATGGTCATGTTTTAGTTGATTGTATGTAAATCGTGCTGGGACTCTTTTCACCTGAAGAGCAGGACACAAATGCTCTAAATAAATAAAAAGACTAACAAATTTATTACAGCATAAGCTTTCATGGACTTAGAGACCACCTTGTCAGACACATAAAGCAATTTGTTCGCGTTAGTTAGCTCAGAGCAAATTGCTATCTGCCATGAATGTGCCCAAATCGTATTATTACTGTTGTCAGTTACATCATTAAGCTTATTAGTTTAAAAAGAGACAAGAGGCATGCGAAAAAAGAGACATGAGGCAGGCGACCAACCTTTCAGAAGGTGGCGGAACAGCTTTGCTTTCAAAGCACAATAGTTTATGCGCCAGACCAGCACATGGCCATTCTTCTGCCTCGTTTCCCACACTGAAATTGTCAGGATAAATTTCCACCAGGCTCCATTTATGAACGGAAAGGGCAATTAGATTTGATGCCACGCGTTGCCCTGGGCTTGGAACTGTCTATCCGGATCTGATCTGTAATCCATTAAGCCCACAGCCTGCTATCAGTCCCTTCTTACTTACACACAGGGATAATCCAGTTCCACATAGATAACTATCACACAGTAAGAAGCACCTACCTGTCCTAATTAGGCTCATGGATTCTGAAATGAGGACTTTATAAACACTCTACTAACCCAAGGTCCTGTCCCACAACAAAGGGGTCCGACTCCTGTCCCCTTAAGATTTCCCCCCAGTCCTCCTGGGAGATACTGGGAGCCTTTTCTAACTGGGGTGGGAAAATTTTACAGCTCAAGGGCACATTCAATTCTGGGCAACTTCTCAGAGGCCTCATGCCCATGACGAACAGGGCTAGAGGCAAAAGTGGGAGGAACAACAAATGCAAAAATTCACCTTTGTACAATAGGCTATCTTACACTACCTCACACACCCCTCTCTATTACTATTGCTGCCATTGATAGTAATGAAATCCCAGCATTATCTATAGAAATTGTGGAACACTTTAGAGCTACTGAACCACCTAATCCTATACAGTATACAGCAAATTGATTATCCTAGGCCAGTTTATCGAACCAAACAGCACCATCTTTGAAGAAGAGTGAAGTAGCAGCAGGCTTGGTGAGATCTCAAGACTTGCAGGAGTACAATAAATATTTAAGAAGAACCCACCCCCCACCTCCAAACACACACAGGGGGCATGGAATTGTGGCGACTGACTCCTGGTGGGAAATGATGGGGAACTGAGACCAACTGGGGAGATGGAATGGATTATAGTGGTAGAGGACATGGCTGACTGGCTGGCACCCTGAACAGGAAATCACCGCACTGCAACATTTTGTTGCAGGTTCCACTTAGATGGGGGAAAAGTTATCGCATCAGTAAAGATGGGGCCTCCCATCAACAGAAAAGCTTTACACATACAAATCCAGAAGGCATAACCCAACAAGTCTCCTCCTCTACCACATGTTGTAACTACTGAGTACTCTTTTCACTTTTTACTCAGTTATGAGGCCACCTCCTATTCTGTTTCTCTTCCTATTCTGCAGCCTCTCTCATACCTCCATTTTCATCTTTGTCCCCATTTGCACGTCTCCCCTGCTGTCCTTTTCTGCATCTCCTCCTTTGCACTCCCCCGTTTTCATCTGCACCTTCTCCCCCTCCTCTTTGCCTCCTTTTACCCCTTGCAAACAGACCACCACCATTTCCACACCACCACCTCCCTATTCTCCTACATCTGCAGATTTATGTTCCTACAAGTTTAAGATGAATAGCATCTTAAAAGCAAGCTCGTTCAGTTAGAGAAGGCTAAGTGATGGATGGTGTGCATACATGAGTGTGTGCTTGTTAATAAAATACTTGCTGTAAATTACTACATTCTATTTGGAACTTCATCTTGAAGGCAACATTTGCTACCAGGAGTGAAGTGATATTTTAGCACTACTTTATCACTTACCCATGCGGCAGCTGAGGAAAGGAAGAGGGGGAGCTTTGAGTAAAGCAGGGACGGAAGGACAATGAGAAGGAAAAAGTTGCAGTACAGTGGTACCTCTGGTTGCGAACGGGATCCGTTCCGGAGCCCCATTCGCATCCTGAAGCGAACGCAAGCTGCGTCTGCGCATGTTGCCACTTCCGCGCATGATGTCATTTTGAGCATCTGCACATGCGCAAGCAGCGAAACCCGGAAGTAATGTGCTCCGTTACTTCCGGGTCGCCGCGGAGCACAGCCCGAAAACACTCAACCTGAAGCTACTTCAACCTGAGGTATGACTGTATAAAACAATGGCAGAGGTTTTAATAAGGCATGGATAGAAAAACACTGAGAGGAATAAAGTGGTGGTCTTAAGCAAGATTTCAGTACAGCTAGAAGGGAACTGAGAACAGCTTTGTTGTGTAAGCTTTTTGGTGTTGGTTTCTGTGTTGTACCCATCTCCACTATATCTCCTTGTTAAAACATTAAATAAACAAATCAGTATTTCTTCCTCCCCAATCTATTCAAACCTCTCCTGTTGTTTTAAACCTTCTCGCTTCCATGCAATGGTCTCTATTAATGGACTATTAATAACAATTAATTATTATAAGTAATCGGTTGTGTCTAACTAAGTTCTACTCTGCATTGCCCCACTGAAATTAATGGGCCCACATTAGTCATGTCCACCAATTTCAGTGGGTCTACTGTGAGTAGGACTAGCACTGTTTTCATCATCATCATCATCATCATCATCATCATTTCTCCCGTATCGGTCTCTACAGCCACAGCAGGTGCTGCAACCTTCCATTTGCTTGCCTTTACCCCCAAAGGCACATTCCTCAATTGTCTCCTAAGACACAAGGATGCCAACCAACTGAGAATTTCATTAATTCTTTTTTTGTAATGAATTTTTTTTAAAAAAAACTCTTTGAGAATCATACTTCAGCTGTCATTAAAAGCATCCTTCTAAAAAGAAGGTAGCAACTACCATCCATTTGTAATGAGACACAGCAGTGCAGATACCTTATTATTGGTTTAGCTAGGAAGTTTGGTTGGAGAGGAGAGGAGTGGGGGGGGGGGGGAGTTTGTGACTCACTTAATCTTGCAAGAAGCCAAGAAGTTGACATATTCCGCCTCTGAAGGTGTAAGGATGAGCAGGCTGTTCCCGTGACTGCCAATCCGAGCTGTCCTCCCAACACGGTGGACGTATTCGGCAAGCGAAGCTGGAGGATTATACTTTTAAAAAGAAAAGAAAAAATAATGTGTGTGAGAGAGAGAAAGAGGAAGTTTGGAGAGTGGAGGGGAAGAAAAGGAATTAACAGATTGCATGATTGGTTAATTATCAGAGAGAGTGCTGTGTCTGAGGTCATTTAGAAAAATAAATCCCAGGTCATATCAGCTTCCTTTTCCAAGGAAAGAAATGGCTTATCAGAACCCATCATCCTCATATCCCCGCAACCATCATTCACAGCTACAGTGGTAACAAGGGTTTTTTTGACATATGAATATGACACATTGGCCAAGCTGTCTTCTCACCAATTTTTTAAAAAAAACAAAATTTGTTTCTATGCGGGGGGGGGGGGGCATCAGTGACCTATTTGCTTCCTTTCTTAATATGCATCAGCTGCTCGCCATAGGCGCGAGACAAATAAACCCAGAGAGCGCACCTGAGTTGGTTCCCCTTAATATTATATTGGCTTAAGTATACAGTAATTGGCTTGCTTAAAGCTTTCCGAGACCTGCTACTCAGCAGAGAGATGCATTTACATAGGCTTAGCTTTACAGTGTCATGGCATTTGATGGCTGATTCACACATTACACTGCTACCGTATATGTACCGTACACTGAGTGCACGCTTCAAAAATGTTAAAAAATGACAAACGGGGGGGGGGGGGGAGCTGCATTCCATACACTTGCAGAACCGCTTCACACATGCAAGGTCAATTCCTTAGGATGGACTACAACACGGGGCAATCACTCATATGTGCGAATCGGGTTTCTGCTCCCCCCCCCAAAAAAAAATCATTTCAAAACACACATCTTCTTTTTTGCAACAGGTTCCAGTTTATGCTTTTAATTAGCAAGCAAAGGAATCAAGGGTAGAGAACTCAAATGACACCTGAAGGTGAGTGTCATATTGTAGCGGCACCATATTTATTAAATTAATTTCTGAACTGCCTTCTTTGGAGGAGGGGGGAACTGTCCGTATCTGAGTGCCAGAGAATCTGCTCTGCACACAGAAACCTCCAGGTTTAATTCCCGAAATCTCCTGGCAGGGCTGGGAGATATCGCAGTCTGAGGGGAGAGGAGATAGCCATCTTCAAATATCTAACGGGCAGTCACATGGAAGATGGAGGCTTGTTTTCTGCTGCTCTGGAGGCTAGAACCTCAACAAATAGATTCAAATTTCAAGAAAGGACATTCCGATTAAACACCAGGAAGAACTTTCTGACAGTAAGAGCTGTTCAACAGTGGAATGGACTCCCTTGGAAGGTGGTGGACTCTCCTTCACTTGAGATTTTCAAGCAGAGTTGGACAGCCATCTGCCATGGATGCTTTAGCTGAGATTCCTGCATTGGAATCTAGACGACCTGCAGGATCCCTTCCAACTCAATGATTTTATGATTGCATGAAAACCTGGAGAGCTGCTGCTGGTCAGTACAGGCAAAACTGCACTAGATAGATCAAGGGTCTCACTCCATATAAGGCAGCTTCCTATGTTCCTGGAAAGCACCACATAGACTCTGTGGCAGAGAATCTGCTTTGCATGCAGAAGGTCCCAGGTTCAGTCCCCAACGGCATCTCCAGCTAGAGCTGGGAGAGACCCCTTGTTTGAAATTCTGAAGTGTTGCTGCCAGTCAGTGTAAACAGTACTTAGCTAGACCAAGGGCCTGAGTTAGAATAAGGCAGATTCCCATGTTCCTATCTAGTACAGTCATACCTTGGGTTGAAGTAGCTTCGGGATAAGTATTTTTGGGCTGCACGCTGCGGCAACCCAGAAGTAACAGAGCGTGTTACTTCCAGGTTTCGCCACTCGCACTTGCGGTCAAAGTGACGGCACACGCGTGCGCAAAAGTGGTGAATCGCGACCCGCGCATGTTGCGTTCACTTCTGGATGAGAATGGGGCTCCGGAACGGATCCTGTTCGCATCCAGAGGTACCACTGTATGAGCTTACTCTACCGTCTCCTTATTCCCTCATCAGAAACATAAAGACCGATCAGCAACAGCCCCGTTCCATCATTTTTCCCTGTGCCCTCTGGCATGCCTTCGACAGGCTGCAGGGCCACCCGAGACACACAGAGAGTAAGCTAATTGCTTCCCACAAGTCTCTCCTCGGGCTTATCCGGATGACCGAGCCAAGCCTTCTGGACAAGCAGCAACTTCCCCAGGGTCTCCAACACTGTCATCTAATATGGGGGGGGGTGTCAACCTGCAAGCCAATCCTGCACCTGAAAAGAGGCATGACCATTCGGGAAGGAGGCAGCATTTATTTTATTTAATAAATTTCTAAACCACCCTTGATCTGATGGCAGAAAAGCACTGCTCTCTTATTTACAGGCCAGTGGAACACCTGCTGTTAGGACTGGCGAAAGCATTTATGTTTAGAAGAGTATGTTGGTGAGATGTGCATGCTCATACACGGGGGCAAGTGTGTGCCTGTATGCCAGAGGTAGGGAAGCTGAATGCAGCCTCCCAGGCCTCTCTGCCCTTGGACACTCCCCAGACTACACCCCTCACTTGCCCTGATTTGAGCAGTTTTGCTTGGCTGGGATATGTCCTTGCTCTGATGCCTAGAATAGGAAACTGCCTTAGACTGAGTCAGAGCATTCGGTCCACCTAGCTGGTGACTGGCAGCACATCTACAGGATTTCAGGATTTCATTCCCGCCCGCCCCCCGCCCCCAAAATACGCTGCCTTGGGATGGAGGTGTAGCTCAATCACAGAGCACTTGCTTTGCATGCAGAAAGTCCTAGGCTCAATTTTCCAGTTTCTCCTGTTAAGAACCATCCTGCACAGCAAATGACCTTTGGGAAATAATTATGCCAGAGGCTGATTTTAGATCTTGAGAGGTCTAGCTAAAAACCTAAGTAGAATCAACACGCCTGATGCCTGCCCACTTCTGATGCACAACCTAGAGCATACCAGAGCTCTGCACCAGGTTTCCGTGATGTTGAAGATTGATCCCTCCACCCATCAATCACACAACACACACGCGCACAGGAAATAAAGGAAAGAAAAGCTTACCTGTACAATCCAGGTAACCTGTGGCAGGTCTAATCCACGAGCAGCAACGTCCTTTGAAAATGAATAATGTATGATGAGCTCAGTTTTTATAAAGGTTTACGTTCACTACATTTATTATCGTTTATCCTGTCATTCATCCAAGGTGTTCAGGAGCAAATTACAATCAATCAACGGTGGAGATGTTACACTAAACTGGGGTTTGGCACTCTATGGGAAATTGGGGCGGGGGTGTAGAGAAAGGGGAGAACCTTAGCCTCCAAAAAGCTATTGCAATAAAGAAGGAAACAATTCTAAACTCAAATAAGAACATCCCCTATAGACCCACAAAATGGAAGAGCTAAACAAAAATGCTAGCAAGGGCCCGTGAACAAAATTCCCAATAAGTTGTATAATTAAATCAAATAAATATATGCATGACCTTATGTTCATAAGTTGTTATATAAAAAGATATTTCAACCCAATGCACTATGAAGAATGCATATCCACAGCCCTTTAAATAACATACTTCAGGAAAAATACGAAAAAAGTGTAATATTAAGAATGAGTCCTATGCTCATTAACTCCCTTCTCCACCTACATGCTTGATTTCAACAAATGACACACAACATCTGAACCGGCAGCTATGGTTTGCATTTTGTTTCTGAACACTAACTTAAAGCAGATTTTGCAAGGCAAAGTGAAAACCATTGTTTACTAGGAATTAACTCTCTTGAAGCCAAGCAGGAAAGGGGAAGTGTGTGCAAGCAAAGAACTTGTTCCCAGAGTAACAAAAGTTTACACCTGAACCAAGCCAGAGGTGTGAGTCCTAACCTGTTAAGAACCATCCTGCACAGCAGGATCTCTGTGCTGAAGCCCAAGTTGTATGAGTTACATTGCACCCTCTTCCACTTTCTCTTGGACCTCTAGCTGTGAAGTCTACCTGGATATACCTTCTTGAGGGGCAAACTGGCTCATTTGTTTCTCCTGATAAGTTAGCTAGCACCAGAGACTTCCTATCAAAAAATGGACTTTCTTTAATAAACAGAAGCTTTCTTATTTCATACTGAGTCTCAGCCTGAACACTGTCTGTTTAAAGGTTTGCTCCAGCCATATGCCAACAAAACTTGGGATCTTAACAGCTGCAGATTCTGGGGCTCATGCATTCCTCAGCATGGAAACCTATACTGGCGGGTGAGAAATCCCTAACGCCAAATAAGAACACAAGAAAAGTCCTGCTGGATCAAGCCAAAGGCCCATCTAGACCAGCCTCAAGTTCTCACATGGCCAACCAGATGCTTCTAGCAAACCCGCAAGCAGGATCCAACCACAAAAGCCCTCTCCAACTGGAACTGCAATTAGCGATCACAAGTGTTGGAAGAGGAATTCCAAATTTTGTTTTTATATATATATAAAAAAGCGTAACTATAAAATAACACTTTCCATCCAGGTTCAACCCAACCCTAGTTGAGCTTTCCTTTCGTAGCGCCCCCCCCCAAAAAGGGGGGGGTTAAGGGATTTAAATTGGATTTGACCGATCGCTTCAGCTTATTAGATGCCATTATGCCAAGATATTGGATTTAGTTTTAAGGAGCTGCCAAGTTAAGAAGGGGGATTTATTACACCCAGCCGCGACCGGCGTCGAGTCGCCGCCTGTTCCCAGTCCACTTGATGAAGCAGATACACTGCCAAAAGAGGTTATTAGTTTAAGCAGATCAAGGCACAACACCATGCAAAGCCGTAATGAGTATGCAAATATATCATCTCTGGTTACAGCTCTTCGCCAGCATGGTTTTCGCTCTCTTCTCCTGCAATTAAAACCAGCTGCCTCCCAACACAAATCGCACTTGCATTCACTCACACCCCTCACACACGGTCATTCTGATTCTGCAGGTGCAACTAGAGCCACATCTGTACCACACATTTAAAGCACTATGATGCCACTTTAAACAGCCATGACCTTCCCCAAAGAAGCCTGGGATCCGTTTGTTGTTAAGGGTCCTGAGAGTTGTTATGAAAACCCTATTCCCCCTCCCGGAGAGAAAGTTTAACAATCAATTCCTCTTCCCAGGGCTCTCAGGCAAAGGCAATTTTTTGTACTCCTTGTCTGCCCACCATTGGCACAAGGCCCCTGAACATTTGTCCAGAGGAGAAAGTGGCCCTTGGGTTCCTGTCCCTGGTTTGGTGCAACAAGACAAGGAATCTTGAATGAGCATTGCAGCAGCTAGAACCTGTTGTCTCGCACACCACCCTTTAGGAACTGGCTTCTAAAATGAGACACAATCTATTCATTCCTTGCCAAAATGGCACGCTCCGTGGTCCTGGAAGCTGTATCCTCCTCTTAAACAAAAGTTCAGCAGTGAGTGTAATGCTGGAGAGAGAGGAAGAGGGTTCAGCCAGTAAACTCATGCCATGGACTATGTGCCCTGGGGCTTCAGAGTCCTCATCAGGCACAGAAGGGAATAGCAGCCTACAACTCCAGCTCCTACCATTGGCTAGCTGTTTGAAGCATCTAGATCGGTCAGTGCCCTGACTGGTGCGTTAGGGGAGGAGGTTAATTGAGAAGCACCTTCTACCCCAGGCTGGCAGAATGTATCCTCTGGGTTGGCTAGCCTGGTATAAATACCAGAGTCCTGATCCTTTCTGCTTTGCCTGGTTGAGGGAATGGGGCCCTCATGGCCTGTTTCAGATTTCATTTCAAGGCCTCACTCAGGCTTCGTCCTCCTTTGTGGTTTTGTGCCTGTTTTGAAGGGTGGTAGGACAGAGATCTTGATTACTTGGAATGCTCATTTAACCCTAGTTCTCGCCACCAGTGTCCAGCCACCTTCTCTTCTCCAGGGAACTTTAGCCAAATGAGATGATTCAGTTGGTGTGTGATATCACATACACACACCATTAAGTTAAAGTCTCATAACATTTTATGGGAGTGCTGTTGCTGTTCGCAGAGAATCTGGCCCCATCTACACTATACACTTAAGCAACATAATACCACTTGAAACAGTCAAGCCCCCCCCCCAAGGATTGGGGGAACTGTCACTTGTTAAAGGTACTGAGAGTTGTTAGGGAACACCCACCCACCAATTCCCCTTCCAAACTTAAAATTCCCAGCATGTGTTAGCAATCAGTCCCTTTTCCTAGGGAACTCTGGGAACTGTAGCACCAGGAGGGAAATATGACTCTCTGGAAATTTAAAGAGATACCCTTCTGGAGCTACTATTGTACAGCTGGCTAATTTCTAAACATACATACTTCTCTTTATTATCCTCCATCCAGAAAAGCAAAGGTATTACCTTGGGTTACATACGCTTCAGGTTACATACGCTTCAGGTTACAGACTCCACTAACCCAGAAATATTACCTCGGGTTAAGAACTTTGCTTCAGGATGAGAACAGAAATCGTGCTCTGGCAGCGCGGCGGCAGCAGGAGGCCCCATTAGCTAAAGTGGTGCTTCAGGTTAAGAACAGTTTCAGGTTAAGTATGGACCTCCGGAACGAATTAAGTACTTAACCCGAGGTACCACTGTATTAGAGTTCAAAGACACATCTCTGCCAGGTGAAAAACACCAGAGAAGGATTTGAAGCAAGGTTGCTGAGAGGGTGTGGCCTGCAGAAAAAGAGGGTGGGGCTTGTGAAGGGGTGGGATCTGGGGAGACTAGTAGGCTGGAGTTTTCGCACAGGAAGTAAAAGAAAAATCAGTGAGCTTGGTGGCTTAAGAGGCCACAAAATTTGTTATCAGCAACCTTGCAATCAAAAAGGTCCCTTGTGAGCAAAGGCTGGGGGTCTACATGCAGTGACTGGGACTATGTGCACATAAAGCCCCCATTAGGTGGAGAAAGGAACAGCAGCACCCATGTCTTACCAGTAGTACGAAGCCTCTAGATTGGCTTGGCCTGGTATAAATACCATGAATGGCAGGGGCTCAAAGTCAGTTTTCTGTCTTTGCTGCACTTCCATCTCCACCGCTGGAGCTCTGGAGCTGAGGCAGGGGTGTTTTAAAAATCTTTCCAAATTTGGATCCTGTGTACAACCCCAATGTTCAGGACCCACCAACATCCCCAAGATTTAGGGACAGAAGAGAGAGAAAGAAATCTGATGAAGTCGTTCCTGAAAGGGCACTGAGTGGTGAGGCCTTGAAGGCCTTAGTCTTGACAATTGGCAGCCTCCGCAAGGCCTAGAAGGTGCAGATGGAAGGCAGCTCGTTCAGGTGCCAGGCTGTCAGTTGGATTAAAATGACTCATTTATTTACCAAAAAGAGGCACACACAAAGCGCTTTAGCTAAAACAGGGGGAAGCGAGAAAGAGAGGCAGAGTCGGGGGGTGGGGAGAGAGAGGGCCAAGCGGAAGGTAGGAGCTCTCATGACTTCCCAGCCTGCCAAGAGTCATTACAGCTGAGTGTCGAAAGCCATCAGCGGGGAAGGGACCCCCGTCGGCCAAGTGACAGATTGGGCTGCACGATTGGAGGAGGAAGGAGAGGGGGAGAGCGCAGAAAGCTGTCAGAGGGCGAAAGCGTTTGGCCGCGCCCGCCAGAAAACTGGCAGGATGAGTTAGCGTGATGGAGTTAACAGGCAAACAAATCTCCAAAATGATCTTCCTCTCACTGAACTTGCTCCCCCCCCCTTAAAAAAGCAGAGGCACCTCCCTGAGAAAGGCAAGCAAAGAACTTCAGTGAAGGAGAAAGCACAGACATTTCGCAAGAGAAGCCCTAGTCTGTTTTTCAAACGTTAATTGGCGTGTTTAGGGGGGAAATTACAATTACTGCATAGGAACAGCATAGTAAGCTCTGGTGAGCCATCTAGCTCAGTATTGTCTACACCAGGGGTTATCAACCTTGAAGGTTTTCAGGGCTGCCTCTGGTCAGGTGCCCCAGACTGATTTTTCATTTTTATTTTTACAAAAAGCAAGTCTCCAGCCCTTCTAGAAAGAAAGTTATACGGCAAAATGTGCAGGCACACACTAAGCGATTTCTGCATGGCTACCTCATATATTTTCCCTCATACTGAGGAATGCTCCTTGTTATTAGACAGCAACAGTCTGTGTGTGTGTGTGTGTGTGTGTGTGTGTGTGTGTGAGATGTACATAATCAGGACGAATAGGGCATAGCTGACTTCCCATGGTAAGCATAGTTGTTGGGGGTGGCTCTCTATTCAATTCTGTGTTATGCTGTGCTCCACAGAAATCATTTTTGTGTCATGACATGCCCACTCCATGGCAGCCATTTTTTAACTGGCACCCCCAACACTCTGAAAATTTGAAAAATGCCCACTAGTCAAATAAAGGTTGGCTTCTACTATTAATTCCATGGTTTTGGAGGGGTGTGGTTGCCATTATTGTTTTTGTGCCATAGAAACTGGCACAGGGAAATAAACAGGAGATCCAGGGGAAACATACTGGTTACGACAGCAAGTGGCAAACACAAGCTCATGGGACTCACACACTCTAGAGAAAGTCTGAAGCATAGGCTTTATACTCCTCAGGAGAAGATAATTTTGAGACCTGAAGGCAGAAAATCCAAGCAGCTTTCCTCACTACTCAGATAGTAGGAATGCAAAATCAAAACAAAAAAAACCACACAAAAAGTCTTTCATTGGAGGTAGACTGCTGTAGCTGCACCAAATGGTCCCAAACAGTATGGCTGGCCAATCCTGCTTGTTCAAATAAAGGGAGGTCAGGTTACTCCAGCATTCCATTCTCACAGTGGCCAACCAGGTGTCCCAATGGGAAGCCCACAAACAGGACCTCAACTATGGCAACTGGAAATCCATAAGGACTAGCCACATTACAGCTCTGGCAATTGGAAATACAGCTGCTATACCCAAGGGCAGTCTGCTGCTAAATATGGATGCAGAGGACAGACAAGAAGAGAAGGCTACACTCTTCCTGCTTGGTTAGTGAGCAACTAAAGGCACTGGAAATTATCAGCAGTGGAAGGGAATTAGCTGCTGGACCTTTGGGCCTGATCCAGCAGGACTCTTTGATGCCCACCTTGCTCCTATTCCCAAAACTTGCAACCATTTTCCAATTTAAAAAAAAAAAACATCAAGCAAAGCCACGTTATGGCAACCCAGAATGTCAGAGGTGGCCAGAACTTTTCAGCTCCAATGGCTCCTGATTGCTGTTAATTTACACATTTATGGTAGGCAGCCATCACTGAGACACACAGATTTCCCAGGCTTAACAGCTGCCATGGCTAAGTGAGCAAATTGTGTAGTGATGCAGCAGTCTGAAGCAGTAGACAGAAAGGTTACTAGCATCCCACAAGCAGTGATGGTCTTCTATCCGCCCTTGAAGCGAGTTTGAGTTTATAATAAAACAGGTTATTGTGCTTTGATCTCAGTATTCTTAGTTTTCTAAGTTAATCAGGACTAGACAGACAACAGACATGGCAACTGGAAATCCACTGGGCATGCAGTCCTCACTCCTCTATTTTGGACTCCTCTTACCCTGAATACATTCCATGCCCTTCCCTGCCAGATGACAAGATAAACTGGGTGTCAATTATACTTGCTCATATTCAAAGCTATGCCAGGGACTGGTTGGATGCTAAAGAATGGTGGGAGGAACCAGCTGGGGAAACCTCAAGGGGAGAAGACTCAGAGTTGTGGTAGTAGGGGTTGGATGATGATGAGTGGTCAGAGAGAGAAGAGGAAGGAGGAGGAGGTGCCAGAAGCTGAAGCGGTAACAGGGCTTAGGGAGCGGGGAGAGCCTGTGACAGACAGCAGACCAGAATCAGTAGAAAAGGAAGGAAGCAAAGAAGCAGAGATGAGTCAGGCTTGTGAAGAGGTATGAGTGTCTCCCCCTCCTGCTGCGATAAGTTACCTCCCCGCCCCCCCAGTCTCCCAGAACCAGGAGAGGCATAAAGTGGGAGAAGCAAAGACAGGCACGCAGGAACAGTCTCTGACCGCTTGGGAAAAAACCCTGCAGAGGAGGAGACATAACCGGCTGTGGAGAGACAGGACTTTTAGTCTCAGCAACTGCCTCATGGGGACAAGACCTGAGTTGCTGTGCTCATCAGACATGCCACTCCTGTGCATATCCTGTTTTGCTAATGTAGAGTTAACTCCAGCTTACATGGTGCGATACACTGCTCAACCGCTCCTGTCAACTTATTATCCAGTAACTTACTGTGCAGAGTAAAATGCTCGTCTTTGATTGCAAGAAGTCCTGGAAGACAGACGTCCTCTCCTAAAAGAAATGAAGGGATTTATGAAGCAAGCATCCATGTGCTTCATGAGCAAAATGAATCCTGTAGATGGGCAGGACATGGATCATGAAAGGTTACAAAGGATTTGGGGGTTTGGATAGAGCCTATGAGACCTGTCAATGTGAGAGGCTGAGGAAAAAAAGATTATGCAAACTAATTATAAATAACCAAATATGATGCATGTTTAATTGGTTTTTTAAATTATTTATACTGTAAGCTCCTTGCAGCAGGGACCTATCTTATACTGCTGTAACAAAAACTGTACTTGGATAGTGCTACACAAATAAGTAGATTAATTAAAGCCATTTAATTGGTTAATCATTGAGGGGGATTTCAACACAAGGGGCTGGGCAATGGGAAAACTTGTTGGTTAGATACTACCTTAGTTCTGCAACGGGGATGACATGGCTTTCCCCTCTAATAGTGACTGGTAGATTTTAAATTAACTAATTTACTGTCACACTAGCCTTCAAGGGCTAGTATGGGCTCTGGCTACAAATCCACCTAAGAAGTTACCTCATTCAACTCACATCTTACCACCTTCTTTGCAGGAATATTATGGGGAATTTTGTCAAAAGCCTTACTGAAATCAAGATATACTATGTCCACAGAATTCCACCAAGCTGGTAACTCTATCAAAAAAAGAAATGAGATTTGTCTGGCCTAACTTGTTTTTGAGAAACCTGTGCTGGGTCTTAGTATTCACAATATCCTTTTCTAAGTGCTCACAGACCGACTGTTCTAGGACCTTTCCTGGTACTGATGTCAAGTACCTGGGTCTTCTCTCCCCCTCCCCTTTTTTGTGAAGATGGGAACATTTGGCTACCTCCAGTCTGCAGAGACCTCACCTGTTCTTGTTTACTTAATGCTGTCCATTGGCAGTAACAATAAAGCCTTGACAGACCAATGGTGTCACTCGATATATTATAAGGCAATTTCCTAAGAACCAAATCTGCATATCATATTAAAGGCACTTTTGCACCTAAAGTGCAGAGGTTTTAGAAATAAACTCTGCCAGCTGGGGTCAGGGCTGATAATTAATGAGAGCAGAATAGGCATGGAAGAGGATAGAACTAGATGCACCAGTGTGTGCCAAAGAAAGCAACTAGGCCAAGCTGCCCTCAAACCCCAAGCAAAGGAACTTGTATTGATGAGACCAGCCTGTGCCCAGCAGTGCTGTATGGGAGGCACAATTTAGTTCCATTAATGCCCTTAATTCGAAGATACAGAGGGCTAATTGCACATTGGGCCCTAAAAGACAGGATCTTCCCTCTGCTGCTGGCTTTGGAATGGTATGTTGGTTGTCTTAACAGCTGGGGTTTGCATCAGGCGAGGCCAAGCCTACTCTGCCTCTCTCGGGTTGGAGAGAGGTTGGGAATTCCAAGGGCAAGAAAAGCACATTTCCAGGTGCCACGGGAAAGGAGCAGACGAGGGCATAACTGCAGCTTCTTTATTTCTCAAGGTGTACCAGTTGCAACACAACTTGGAAATGTGACAGAGCCTCTTCCTGTTTAGGCACCCCACTGAGCCCCCCCCAAGTCCTTTCGAAAACCAAAGTTGTCCAATGACAACTTCATAGATGAGTGAGGATTTGAACCCCAGTGTCGTCTCAGCCCTAGTTTGACTCTCTAACCACTACCCAATAGCTCTCACATTTCTTCTGTCTCTCACACGCAAGAAGGAGCACAGCTCAGTGGCAGATCAGCTGCTTTGCATGCAGAGAGTCCCAAGGTCAATCCCCGGGACCATCAGGTAGGGCTGGGAAATGTGCCCTGTATGAAATCCTGGAGAGTTGCTGCCAGTCAGTCAGTACTGAAGCTAGACAGACCACTTACTCACTATTAGGCTGTGGATAGTGGATCGTATCCGAGAATAGAGCCACTGAAAGAACAGACCTAATTTAGTCAGGGCTATCCGATAGTTTACTCTGAGTAGGAATAAGCCCCATTTCTTTTTAAAGAACAATATCCCAAAAATGGCACGTGGCAGAAGCAGGATTCCTGATTGCCTTTGAAAACCTTCAGCCAATTTTGGCTGGCTCCTGAATGGGGAAGTTGGGAGAGTGGGCAGTTCACCTCTTGTTTCATGTCACCATGCAAGCGTGCGAACGTCAAGGGCGAAGGAGGAAGCCATGGCTGCTCAAGGTCCGCAGCCAAGACTTTGTGGAAGAGGGTGTGGTGAAACTCCACCTGCTCACAGCTGGAGAAGAAGACAATCATCTTGTTGCATTTTTCAAACTGTGGGAATAAGAAGAGACACAAATCAAGGGCTGAGTGTACTGCGGAATTCCGCAGGAGGGTGGGGGGAAATTAACAGAAGATAAAGCTATTGGTGGCTACTAGTAGGCCTCTAAATACCAACTGCAGGGAACTGCAGGAGGGGAGAGTTGCTGTTGAATTCAGGTCCACCTTGTGGGCTTCCCATAATGGGTATCTGGGTGGCCACTGTGAGAACAGGATGCTGGACTAGATGGGCCACCGGGCTGATCCAAGCTGGATTGAAGTGAAGTGGAAAGAGATCCCCCCATATACAGTGGTACCTCAGGTTAAGAACTTAATTCGTTCTGGAAGTCCGTTCTTAACCTGAAGCTGTTCTTAACCCGAGGTACCACTTTAGCTAAGGGGGCCTCCCACTGCCGCCACGCGATTTCTGTTCTCATCCTGAGGTAAAGTTCTTAACCCGAGGTACTATTTCTGGGTTAGCAGACTCTGTAACCTGAAGCGTCTGTAACCTGAAGCGTATGCAACCCGAGGTACCACTGTAATACTAAAATTCAAGGACATCCAATGAAACTGACGTCAGGAGATTCAGGGCAGACAAAAGGAAGGACTGCTTTGCACAGCGCTCTAATTATGGCATTTGCTCTCACAAGATGTAAGAATGGCCACCAACTGGGGTAGTTTTCAAAGAGGAGGAGACAAATTTATGGAGGAGAAGGTTATTATTGGTGGCTACGAATCACAATGACTATGTTTGGCCTCCATGGTCAGAGGCAGTAATGCTTTTGGACACTGGCCAACGGAAGCCACAAGATGGGAGACTGCTCTTGTGCTTGTGTCCTGCTCACAGGAGGTCCTTTCTCACTGGGGCACCTCATTTTTGTCCACCGTGAGAGCAGGATGCTGGACTAGATGGGTCACTAGCTTGATCACTTCTTATGTTATTACATTCTAAACAACAAACCCTTAAGAGAGGGGTCATGTTAAGTCTACTGTAGGAAAGGATATGGGGAAGGCCCACCCATTAACCTGTCAGCCAACAGAACCAGAACCTCACCTTCAACTTCCCAAGGATAAATGCTGCCAGCGTCACAAGCCTTAGCTTGCTAGGGACAACCACAACATTCTGCTGGAGGTTTTCCGGTACAGCAAATCCTCTTTGTTCCAAGCTCACTGGAGCGACACCGGCATCCTCCTTAGCACACGCTTCTGCCTTGGAAGTGTTTGACCCCAGTGATCCTTCCGCAATGGAAATGTAAACAGGATCATGCAAGCTGATGTCAGCTAACCTCGAGACTCCTGTTTCAGGCAGGGGAGGAATATTTATTTAGTATCACTGTTTCTTTATCCTGTTCTTCAACATGAAATGGCTCCCAGAGGAGCTTGCAAATATTAATGAGATACTGGTTGAAAACTGTATCTCAGGGGTGGGGAACCTCAGGGCCAGGAACAAATGTGGCCCTCTAGGCCTCTGTCTGGCCCTGGGAACTCTCCCCAGACCACAGCCTTCACTGGCTCTGCTCCATACCCTTCTTGAGTGCTTTAGCCTGGCTGGGATGTATCCTTGAACTCTGATCATGTGTGTGTGTGTGGAAACTAGTGTATTCTAAAAAGGTAAAATTTACATTTGCGCTCAGCCCACACTTTGCCTCTGGCTCCACCCACCACTGGCATATTGCCCCTAGAAAGCTGCCCAGAAAGGAATTCAGTCCTTGGGCGAAAAAAGTTCCCTCACCCCTGCCAGAGCTGCTGGGGGCCCTCTCAGGTCTGTCGTGTGGGTGCAGGTAGGGGTGGGGGAAGAAGTTCCCTGCAACCAATAACTTTCTGGTGAACTTCCCCATCTGCCCCTCCTCCCACAGTGGCTGCTGCAATGAAAATACGAGCACCTATGTAGCACTTACCATCTGTAAGCGTTGCCGACAAAAGAACGTTTTGCCGCTTCTCACCGTCAGCATTTATGGCATTCAGTATCGCAGTGACTGCCTTCTCAAAACCCAGGTCCAGGATCCTGAAACACAGGTGAGAGATAAGGGGGGGGGGGGAGGAACAGCACGAGGATAAGTAACACATCCAACTTTCCTGGTTCATGGTGGCAACCTGGCATTATGGGATCTCAGTAGCAGAGCATCCTCAGAAGGCCCCAGGCTCGGTCCCTACCATCTCCTGCCAGGAAGGGCTGGGGGAAACCCTGGAGAGCCACCCCCAGTCAATGTAGACAGTGCTGAGCTAGACAGACTCCATATAAGGCAGCTTCCAATGTTCTTACCTGCTGTGTGTTGTCTCAAAGATCCCACCTCCCTCATGGGCAGCTACTTCCAACAATTGAGGATGCAGCCAGGACTGCTTACCTGTCTGCCTCATCCAGGATCAGCCACTGGATGTGGCGGAAGTGAATGCATTTGGTGGAGTTGATATGGTCCACCAGGCGGCCAGGAGTGGCAATTAGGATGTTTATTCCTTTGCGTAATCTATTTTAAATTTAAAAAAAAATCAGAAGAAGAGTGATTGAACACATGGGTAAAACAGACTAACTGTTAACAAAAGATCACACCTCGTTCATAAGCTCCTCCCTCCCTTTGTGATCTCTAATCCTGACACATACAACACACTGCACCTCTTTGTTTGCCAAGGTTCATGGTTTTCGTCTCGCAGGTGAATCTGCTTCCATATCAGAATCCTTGAGGTATCCTGGACCCAAGTTGTTCAGGACTTTGCAAATCAAAACAGGAACCTTGATCCTGGCTCAGTAGCAGGTAGGCAGCCTGCGCAGCTTTTTTAATACTAGTGTCACATGTTTTTGACCCAAAACTCCCATCAGCAATGTGGCTGCAGCATTCAGCAGCAGATGAAGCTACCGAATCAGACCCAAGGGCAACCCCACATAGAACGCATTACAGTAATCTAGGTTCAAGGTTCCCAGTGCATGGACTATAGTGGTGAGGCTACCCCTGTCCAAACCATGAACTTAGTCCTTTAGAGGGAGCACAACCCCATCCAGAACAGGTAACTCTCCCATTTTCCAAACATGGGAACCCCCCACCCAAAAAGCCTCTAAATAGAACACAGCATAAAGATAGCAAACATCATGGTTGAAAGAAAAAATTGACATAAATCAGTAAAACAGTAGCATGAAAGCACGTAAGAACAAATTTAAAAATAAGGAACTCAAGATAAACTTTAAAGGGGTACAATCTTACGGGTCAGGAAAAAGATTAGTCTTCACAAGATGTTTAAAGCAGCTCATGGCTGTTGCTTCACAAATGGCAGAGGGAAGGGTGTCTGTACAGGGGTGGCTGCTTCTTGTTTAGCGCCCTGTGATATTCATAGAATATCATAGGGTGCTAAATTCTGCTTGTGCAGAATTTCCCCAGAAGATCTAAGGCAAGGATACCCAACATGGTGATCCTCTGGATGTCGCTGTGCAAGAGCTCCTGTCATCCTTGACCATTAGTCATGCTTGAAGGGCCCAATGGGAGTGGAATCTAAGCTGCCCTTTTCTGACTCTTAAGAAAGACACACACACTTTCTTACTGCAAAATGGCAACATAGGAAGCTGCCTTATACAGAGGTCAAACCACTGGTTCAAGCACAGTATTGTCTTTGTGGATTGGCAGCAGTTCTCAAAAATTTCAAGCAGGGGTCATCCCCAAACCCATCTGGATTGAACCTGGGACCTTCTGCATGCAAAACAGATGCTCTAGCACTGTTGGTGCAGTCCTTCCCTCTTAAAAAAGCATGACATAGTTCCAAACAAATAGGAAGCTGTGTTATACCTAGTCAGACAATTGGTCCTTCTAGCTGAGCATCATCTAGGGTTTCAGGCAGGGCACATTCCCAACCGTACCTGGAGATGCTAGGGATTGAACGGGGGACTTCCTGTATGGAAAACAGATGCTCTACCACTGAGCCACAGTCCTTTCCTATAAAAAAAAACTTCTAAGATCCCATTTCTTGTCATAAGAAGTTGCCTTATACTGAGTCAGACAACTGGGTTCATCTAGCTCAGTATCAGACACTGAGAACATTCCCAGTCCAACCTGCAGGTTGAACAAAGGACAGATTCTCTGCCACTGAGCTATAGTCCTTCCCTGTCCCATCAGTTGAGCAAACAGAAGAGCTTGCAAGAGACCTGGGTGGAACAGCAGATCTTTTTTGGGGGTGAGGGGAGCGGGGAAGAGTAGAGAAAGAATCTTACACACACCGGCAGGGATCACAGGCTAAAGAAGCTCATCAACATTTTACAACCAGAGAGAGAAAGATGAACACACTTCCTGCTGGCTCAGCTGTCCGTTTTTTGTAAGATCCACAGTGGGGGGTACTCACAGCCTGATCCAAAGTCACTCTCTCCCCACTAATAAAAAAAAAGGCACCCTGGGAGAGAGAGAGTGGCAGATGAAAGGGACTGGAGGGGAAAGAGTGAACTAAAAAAAAAAAGAACCCCTACAGGTTTTATGAAAGTGATGTCCTACCTGGCTTTCTCAGACTTTTTCTTCTCTCCTCCCATCAACACGCCAGGAACAATCCAGGTAAAGGGCTAAATGGAGGAGGGGGAAGGAAGGAAGGAAGTGTGGTGGATAACTGAGAAAGTGGGGCACTCACATTTCAAACCAAGTTGCAAAGGCAGGGAGTTTGACAATGAGCGACAGGAAGCAGATAGGCTTTCCTTTGAAAACAAAAGCAGTCCAGCAACACCCCAGTGGTCTTCTTGCACTGATTCCTGCATTGACCAGGAGACCACATGATCTCTGAAGTCCCTTTTGACTCTATTATCAGGTGTGGGGAACCTTTGGCCCTCCTGCTGCTGCTGAACTACAACTCCCATCAGCTCCAGCAAGCCTGGCCAAAGATAATGGGGGCTGTAGTACAGGAACATCTGGAGGGTCAAAACCCCCTACCCAACTTGCTCTCTATATATGATCCACATGCCATCTGCAAAGCTCAGGGGAGAGTTGGATATGTTCTAGCAAGCCCCCTCAGTTCACACAGCTTAAGATAGAAGGGGCACAGGCCAGGATGTGATGTGAATCAAGTGGGTGCCCTAGAACATGCTCCAGAATCCTCAGGGGTTATTTCAAATCAGTGGAGACTGGCCCATTAGGATGAATGGGGCAATGTCTCACTAACCTCAGTCTGCTCCCAGACAGTCCACCCCTGATTGCCTTTTCCCTTACAACCCATCCAGGGGTGGTAGCCTTGGCTGTCAGCTTCTGCCTCTAGTGTTGCCCCTTGTAGAATAATGTAAGCACAAGGCACTTATCCACAGTGGAGTGTCTCTGCTGCCTCTCTGTATGTGACTGATCTAACGTGCTCCTTTCTATCAGGAGGCATGGCCAGTACACACAGAGATGTAAAGAGCCAGGCAGTGGTGGCTGATGGGAATGGTAGGGTGGAAGGCAGGGAGACCAACTGTAGGCAGAGACAGAGCCTAAGACAGGCAGAGCCAACTAATTCAAGTCCCACCTCCGCAATCTTCCTCCTGCCAGCCCTCACTGCCTGCCTTCTTACTTTCATCTAGCCTGTCAGCTTCCTCCTCCTGGGTCTTAGTTTTGCCCTTTCAGAACTTAGCAGGGAGAAGAATGGGATCAAAACTAGAATGAGTTGGCTCTGCCTCCACATACTGTTTGGGGTCCCTGCCTTCTGTCCCACTAGTCCCAATGAACACCAGTCACCATTAGTTAACGGACAAGTCAGTGCGAACAAGATCCCACCTTTGTCCATGATGTTGGTCTTGTAAGGAAGTAATGCTAAACGATGGCTTAATGTTACATGAACATGCACCCCTTGCCCCCAAACAGCACAGCTGATTACCTATGGCAAGCATGCATTTGCCTCCAAGTGACCAGGGAACTATTGTAGGTACAGAGAGACACCTGCACCCATTATAGTATGCGTTAATACAGTGCTATACAGAGGCTGTGCAATATCAGAACCATTGCTAAACTTTACATTCTATTGGGCAAGCATGGCCAATGTATGCTGAATTTGACCATTCAGAATCCCCATCCCAAGACAGAGGGGGGAAACTGAAGAGGATTGAGGAACCTCTAGCTACCTCTCTGCACCCCAAGCTTCTCTCCGATTATCTCATATCTCCTTCTCTAAACAGTATCTTCAACCATGGGTCTCATGACACCTGTGGACCACAACTTCCATCACCCCTGAATATTGGGCTAAGCTGGCTGGAGATGATGGGAGTTACAGTCCAACAACATCAGGAAATCAAAAGTTGAACAACACAGAACTTAAAATGATTCCTACTTCCCCAAAAGTAAATATTTACCTTTAACAGTTTCTGGACAGTTTCAAAGCTCTGCAGAGCTAGCTGGAGAAAAGAAGGGATTAAACCAAATTAATACACATTCACACAAAATCTGCATTAAAACATCATTCTCCTTTGGCATAAACCAGTGGTTTTCAACCAGTGTGCTGTGGCACCCTGGGGCTCCTTGAATGATGCTCAGGGGTGCCACAGGCAACACTGGCCTCTGTCCCTCTTTTCTTCCCTCCCTCCCTCGATGCCCTCTCATCTCTGCCTTGCACAGCTGTTTGTTGCAGCAGCCCTGGCTACAAGCTCCCCAGGCGAATAGTGCCTCTGGGCTGACCAAGGGGTGCTGGTTGCCAGGAGCTGAGGAGGCCTCAGAGTAAGCAAGCGGGTGAGGGAACCCAGCCAGCCACCAGCTTGCTGTTGGGAATGAATAGACAAGTGGGAGGCCGGGCAAGCAGGCAGGCACTGTGCTGGCCTTTCTTGTGCTTGCTGTGTGCATGGCCTGCCTGAGAGCCGAGTGCCTGGTGCTGAAGGGGAGCCTTTCCGCCATGCAGGCCCAGCAGCACCCACTGCTGCCACCCAAAGTAAGGTGCTGGCCCCATGTTAACCTTTGGTCAATCTCTGATGGGCCACTAAGGCTATGAGCATCCTCTTCCCAGGCCGTTGTGGGGTAGTGTGAGGAGGTACCTCTCCTTGGGGTGGGTGGGGGCAGCTCAGAGATCAATGGCGGTAACAGTAGTTGCCCGGAGGACCCCCGAGAACAGAGAAGGAAAGAGGCTGAGGGAACACTCCACAAAGGAGGGTGAGAGGCTGCCAGCTCTGCAGGCAAGGGGTGACATAACCGGGCTCCTGACCTGCACAGGGTGCCACAGAAGGAATGGAGTTGGTCAAGGCAGCCATGGACTCCAAAAGCTTGAAAGCCATTGGCTCTCTTGCTATTGTTGTTGTTTGCATTTGTCTGTCTCAAGAGACAATGGAAGACTGTGCCATAGGGGGTAAAGTCAAACCACTGGAGAGTTACGGCATCTGCTATGGCTGTAGAGGCCAATATGAGAGAGACATGTTTTATTGCAGGTGGGGCCACTGAAGGTGTCCGGTTTCATTAGTGCAGATGCACCATGGCATTTCTTCTTTCTGCACTCCTTCCAGTGGTATACCCAGTCAGGCTAGTGGGTCCAGCTAGCTCAACACTGTCTACACTGGCTGGCAGCAGCTCCTCAGGGTTTCAATCAGGGAATCCTTCCCAGTCCTACCAGGACCTGTTGGGTATGGAACCTGAGATCTTCTGCATGCAGAGCAAGCACTCTCTACCACCCTTCTTTCTCTCTCCTCCCCTTCTCACCACCACCCCTTCTCTCTCCCTCCTTACCCCCTTTCGACCACCCCTTCCCTCTCTCTGTGCCTCTCTCTTTGTTACCCACATGCAATTAGGTTGAAGCCTGCCTGCTGCCCCCCTAGCAACATTACTAACCATGAAACCGGTGTGGTTAGGAGTTAACCACAAATGCCCAGCAACTTACCTCCCTGGTTGGGACCAGTACGAGAGCATACGGACCATCACTACGCTATGGAAACAAGAGGCGTAGGGTAAGTGGCAACATTGGACACAGAGGAACGCGAGAGAGAAGGGAAAGAGCCCTTGTCATCTTCGACCGACCCAGCATGCCACAATTCCCCGCAGTGCCAGAGTCTGCTTGGATCACTCTCTTTTCTCACATGGTGCTTCCAGAAGAGCTTTTTTAGGGACTATCAGAAAATCTCTGAGGGAGCCACAAGTCATGCCAATGAACTCAACCTTCATAGTCATTTTTAAAACAGCAAGCATCCTCCCATAAGTGAAAGGCACGAGAACAGCAGTCCTTGGTCCTGGTGGGGGGGATGCTCTCCGCCTTAAAGACATCATCCAAGGTTGTTGTGAGAATTACTGATAAATATGAAGTGGTTGAGAAAACCGGCTATTCTTTTTTACAAGGTGGAGAGAGAGAAAGCCCATTTCAACACACTCACCTTTATTTTTGGCTCTGCTCTTTGCAAGGCCTGTACTAGAGGGATTCCGTAGGCCAGAGTTTTACCTTCAAGAGAAAAGATATTAGATTTTAACAGTCATAAGCAAAACTGTGTGTGGAGTAAGGCACAGTTGCCTTCTACACCCAGAGCATAGGCCTTTATAAAAGACCAATTTCACATATCTCCTCATTCTTCAGATTAGGAGTGGGGAACCCTTTGGATATTGCCAGACTACAGTTCCCATCATCCTCAGTCTGTTGGCCATCCTGGCTGGGGCTGATGGGAGTTGGGAGTCCAACAATGCATAGAGGGAAACAGGTTCCACAGCCTCCCTCTGTTTCTCTCTGTCTCTCTTGGGAATGTCTCTTCTAAATAAGAGGCATTCTTCCATCTTTTGCATCCATCTATCTCTCAGGAGGTGCCACCACACAACAAGATTGATTCCTTACAAGTGCAGAACAAGTATTTTGTGGCACCTGTAACATTGCCAGTTCCAGTGATTGAAGTGGTTGAGTGGGAACATATGGGATTGACTCAAGAGAACTACAGATGCTGTTGGACTCTAGTTTCCATCTTCCCTGGCCACGCTGCCTAGAACTGACAGGAGCAGCGAGTTCCCTGTCCCTGCACCAGACATTTAGCCATTGACACGCCATGTCAAAGGAGGCTTCCCAAATCTAGCACAGAGCTTGCTCGCTTGCTAATGACATCAACACTGTTCTTTCCCCATGGTGGGCCAGAATCAATCAACTGCCCTACTTCTGTTAGATCCCTGAGACAACAGAGTGCCCACACAACTGACCATCACACAATGCAGTACAACCAAAGGGTCACTTTATACCAGGTGGAGGGAATCTTTGACCCCTCCACGTGTTGCTGAAAGACAACTCTAATAGTCCCTGCCTAGTATCTGTAAGGTCAAAGGTCACCTCCTACTCCTTTATACTATACAGTGGATGCTCGAGTTGCGAACGTGATCAGTGTGGGATGCACGTTCGCAACCCACAGCGTTCGCAACCCGCGTCTGCGCATGCGCAGGTTGCGATTCGGCGCTTCTGCACATGCGGAAAGCGTGATTTAGCGCTTCTGTGCATGTGTGACTTCCGAAACCCAGAAGTAACCCATTCCGGTACTTCTGGGTTTCGGCAGTCCACAACCCGAAAAAACGCAACCTAAAGCGGCTGCAACCCGAGGTATGACTGTATTTAAAATTATTTGTAGGCCCCCTTTTAAAGCAAAGCCCAAACAAACAGCCTACATATGCACACACAACCCCTCCCCCACACTTACCAGAACCTGTCTGCGATCTCACCAGTGCATCTTTTCCTTGCAATAGTATGGGAATAGTTTGCTTCTGAACACTTTTGCAACAAAAGGAGAAGTTAAGAAAAAACAAGACACGTTCTATTTTAGGTCGAAGTATTAAGAATGTAACAGTTGCTAGTTCATCTAACAGTGCTGGCTGGTCATTAGTGTAAGCTAGAAAGATGCTGGTTCAGTCTCTTAGGTGATAGCTAATTAATACTTAGATAATAGTCAATGAGATAATAGTCAGTCTGTTAAGTAATTGTCAGTTAATAGTTAAATAATAAAATCCTAGAACTGTACAGCTGTAAGGGACCACAAAATCCATCTAGGCCAAGCATAGGCAAACTCAGGCCTCCATATGTTTTTGAGACTACAATTCCTATCATCCCTGACCACTGGTCCTGTTAGCTAGGGATGATCGGAGTTGTAGTCCCAAAACATCTGGAGGGTTCAGTTTGCCCATGTCTGATCTAGTCTAATCCCTCACAATACATAATAGTTGGTTAAGTAACTAATATCTGTTAAGACAATAATAGGTTAACTAAATACTGTGGTGCAGCAGTGGGAACCTCCAGTCTGGGAATTAGAAAGGGTCCCAATTGCTGTGACTAAGCTGTTGATGGGTAGCATGCAACTCCCTTATGGAAACAGCTAAACTGGCTTCCTGTTTGCTTCCTACACCAACCCAAAGTGCTGGTGATGACTTCTAAAGGCCTGTTATTGTTTGTAACTGGGATGTCCAAAGGGATGTCCTGTGTGTTCCAACATCCCCAGGAACACACCCTGTTGGGACCTAGGACGAGACCTTCTCAGTGCTGTAACCAGGCTTTGGGTCTAAATCTTAAGAAGAGTTTGCCAGCCACCCAAAATTAACATTCACTGGATATCCCAGACTTCTAGTATCACGAGATTCACTTACTCCACACCATGTAGAATTACATATTTATCATGTCTCTTCCAATCTGCCTTTTCTCCAAACAAAAATGAATTTGATTAATTGATTTGTTAAGTCATCAAACCCAGGACAGCCTCTAGGCAACTTACAATAAAAACTTCTATTCATGAAATAATTACACACACTTACCTGGTCATGCTAGATATTTTTAAGACAGAGATTAGGGTTGAAACCTGGTGGGGAGGTAGAGAGAAAAATAAAACATTTAGGGCATAACATGTTTGATCCTAGAATAGGACAGAAATAGCCAAACCAGTATCATGTCAAAAATGTTAAAACAGAGAGGAGAAGGGGAAAGAAGCAACAAGTATTTTAACGGGAACAGTCAACATTAGGGGAAAACTCAAGCATGGGTAGGCAAACTAAGGCCCGGGGGTCGGATCCAGCCCAATCGCCTTCTAAATCTGGCCCATGGACGGTATAGGAATCAGCATGTTTTTACATGAGTAGAATGTGCCCTTTTATTTAAAATGCATCCCTGGGTTATTTGTGGGGCATAGGAATTCGTATATTTTTTCCAAAATATAGTCTGGTCCCCCACAAGGTCTGAGGGGCAGTGGACCGGTCCCCTGCTGAAAAAGTCTGCTGACCCCCTGAGTGTAATAGCTGTTTAAGAAAAGACTCCCTCAGGAGGTTGTGGGCTCTCATTTGCTGGATATATATAATCAGAAGCTGGATGGCCATCTCTCCAGGAAGAGGGAAACTTTTAGGCCTACAGGATCAGATATTTTGACTGCTTCCACATCTGTGGGCCAACTATGGCAGGTGAGTGGGAGCCTTAAAAAAATGCTTCTTTGCCCAATCGACCCCAATGCGCTGCCCCACAGCCTCTGACACAAAGCGATGAGCTGCATGCAGCCTGAAGCCTCCGACACAGCTGCCAGTACGCTACAAAGAGGTGGCAGAAATCAGTTCCAGTGAGTTCCAGGCCCCCCCAAATCCCTAGTAACTTCAGATGATTGACGGGGGGCCAGGGGGGCGGCATCCCATCTACCTGCCAAAGTTTTCATAGAAGGCATTGTTAAAAATGAGCTTAGTACCCCTTTTTGTTTTAGCTGCAGTTTCAATGCAAGCCACTTTGTACTAAAGGAGTAACATATGAGAAAATTTGGCCCATGGGACAAAGGCTCCCCACTTCTGCTGTAGATGCTGCATCCTGCAATTCCAATCCTGCATTAAGCAAAGAGTTAGAGTAGATCTCCAAGGTCCCTTCTAATTCGATGATGAGAATGATCTAATTCTGGGGAACAGAGGAGGGGAAAGGTCCAGCTAACCCACCCCACAGGGTGATACAGCTGGGGAATCAGTGGCTCCTCATATATTTAGTGGATTCCAACTCCCTTCAGCCACAGTCAGCAGAGCCAATGGTCAGAGATTGTGGGAGCGCAGCAACCTCTGGAGGACTTAAAATTCCCCATCCCTGGACCAGATAAAACATAGCATCCACCTCTGATCTTCAGATACAGGCACAGCTGTCAACTTTTCCCTTTTCTTGCGAGGAATCCTACTCGGAAAAAGGGAATTTCCCTTTTAAAAAGGGAAACGTTGACAGCTATGGATACAGGGTGGTATAAAAAAATAATTTAACACAACAACAACAATTCCAAATGAGGCAGCTGGCCCCTCTGCACACCAAAATAGTATTGCGGACATTGTAAATAATGCTTTAGTGCTGTATGCTGGGAACTGAACAGGAACTTTTGTAAAGTTGCATTGGATCTTTGAGGAAAGGCATTTAATAAATAATAAATATAGCACAAAGAAATAAAGTACCCACCAAATGGGGATGGAGGCCCAGCTGATCAAAGGAGTCTGAAGTGAAAACTTTCTCCTGCACTTGCTTCACTGATGTTCTGTAGAAGGAATTAATTTATTAAGTCGCAACCTTGAAACATGGCTAGAAAGGATGGTTCCAACTTTGTAGAAGGGAGAGCGCTTCCAGTGTGCTAGAGGAACACCAAACCCGAGACAAACATGCATTTGTGGCAAGGGCCACAGGCACTTCGGTAGGGCAGGGTCAGAGGCAAAAGTAGGCAGAGCAATTCATGTATTATTATTATTATTATTACTGTTGTTGTTGTTTTGTTAACCTTTGTAGGCTACTTCTAAACACACTCACACATCCCTCTCTATCCAGACAAGCAAGAGTCCTTAGCACAATCAAGACTGGCAAAAGCATCAAAGGGGGCTGTGAAGAAAGACTAGTTAAGGGTGTGGCCTAAGAAAAGAGAGTGTGGCTGGGGAAGGTGGTCTACATGAAACTCCTAGGGCCAGACAGACAGGCCTGGAGGGCCACATTTTGCACCTAGGCATGAAGTTTTCCCTCCCTTTGGTTACCCACATTTTATCAGAAAAGCGGGATTAAAAATAAGTACCTCTGAATGTCTGGAATTTCAGGGTTGTTTTTGAAGAGGCAGGAAGTCTTAACAAAAGGTCTGTTGCCGCTGGCGTCACTGTCCTTTGCATCAGATAAAGGCTTCTGTGAAGGAAACTTTGGCAACCCTGCTTCTCTGATGCCACTTTTAGCTTTCTTCTGTGGTCTCCTGGTTTGGGGCGAAGGTGGAGCTGGCTTCCGCTTTAGTGGATTCCCTTCCTGGGGGCATTCAAATTTTATTTGCCCAGACTTAAGGAAGAAAAACAAGATGAAACAGGGGGACAGATTCAGCAACGAATGTCAGAATTAGCCTAGGCTTATGTGGTTCCCACCTCCCACGTGGCTGGGACTTGGCATTCAGAAGATTTTGCTTAACCATATTTGTCATGGCATTTGGACTGACAAACCATGGTCATGGAAAGTATGGTTAGTTTCAAACCAACAACTTCAAACCATTGTCTGAGACAATATACTTCTAAATACCAGTTGCTGGGAATCACAAGTAGGGAAAGTGTTGCTCATGGGTAGGCAAACTAAGGGCCAGGGGCCGGATCCGGCTCATTAGCCTTCTAAATCTGGCCCGCGGACAGTCCGGGAATCAGCATGTTTTTACATGAGTAAAATGTGTGCTTTTATTTCAAATGCATCTCTGAGTTATTTGTGGGCATTGGAATTCATATATTTTTTCCAAAATATAGTCCGGCCCCCCAGAAGGTCTGAGGGACAGTGGACCGGCCCCCTGCTGAAAAAGTTTGCTGTCCCCTGGTGTCGCTGTTTGTGCTCAGGCCCTGCTCTCAGGCTTCCCATTGGGGTGTCTTGGTAGGCCACTGTGAGAATAGGATGCTGGACTACCCTGATTGAGCACAGCTCTTCTACTGTTAGAGATACTGAATCTGGCTCTCTTAAACCAAGGGTGGGCAGACTTCTGCAGGGGTTTTTTTTTTGGTTTTTTTTAACGCAAACCCTGAAATTCACCAACCAGAGCACTGTTGATATTAGGTACAGAACAAAATCTTGCACTGCAGGATGTTGGACCAGATGACCCTTGAACTCCCCACTATGATTCTATGACCCTAGGTTCTATATCAGTTAACAAAACTTGTGCATATTTTACAAAATCACGTCTCTTATTTGCTTAGATTTGCAGCTATAAGATGAGTGTGTCACGATTTATTTGCTGCATTTATATCCCATCTTTTTTCTCCAAGGTGGTGTACATGATTCTCTCCCTGCTTGTTTAATCCCCACAACTATGCTGTGAGGTAGGCTAGTTAGGCCAAGAGGCAGTGACTGGTTCCCAAGTCATAGCAGAGAAGAGATTTGAACCTGGTCTTCCAGGTCCTAGTCCAACACCTCTAAGCACCACACCACACTGGCTCTCCAATATGATCTAATTCATATTGAGGAACTTTTCAAATTCTCCAAAAAACCAAGTGTCATAATGAGAGCCCCCCCAATTGAGATTGGGGCCCCAGAGCCAGATCACTGTCCTGACCACCACCACTGTACAACTTGTGGGAGCAAATCCCATAGTTTAATGGTGCCCTGTGTGAAAAAATCCTTCTTTCGGTCTGCCCTGAATCTCCCACCTTTCTGCTACTTTGGATGACCTCAGGTTCTAGATTTATGAGAAGGGGAGATAAACCCATTCTCCACACCATGCATAATTGTATACACATCTACCATGTCCTCCCTTACTCAGCCTTTTCCCTTAAATAAATTAGCCTCAAATGTTGCAGCCTTTCAACTCTATGAACTTAAATCAAAGACACTGTATGTACTTTTGTAACACAGTAAAATCTTAAAAAAAACACATTTAAACATGTTGCAGCCTTTCCTAATACTAGGGGAATTCCTCCAGCTCCTTGATCATATATATATTTTTAAACATCTCACTCACCCACATCCTTACTCAACTCCCAACCTAAACTAAAACGCCCCAACTGAGGTAGGTACAGGAGCTGCTCCAACTCCGTTCACTCTGGCGGCCCCCTTTCCCCCAAAACGCTTTCTCCCTCACCAGCAACCTCAGACAAGCATACCTTTTTTGCCTTGCCATGCTGTGGCTTTGAGGCTGTCCTCTGCTGAGTGCGGGGCTGCAAACCTGAAGGACGCTGGCAGACGTTGATGAACAGCCCCTCATCGCAATCCATGGCTGGTTGAAACGAAGCACTTCTGACAGGGAGTTAGGGGACCCAGAAATCGATTTAATACCAGGCTTTTAGGGGAACAGCAGTAGTAACTCCCAATTACAGACTCCCAGAGTTTTGCACACTTGAGTCATTACCCCACCAGCGCCCACGTGCGTATGTTGGAAGTAGAAGGACCCCAAACATAGGTGTCTAATAAGATCCCTTGCAGAAAAGCAGAAGTGTAGTGGATTCTGTGTTAGGAAAAGTTATACATAATCGCGAGTGCCTTAGTCTTTAAGGTGCCGCAGGGCCGTTTTTCCTGTTTGAATCGTGTTACTTTGGTTGCGGACACTCACAACAGACACACAAAAACATGATAATAGGAGCTTTATTCCCCTCCGCGTTTTCGACAATTGAAAGGTGTATTTTTAGGACCCATTTTACGTGATTCCAAGTCGTTTTTAACATAGTGTTTTAATTGTTATATCCTGTCCTAGAACCTGAGGCTGGTGGTCTCATAAATGATAATGTTAATAATAGAGTCAGTGTGCTGTAGTGGATCTAGTGACGGACTAGGACCTGGGACACCAATCTTCGAATCTCTTCACTCGGCCATGGAGGTCACTGGGTGACTTTGGGCCAGCCACTCACTCTCAGCCTAACTAACCTACCTCGGAGGGTTGTTGTGAGGGCAAAACGGGGAGAAGGAAAAGTAGGTGAGGTATAAATAAAAGCAACATAAAATAATAGCGTAACCTAGCAACGCCTGGATAGCCACTCCTTTTGTTCTCTACTTTTTTAGGCCAGTTTTAATAACAAAAAATTTAACCAATGCTTGGTTAAAGCCCCCCAGGGATACTAAAAAATACCGTAATTGCCTTCTTCTGCTAATACCAAAAAGCACCCGCACTCTCAAAAATCCAAATTCCTTTTCTCAGGCACTTAATTAGACACCCCTCGAAGGGATTCTCCCTCACCACCATACACGCGAGAGATAAACTAAGGTCCTTCCTCTCAGGCCCCACTAAGCGCGGCGGCGCATGGGCTCTCTGTGCTCGGATGGTGGGCAGTGACGGTTGGCGGCGGTGGAGCGTCGCGGGGGTGAAGGGGAGGGTCGCGCGGCCTTTAAGGCGGCGATAAGATGGCGATGGCGGCGGCTGAGGGAAGCCCAGCAGTGGAGCCGGCAGCGTCGCCGCTGACAGAGGGGAACGACGACGAGGAGGAGGCTGAGCCGCCTCAAGAAGAGGAAGAGGAGGAAGACGACGAGGCGGCGGGACCGAGCAGCGGCAGCGGCAGCGCGGGGTTCCGCTTGACGGCGGTGCGTCGCGAGCCGGCAGTGCGGCTGCAGCACGGCGTGAGCGGTGTGGAGCCGCTGGCTTGGTCCGAGGACCACCGCGTGTCGGTCTGCACAGCCCGCAGCATCGCCGTCCTGGAGCAGCTCAGCGACGTCCAGGGCGGCGGCGGAGGAGGAGGAGGAGGTGGAAGCAGCGGCGCTGACCTCGTCATCCACCGCACGGCCGTGCCGGCCCCCGCCGCCGCCTGTTACCTCAAGGTGGGCAATGGATGGCGACCGCTGCAGGGTGGGATGGGCGGCCGCGTCTAGGCATGCACGGCGTGTGCATGATCAACCAGCGGAACCCACCGCCACAGGATGCGGAGGTGTGTCTGTTTTAAAGGAGTTCACTCTCAGTAGGACTAACGTTAAGCGCAGCCTGTGCTCTCAAATGACATAGAGTTGGAAGGGACCCCCCCCCCCCAATCAGGTAGTCCAACCCCCTGCAATGCAGGAATCGCATGCAGACCTTGCCTTTTCTGCAAGAAGATAAAAAAGCTTAACATGGTTCTTCCACTCTCTGCTTAATGAAGTAAGTGATCCTTATTCTCACTGTAATCCAGCATGTTAGGTTAGGCAAAGAGAAACAGAGGCTGGCCCAAGGTCACCTAATGAGCTTTATGTGGCTGAGTGGTGATTTGAGTCTTACAGATCCTAGTCCAGGGTTAGGGGACCTCAGGCTCAGGAGCATGAATGTGGCCCCAGGCCCCACTCAATCTGGCCCTTGGAACTCTCCCTAGACCACACCCCCTATTCAGGCCACACCCCCTCAGTTATCCTGCGCCACACCTTTTTTTTTGCCTCACTGAAATGTGCCTTCAAACTGCCTCTTTCTTGCCTGGGTAGAAAAGTCAGATGGTTGAAACCTCTGATATTTGAATGACTGGAACGTGCAAAAGTTTTGTTGTTGCTGCTCTGCCCACTTGTCCTCTGGCCCCATCTACCACTGCCATATCCTCCCTATGAAGGGATGAAAAGGGTTTCCTGCACCTCTTCCATAGTCCAACACCAACCACTACACCACATGATAGATCTCCTGGTTAATAATAATAATTTATTTATTTATACCCCATCCATCTGGCTGAGTTTCCCCAGCCACTCTGGGCGGCTCCCAATCAAATGTTAAAAACAGTACAGCATTAAATATTAAAAACTTCCCTAAACAGGGCTGCCTTCAGATGTCTTTTAAAGATAGGATAGATGCTTATTTCCTTCACATCTGAAGGGAGGATGTTCCACAGGGTGGGGGCCACTACCGAGAAGGCCCTCTGCCTGGTTCCCTGTAACTTGGCTTCTCGCAGTGAGGGAACTGCCAGAAGGCCCTCAGAGCTGGATCTCAGTGTCCGGGTTGAACAGTGGGGGTGGAGACGCTCCTTCAGGTATTCAGGACTGAGGCCGTTTAGGACTTTAAATGTCTGCACCAACACTTTGAATTGTGCTCAGAAACGTACTGGGAGCCAATGCAGATCTCTCAGAACCGGTGTTATGTGGTCCCGGCGGCCACTCCCAGTCACCAGTCTAGCTGCCGCATTCTGGACTAATTGCAGTTTCCGGGTCACCTTCAAAGGTAGCCCCACGTAGAGCGCATTGCAGTAGTCCAAGCGGGAGATAACTAGAGCATGCACCACTCTGGCGAGACAGTCTGCAGGCAGGTAGGGTCTTAGCCTGCGTACCAGGTGGAACCACCAGATCTCTGGGTGGTTTGCAATAATTCTGGAAGGATTTCAGGTGTTTTAACGGCAGCAGTGAAATGAGTCCCACCCTTTGCTACTACTGAAACGAAGAAAACTTTGGGTAATCAGAAGTGAATTTTGGGGTGAAAAGTTAGGAATTCTTTTCATTTCCAGGCTCAGATTTTCTTGTGCTTGTCTTCCACATCATAGCTGGTTTGGTTTATTAACTCAGAGTTCTATTTTTTTAAAAAAACTAAAACAAAGTAGATCCCACAAACCTGAAGTCTGTGCACCTCCATGCTTTACATATCTAGAACAAGGCATGGCCAGCATGTGGAACTTACTGCTGCAAGATGTGGGCTTGACTGCAAGTCTCATTCTTGAACGATTGGGCGTGGGGAGAGATGGTAAGAGGGCTCTTAAATGAAAGCCACAGTCCCTCCCTCCTGCTCATGTCCAATGACTTTTAGTCAAATCAAGAATGGGAAACTTACTGCTCTCCAGATTTTGCTAGACTAGAGCTCCCATCATCCCTGACCATTTTCCAGTGTGGCTGGGACTGATGGTGATAGGAATGCAATGGCTTCTGTTTCCAGGCCCTCTTCAAGGGGGCCAGGATATCTGAAAGTGTTCTTCCTCTCATTTGCAATGGCTCATAGGTTACAATCACCTTCTGAACAGGTTTTGGTGGTTGGAAATACCAGGCAGGGCCTTTTCTTCAGCAGCTCACTGGCCGTAGAAGAAGAAGAAGAAGAGTTTGGATTTGATATCCCGCCTTTCACTCCCCTTCAGGAGTCTCAAAGCGGCTAACATTGGACCTCCCTAAGATAGGTCTTCAGTCTGATCTTACTGGGCTACTCTTACGGTATTTAATGCTAGAGTGTTCAAAGTTGTGGCAAGAACTTGCTTGATCAGATGTTTTCACCAGTATTGCACCAGGCTTTTGCTAAAAGTAGCTCATTTATATACCTTTAAGCTGCTACACCAGCCTTCATTTTGAACAAGCTAGTAAAATGTTTAATTGTTATTTTTTTTTAACACACTTATTCTTTTTCAGGTTGGTTCCAAAAAGGAAGTTACTGAATGTAAGGAAAAGTTTGCCAGTTCTAAGGATCCAACTGTGAGCCAGACGTTCATGTTGGACAGGGTGTTTAACCCCGAAGGGAAGTCGCTGCCGTCAATGCGAGGCTTCAGATACTCCAGTTGGTCTCCGCTGGGCTGTGATGCAAACAGCAGGTGCCTCCTGGCAGCATTAACCATGGACAACAGGTTGACCATCCACGCTAACCTTGACAGACTTCAGTGGGTGCAGTTGGTTGACCTGACTGAGCTCTATGGAGAGCGCCTGTTTGAGAACGGCTACCGGCTTTGTAAGGGTGAGGGTCCCCGGGTGGATTTAGGGGACTTCTCCGAATTCCAGAGAAGGCACAGCATGCAGACCCTGGTGCGCATGGAATGGTCTGGAATCTGCACCACCCAACAGGTGAAGCATAATAATGAGTGCCGGGATGTGGGCAGCGTGCTGCTAGCCGGAATCTTTGACAATGGCAATATTGCCATCTGGCAGTTCCAGCTCCCATTTATGGGCAAGGAATCAATTACCTCTTGCAATACTATTGAGTCAGGAATCACTTCCCCCAGCGTATTGTCATGGTGGGAATATGAGCACAATAATAGGAAGATGAGTGGTCTCATTGTTGGGAGTGCTTTTGGACCCGTTAAAATCCTCCCCGTCAACCTTAAAGCGGTCAAGGGCTATTTCACCCTCAGGCAACCGGTGGTTTTGTGGCAAGAGATGGACCAGTTGCCTGTACACAGCATCAAGAGCATTTCTCTCTACCACCCGTATCAGAAATGCAGCTGTAGCTTAGTGGTGGCCGCAAGAGGATGCTATGTGTTCTGGTGTCTTCTTTTAATCTCCAAAGCAGGTTTAAATGTTCATAATTCACATGTTACAGGGCTCCACTCTCTCCCAATCATTTCCATGACAACAGACAAACAGAATGGGACTGTCTACACATGCTCTATTGATGGGAAGGTCAGGCAGCTGATTCCCATCTTCACGGATGTTGCATTGAAATTTGAGCACCAGCTGATAAAGTTGTCTGAAGTGCTTGGCTCTGTGCGGACTCATGGGATCGCAGTGAGCCCATGTGGGGTGTACCTTGCGGTAGTGACCACAGAAGGCATGACCAATGGCCTCCACCCTATCACCAAGAGCTACCAGGTCCAGTTTGTGACTCTTAAAACATTTGAGGAGGCAGCAGCCCAGCTGCTAGAATCATCTGTCCAAAACCTTTTCAAGCAAGTTGACCTCACGGATCTTGTCCGCTGGAAGATCTTGAAAGATAAGCACATTCCACGATTCCTACAGGAAGCCTTGGAGAAAAAGATTGAGAGCTTTGGGTCCACTTATTTTTGGCGCTTTAAACTGTTTCTCTTGCGGATTTTGTACCAGTCACTGCAGAAGGCTCCCTCTGAGGCCCTGTGGAAGCCAACCCATGAGGACACAAAAGTCTTAATAGCACATTCCCCTGGGATGGGCACCAGTGAAGAGCATCAACAAGACAAAGGCACTTCAAAACAGGGCAGCAAGCAGAATCCAAGTGACATAATCCGAGGAGCAGATGTGGATGATCTGGCAGATGACTCTCTTGTCTACTCCAGTGACATAGGAGGACGGGAGCCAATGGAAGATAAGCTTCTTGAAATCCAAGCTCAGATTGAAGCAGTAGAAATGCATTTGACACGGGAACATATGAAGCAAGTGTTGGGCGAAGTCTACCTGCACACATGGATTACGGAGAACACCAGCATTCCCACGAGGGGAGTCTGCGACTTCTTAATGTCTGATGAAAGTTATGATGACAGGACAGCAAGGGTAAGTGCATCCCAGCATAAAAGCTGTTGGGTTGCAGTAGGATAGCACGTCTTAGTTTGCCCTATCAAATCCTGGCTTAAGAAACCAGGATATGCACCAGCTTCATGTATGCACATACAACCCCATTTCTCTCACTTTGCTCCTCTCTTTGTGCAATCTGCAAAGCAACCATAGTTTCTCGTTATGTGTGACAAACAAACCACAATTCAAAAGCCAACTGTAAATCTTGGTGCATATTAAAATTTTAAAAAGATGGTCTCTAATCTGGAAAAGTCAAAGGCTACTGTGTCTAGGTCATTGGTGCAGGCTTCTGATGCCCTTCAGTGTTTATCTGTCCTTATCCACTAGGCAGATCTGGTAGCACTGACTGTGCTCCTGTCAAAGAAAGCAGGTCCCACCTGCCCATATTAGCAAGTTATAGTTTGGATTCCTAATAGTTCTTGAAGGTCTGCCAGAGGATCACAACTTCTGTTACTGGCTTCTGTAAATATCGTGGACTTGTTGATCTGATCTAATGCCAGATCTCATCAGGGAGCAAAGGGGAGGTGCTCTTTGCTAAGGCCAGAACTACCACAGTCAACTCTGCGTCACTCCCCTTCTGTGACGATTCTAACTACCATCAAATCACCTGTCTCAGGAAAGAACTGTGTGGCAGGAGCTGCCTTGTCCTCCTGGCCTGGGCATTATCTGATACTGAATTTGGTCTGGCGGGGTTGGGGTGGGAAAGGGTTGCTGGTCCCCCCAAGACAAGTGGCACCTGTATAGACAGTCTGTAAGGCAGAGGAGGCTGCTTACTTATGCTAAACTGGACTGCGAGCAACTTTCTTGAAACCTACTTGTAAGCCACTTTTTCACAAATAAACTGCTTTCAAAACTTGTGAGTTACCCAGTGGTATATTAATATCCTAAATAAAATCAGTAAATATTTGTAGAAGTCAAAACATCACACTTTTCAGGAGGGAGTGCTAGGGCCTTCCCCTGCTGCCTCTCCAGTTGACATACGAATTGTAAGATCCTTGGGGCAGAGGTCCTGACCTTTTGCTTATGTCTTATTTACTTACTTTCATTAATGTATATATATATATATATATATATATATATATATATATATATAGTCCTTCACAATATTCAACTTTGGGTGCTTACAGTACAGTTTAAAACATAAAGTAATAAAATATGCAATAAACCAAAAGAAGGAAACAAATAGCATAATTAGCACAATACTGGCAGCCCCCCATTTACGCAGAGTTATGTTCCGTGGCACTGCACACATTGATTAAATGGGGTGTAATTGAAACCCATTGAAAAAGCCTGCAAACACCATGTTCCACCCATGCTCTGCCCTCATCCAACCCTTTTAGTGATGTTTTTATGACATTTCCAAGTCACTTCCAGGTTTGGTGTGATTCGCATATACATGAGCAGACATACTGAATGTGCATAAACAGGGGGCTGCCTGTACATAGAATAGCAATTAAACTGGAAAGTAAAAAAACACACAAAAAAACCCAACTTCAATTCCAGTGGTTTTAAAATGTATATTCTTTCCATTATGATCTTAAAGTACAAACCGTTACAGTGTCTGAGAGAATAAAAATGTATGAAGCTGATGCCTTCTAGATGATAAAGTGGGGGCCAGGTAAGCTTCCTTGAGGCTGGAGCAGTCAGCAAGGCCTACTTGGATTCCCAACACCAAGATCGTTGCCAGGTACCAGGGGAAGGGTGCAGGTGGCCAGGAGGTTGGCATTGGGAGGGTGCAACCAGTCTGATGCCTGCACCATGCCAACCTCCCTTCTTCCTCTTGTTAACTAGCAGCAACCTTAGAATTGGGAAGCCAGGTAAGCACTACCACCCTGCCCTACTGACCACTCCTGACTTCAGGAGAGTTCCCCAGCTTGGGATACCCTAGATGAAGAAGCCGTCTCTTTTGTTTCCTTTTTAATCTGTGATGATTGCAAAACTCTAAAGAGCCACAGCAAAAGATCTTTCTGCTTGGTTGATGTGGGAGCAGGTGGTCCATAGAGCCCTGCCTCCATTGATGGTTCTACATAAATAACAATTGTGCAGTGCCGTGGTTGCCACAATCCCGTATTTTTCTGCAGCTTCCTAAGTAGCTAAGACTTGAAACTCTGCTGACATAAGAAAGAGTGTTCAAAAATATTTTATCATGTTCTCTTGAGTGGTAACATGCGCTTTGAGGCAAAGCTCCTCTCTTTTCGATTTACCTTCAACCATCAGTTTTCTTCCGAAATGCGTGGGGGGTTAGGGCAATTAAGTTCCTCAGACTACCTGAGCGGCATGCGGAGAAGTCATTCACTCTGCATTTTGCATGCCTGAGACGCCTTTGTTGCTTTTTCATTCTGTTGTATTCCGTTTTAAGCAGGGCTTGGGCTTTTGCATCTTGTGTTCTTCAGAAAGCCCGCCTCACAACTCCTGTGAGATTTCCCCACCTTTCAGCAGGCAGCTGTCTCTTCCTATAAGTGCTGCTACTGACTGCTGCTGCTGTGTGTTCCCAGGTGCTGATTGGGCATATCTTAAAGAAAATGAACAAACAGACTTTCCCAGAGCACTGCAGCTTGTGCAAAGAGATCCTGCCGTTCACAGATCGCAAGCAGGCAGTTTGCTCCAACGGACACATTTGGCTCAGGTAAGCCCAACTTCAAGCAAGCGCTGTCAGGTTCCCTTCTTTCTGATTTAGCCAAGTGGAGGGAGGGGGCAGGTGTTTATCAGTGGCTGTGAAATGCCTTTCTGCATGCCAGGGGAGCAGAGAGTTAGAATCTTGTTGATCTCTGTTTGCCTGAGAAAGTCTGCAAACAGGCAGGGTGCTTGCTTGCAAGGGCTGGAGAAGTATGGCTCTTAAGCAGACAGTTTGAAATTCCTTTTCAATGCTATTTCAGCCTGTTGGCAGTTGTGTGCCTGAGTGTCTAACTTTTGCCACTTCCCTCATTGCCATCTTGTTCACAACAGACACCGGAATGTGGTGTGCAGTGGTACCTCGGGTTACATACGCTTCAGGTTACACACGCTTCAGGTTACAGACTCTGCTAACCCAGAAATATTACCTCGGGTTAAGAACTTTGCTTCAGCATGAGAACAGAAATCGTGCTCCGGCAGCAGCAGGAGGCCCCATTAGCTAAAGTGGTGCTTCAGGTTAAGAACAGTTTCAGGTTAAGAACGGACCTCCAAAACAAATTAAGTTCTTAACCCGAGGTACCACTATATCGCTTTTGAGGTTCCTGGGAGGCAAGTGGGCATTCAACACCCAGAGGTGTTTCCCAGCCTGTGCTGTTTTGGACAGACCTGTAAATCTGCACCCCCCAAACTGTCTTTAAAATTGTGTCAGAACTTAAAATGGTTTTAACTTTGTGCTTGTTTCTCGGTGTGTGTGAAATGTGTTTTATCTCAAGAAATTGCCTTGGCAGCCTAAGATGGGCTGAAACAAAGGGTATAGATTCATTAAGTTGAAAGAAATTAGCCAAAGGGATAGGAATCGGAATCTGACCATGAAACTACAAGTGCTGAAGCTGAATATTGAGCCTATTTGGAGTATGTTACCTGCCTGTGCTCAAGTAAAACTCTGTTGGAGAATTGTTTGTTGCTGCCAGATTGATTTGAAACCTGTGGTAGATCTGGCCAAATGTATTCTGTTCCACCAAAGTTCCTGTCATTATAGACCTGTAAGCCTTTGATTGTGCTGTTGAATCTTGGCTGTTCTGATTTGAAACTAGTGTTTCCCGATTGCCTCCCTGACAGTGATGTAGTATTTTTTGATACAGTTTCCCAGTATTTTCAAATGTACTTATTTTAAAAACTTTTGTATACCCCTAAAAACATGTGTGTAAACCAACAATGTGGTAGTCTCAAATACTGGTAGGTGGGCAACGTGGCCAGCTAGTTTCAGTAAGGTGGGTAACTGACATCACTACCTCAGATTATGCAGGATAGTTCTACCATGCCAACAATGTTTGAAAAATAATGTCATCCGAATCATTATTTTGAGTGTATTTGCTAAAAGATGCTAACATTCTGTGCCCAGGCCATCAAAACTGATCTTGAAGCCTCAGGGCAGAACTAGTGGAAATTTTGCTTGACAAAATTTTGAGATTTGGAGGCAAGCCTATCATTGTAGCTACAGTGGTTAAATGTGTTCTTTTCCCACTTTATAGGAGAGATGAATTATGTGTCTTACCTGCTTTCCTGCCCAGTCAAGAAATTCATATTTTTCCTGTACTAGACTTGGATAATCTGATTTGCTTTCATTAGTTGTATTCTACATTTACATCCAACTGGTGATTTCTTTTTAGAAGAGTTTGGATCTAGACTAAGTTAGTTCATCTTAGGCCCCACTGAAATTATTCGGCAAGTTACTCATTACTCGTCCTATTTATTCCCATGGGAGCAGAATTCAATTAATTTCATCCAGTCCAGTATTTCCTTTCTTGGTATCATTTGAAACAGGGCTAGGGAACCTATGCAGTTCTACAGAACTCCAGCTCCCAACAACCCTGACAGTCGGCTCTACAGGCTGGGACTGATGGGAGTTGGAGTCCAATAGCATCTGGAGGGCTGCATGTCCTCCAGCTATGATCCAAAGGATGGCACAGATGGCATTCTGAGAAGCATCTGGTCCTTTTAACCACAAAGGCCTTTCCATAATTCTTTTCCCACTTCTGCAGGTGCTTCCTTACCTATCAAGCCTGCCAAAGCCTGGTGTACAGAAGATGCTTGCTTCGTGACAGCATCGCCCGGAATCCAACCCCAGAAGGTGAGCTCTTTCCTTTAGACCTAGGAGTGGATGATGCGGCTGAGTCTGGCTGAGTTTCTGATCTGGGCAAAGATGCAGGCTCTGCATTGATCCACCCTAGGCACCTATCAAGCATTCCTATCAGCTGGGTGAGGCCTAAACACCCCAGATATTGATTTACCTTGACCTTTTTGTTAGGTCATAGATTCTCATTTCTCCATTTCAAAATCCACTTGAGATTTCATTCCAGAAGCTGCACTTCTTGGAATGGGGAGTCATCCTCTTTTTGTGTATCATAATGAGACTGAAGTCATCCATGAAAGAAAAGGCAAGAAGATCCCAAGTTGCACATAATGCTGTTTCTTTGGTCCAATATGTTTTGAAGCAAATCTGTGCTCCCCAATAACAGTTTGCAAATAATTACATGTGTGAAGAATATTTGTGACCACAGAACAATGTGCTTTGTGGAGCCTCCCACCACCCTAACTCCCAGATTATTTTCTTCAAAACACTTTAGGTAGGCAGTATTTATCTGTGTATAACATGCCCCCGTGTATAAGACTCAAAATTAAGAAAATGGGGGGGGGTTGCCCCCATGTATAAGACTATCCCCCTTTTAAACATTATTATTAGTTAAAAAACCTAGTCTTACATATGGAAAAATATGATAGTATTCTGTGTACTGTACTGTGAGGCATTTCCCCCTATTGTCTCATGATTGGCCTTCTTTTTCGTTATCGCCTTTTCTCATTAGTTCTCCAACAACCCGTTTTCTTATTTTCAGATCCTGATTGGATCAAGAGGTTGCTGCAGGGGCCTTGCAGTTTTTGTGACTCTCCTGTTTTCTAAAGAACAAGATTGAGAGCCTGATGTATGTTTTTCCAGCGCACAAAGCACCACTCTAACCCTGGAAACTGCCTGAAGGTGCAAGCATGTAAATTACCCAGAAAGGAACTTTTGAGTAGAAGACAGTGAGCTGGACATGCTTAGTGGTCCAGCATCCCATTTCAAACCTGAGAGGAAGCAGAAAAGCCTTCTGTTGGGAAAACTTCAGCACAGACACTTTGGAAACAGCCCTGACCCATCCCAATTAAGCATTGGTACTTGACTCCTTTCTTTTCTTGTCAAGTAGGGTCTGGAATTGGAGAAATGCACCGGGGCTGACTTCACACCACCCTCCAGCCTGCTTCATTTGGCAATGGGATGCTTTTCGTGCAAAGATCCCAGCAGTGGGTGATACCGCTGCTGCTGCTGCTGCTGCTGCTGCTGCTGCTGCTGCTGCTACTACTACTTCATAGGACTTCATAGAAATTCATAGAACTTCATAGAAATTCATAGGACTTCATAGAAATTCATAGGACTTCATAGAAATTCATAGGACAGCAGGATTTGAGCCTGCTTTTTGCTTTTTCATTTATTTTTCAATAAATGTTTTGAACAATGGTGCTCACTGTGCCGGAGACAATTAAATATTTAGAAATAACATGCGGGTTTAAGAATATTTTTTAAAATGTCCTGCATGCCCATTACATGAGGGTGAAAATCCTGACCATTTCACTCCTACAGAGGTTGGCAATCAAGTCCAGTGGCTTCTTATAGGAAACGTTAATCCCTCTGTGCCAAATGTGGGAGGATAAGTTTTAAAAGGCTAATTTAAAAGGCTATTTCAGCAATGGAGCATGTCACAAAGGGCCTCTTTTCTAAAAGTCTGAGCATCAGCATTTTTTATCAAACTCTTCTTGCCAGTGAATTTTACCCCTTGCAGCCCAGTTCCCCCTTCTAATCGCATAATCCCCTCCCAAATTTTTGCCAGTGCCTTTTTTTTTTTTTTAGCAGCAATTATGCTTGCCAGGAATTCTTCTTCCTCCCATTATAGATGGATACATTATTTGTAGCTGTTGGCTTTGGCAGTCAATACGTTAGAAAATGCAACCAGGCAAATGTCTAACTTTCCCACCAAAGTTCTGTGGCCATTCACTCTTGTCTTATGAAATGAAGCTATCCAGCCAGAGAACTAACACTTGTAAAAATCCATTTTCTCTTTCAGTTTAGCTGCTTAGGGCTCTGCTTGCAGAGAGGTGGGGTGTAAATGTTTTAAATAAAATTAAAACATTTGCAGCTTGCTGTGGCAGAATCTGCAGCTGGATCCCTCCCACAGGAGGTGGTGATGGCAACCAACTTGCAGAGCTTTATAAGAGGATTAGACAGATGGATAAGGCTGTGTTCTCGCTCTGCTGTCAAAGGTGGTATGCCTCTGAATACCAGTGGTTGGAAACCAGAGGGAAGGGGAGACAGAGGCGCCAGCTTCTGAAGGTGAATGGGGGAGTGTGTTGTGGTACATGATGTCAGGATGTTGGAGGAGCTGGGGGCAGAGCCGAATGTGGCAGCAGTTCAGTGGCAGCCCAGCTTCAATGGCCGTGTCTCCTGCTGCTGCTCCTGCTGCTGCTGCTGTTGCCACCATCAGGGTCTGTTTCCCTGCTCCTTCTTCTCCATGACTGGAGGAGGAGAAGCCAGCTACTGAAGCCATGCCACGCTTGGCCGCCTCTGCTGCTTTTGGACTTGGGGGTCCTCCCCCAAAAATTGGGAGGGCAAAAGGGCTCAGCTCCTAGAAGATGGCACCCCTGAGGGGAGAGTATTCTTGTACTCAGGTCCTGCTTATGGGCCTCCCAGAAGGGGCTGTGCCACTGTGAGAACAGGATGCTGGACTAGATGGGTCATTGGCCTCATCCAGCAGGGTTCTTCTTAGGTTCTTACAAGCTGCAGCAGAATAAATCAGAGGTCCTACTTCAGTGGGGAGCACATTTGTAGCACTTCTCTCTGTAAATAATAAAGTCACCAGTAAAGAGTTCCTGCAGGTTAAAATCAAGTATTCTACTGCATATGTAGGCTAAGCCCTCTGAGGACATGCCCTTCATAGGAGTGAGCAGGAATTCTCTAGGACTCTGTTCATAGGCTGTAGGTACACTTTTTAGTTGTCCTTGACCAAAATACTGCACTTTAAAAGGTGGAGGTCAATTTGGATTGATCAACCAGTTCATGGAAATAGGAATTTATTGGCAGGGTGAACCGAAAGGGATCATAAAATGTTGTTGGTTATGTTAATCATTTTGTGCTTTGGGGCTGATGTTTTTAGTGCCTCTGATGACTTTGTTCTAATGCTTTCTCCTGAAGTTATCTACTGCTCCCCTTGTACTTTCCAAGAAGGTCTTTCATGCTGTGGGTATGAAAGATCCATGTAAGCAGGTCAAGATGATAGTCCTCGCCCCACAACTCCAGCATGAAGGTCTCCTCCAGTTTAAAGGGATCTTGAATAGAACAGTGAGTGCAGTCTTGAGAGTAACTACAAATCAGTGTAGACAACACTGGGCTCAATAGGTTGATGGCAAAGTAATCTACTTTTTGTTTTGTTTTTTATTCTGGAGATGAGTAGACCCTGCTGGAGGAGGCAGTGCTATTTCCCAGCGATCACTCCCCACCCCCCCACCCCTAGCTCTGCCTGTTGGAGCCCATTCTCAGCCTATTGAGAGGACTTAAATAGTACGCATTAGGCAGTATGCTGGGTTAATTGGATTAAAACAGTGTAAAAGGCTAATTAAATATTGAACAATGTATTCTTGCTATGGTAAGCTGAGCAAGAGAGTAGAGTGTATGGAGCTGAATTCTCATCAATCAGCACTACTGAAGAACTCCACAAACTGCTGTAATAGATTTGGTGTTGTGTGGGAGGTTATATGCGGGCAAAATACAGCACCTGTACTTCTGCTAGATGGACTTCAATTCTTTCCTGTATCGACTTTCTACTTCCTTCCAAAGGTAAATGCCCAGTATCTTTAGTTGCAGAGAGATTTAACAATGGGAGGAACCCACTGAACCCTCAGAAGCACATGAGAGCTGAGTTCAGACTCAGTTCTGTTTTTCAACTGTCTTGACTGTGACAAAACTTGTCAAGTGGCTGACTCAAGCCCATGGCAGTTGAAGGGGCCAATTTTTGATGAACGAACATTGTAGAATCAAAATGGAGGAGCACCAGTCTGCTGTTGCTGACAAAATGTTTACAACTTAGCAAATTCTTCTGTCTTGTGACTTATTTCTGAATGCTGTCCTCATAACCAAACGACTCCCACTTCTGCTGTGTGTTTGTGTGTGTTTAAAAAACAACAACCCACACACTGAATGTAGGAGGAGTTTATCCATCCCACTTTAATTTTTTATATATATAAATATTTTTTATTAAAGATTTTCCTCATTTACAAAAGCACATTCATTGTCTCTTTCTTCAGGTTTTGTTTTCTACAGATCAGTTACCGTATTTTTCGCCCTATAGGACGCACTTTTTCCCCTCCAAAAATGAAGGGGAAATGTGTGTGCGTCCTATGGGGCGAATGCAGGCTTTCCCGGGCTTCTTGCAGCTCCGCGCCACCCTCCCGATCCCGGCGCGAAGCTGCTCGGGGCTCTGGAGGGTGGCGCGGAGCTGCCTGCGCTCCAGGGCTTCTTGCAGCTCCGCGCCACCCTCCCGATCCCGGCGCGAAGCTGCGCGGGGCTCCGGAGGCTGGCGCGGAGCTGCCTGCGCTCCAGGGCTTCTTGCAGCTCCGCGCCACCCTCCCGATCCCGGCGCGAAGCTGCGCGGGGCTCCGGAGGGTGGCGCGGAGCTGCCTGTGCTCCAGGGCTTCTTGCAGCTCCGCGCCACCCTCCTGATCCCGGCGCGAAGCTGCGCGGAGCTCCGGAGGGTGGCGTGGAGCTGCCTGTGCTCCAGGGCTTCTTGCAGCTCCGCGCCACCCTCCCGATCCCGGCGCGAAGCTGCTCGGGGCTCTGGAGGGTGGCGCGGAGCTGCCTGCGCTCCAGGGCTTCTTGCAGCTCCGCGCCACCCTCCCGATCCCGGCGCGAAGCTGCGCGGGGCTCTGGAGGCTGGCGCGGAGCTGCCTGCGCTCCAGGGCTTCTTACAGCTCCGTGCCACCCTCCCGATCCCGGCGCGAAGCTGCGCGGGGCTCCGGAGGGTGGCGCGGAGCTGCCTGCGCTCCAGGGCTTCTTGCAGCTCCGCGCCACCCTCCGGATCCCGGCGCGAGGTCCTGCGGGGTCGCAAGGCTTGCAGGCAGCAGCCTGCAGCCCATAAGCTCGGGGGATAGCAGGGAGGCGCAGCGCCACCACCCCGCTATTCCCTGACCTGATCTGAAGGCTGGGGGGGAGCAAGCTTGCTTCTCCCCCCCCCCGCCAGCCCCACAAGCTTGGGGGATAGCGGGGAGGCGGAGCGCCGCCACCCCGCTATTCCCGGACCTGATCTGGAGGCTGGTGGGGGGGAGAAGCAAGCTGCGCAAACCTGGGGGGGAAATAAATTTTTTCCCCCCTTCATTTCCCCCCCAAAAACTTGGTGCGTCCTATGGGCCGGTGCGTCCTATAGGGCGAAAAATACGGTACATTTGTTGTGAGACATTGGTGTTATATGCAGTATAGGATTGGGAAGAAAAGAGGGAGATGGGAGAGGGGGTGGGATGGTAAAGCTTATGTTCTTTTACTTAGTGTATGCTTGGGGTTTTTGTGTCAGTGTCACTTGGGTAGGTTCTCTTTCTATTCACTTGTTATGTTTCCTTGGTGGTGAGAGAGGCTGGGGTGGCCTAGGGACAACAGTCATACAAGAAATAAGCAAAATAACTAAACAGATACTAGAAGTCACCCCAGAACTGGCCCTACTGAACATCTTCCAAGATAACAATGCCCACTCACACTATAAAGAGCTCATAAACCCCTGAGCAGCCAGAAACATCATAGCCAGACACTGGAAGGACCTGTCAGGAATAAACATGGAACACTGGTATCAAGTACATCCTTGTGCAAATTAATTGAAACAAAACATGTTTTCTATCTTACTCGTAATCCTGTACTCAGAACAAACATTAAAATTCAGTTGATCATTATGGTGTTGGAAGCCTGCAGCCAATAGAAGGAATGGTGCGCTCGCCACAATATGTTGAGGTTCTACGAAAGAGAGTTATTCCTGAGCTAGAAAAGAGGTATCCTGACAGTGCTGGGATATTGTAGCAGGACCTAGCCCCCCGTCACACATCAAAAGTGGTGAAGAAATCCATGACAGAGCAGCAAATACAGGTACTGGAGAATTCCCCAGACGTAAATCCCATTGACAATTGGTGGGCTATATTCATAAGTCGCCTCCGTGCTGTAGACTGTATGACTATGGAGAAGCTCATTCAGGCGCTGATTCAAGTGTGATACAGGGATCCGAAAATCAACAGTGACTATTCGAAATTAGTAGACTCCATGCCAAACCGTGTTCAAATGCTGCTTAAAAATAGCGGAGGTCATATCCATTACTAATGTACATATATGTGAGTTTTCTACATGTATATGTGAGTTTTGTACTGTACAATAAACTACTTAAATTCATTGTTTGTTTCAATTGATTTGCACAAGGGTGTAGTATGGGAAACAGCCTTACTAGAAAAGCTAACCAATAGACAAATAGACGAGGATGCCTTTACTGCTCCCCTTTATCACATCCCGCTTAAGTTGAAGATGAAATTGGGGCAGATCACAACCTTTCTTCCAAGGCTCAGAGTGAAAATGAAAACCATCCTTTCCATTATTTTATCATCTTGCTTACAGAGGATAGATGGGACCAACCTCCAAGAACAGTTATTTGGAGTTTCATTCTTTTAAAAATCCAGAAACTAGAAGCAAGAGATGAGAATACTAAGTGATGTTAATGCTTGATCAGGCCAGTTGTCCCTCTGGTCTAACAACAGTTGGCCAGGCATCAGGAAGCTCTCATACAGATAGCAATAATGAGCCCAAAAGGCTCTAGGGCACTGCTGTCCAAACTTTTTTCGAAGGGGGCCAGATTTGATGAAGTGATGGAGTGAAGGGCCGTGAGGGCCAACCAAAGTGGTTGACCTTTTTTAAAATTTTTGAATTGAAGTTGTTGAGCTTTTTAGGATTGAAGTTGTTCAGGTTTTTTTAGGATATTACCCCAGGAAATAAACTGCCACAGGGGCCAGATTATACCAACCGGCAGGCCAGATTAGGCCCCCAATGTGGACTTTGGACATGAATGCTCTAGGGCAAGTGTGACTAACTTGTGGACCTCAAGATGTTGGATTCCCAACTCCCATCAGCCCCACTCAGCATGGCCAGTGTTCAGGGGTGATGGGAATTGGAGTCCAGCAGCAACATGGAGGGCCAGTGGTTTGCCACCCCTCCTCTAGGAGTATCTGACGGATCTAACCTGTAATCTTGGAATGGATATCCTGTTTTCTTTCCAGCTACATTCAAAAGCTTGAATAGATTTCTTTTGACTCATACACCTCATTTGAAACAGGTGAATACAGAACTTTGTGCGTATTGAATTAATATCAGTGTGGCTGTGCTCCCAGTACTTTCTCTGAACACTGGTTGTTGGCTCAAGATTTAATGAAGGCCAGCACAGCTTGACTGTCTAGACAAAGTCAGACTGCTCTTCCTTAAAGAACTGAGTGTCTTGCAAGAATTAGGGCAGATATTTCTGATAGGCAATATGGAGTTCATAAACCTGCCCAGTCACATTGGGGTGGGGTGTTTTAATCACAGAGGTGACTATTATGTTGTGTTCAGCTCCAAAATGTAGCAAATTCTCAACTAGCTTAACATTTGGTCTCCTTTATTAAAGGACGGGTGGGGAATGCTTCATTGTTATTTTTATGAAATAGAAACCAATGCCTGCCAGTCTGATGGATAGCGTGGGTCTGGAGATAGGGCTTCTGTCTGCCAAGGATGCTGTAACACAAGGTTGGCAAGGGCCACATTCACTCAGTGGGTGCAACCACTCCTCTCCCCTCTTCTCTTTTGTGCTTTTCCTCCCCTCTCTGCAAGGTTTCTGGGGGACAACATAGGTCACTCTTGCCAGTACAGTGGTGCCTCGCAAGACGAAAAGAATCCATTCTGTGATTCTCTTCGTCTAGCGGTTTTTTCGTCTTGCGAAGCAAGCCCATTGACAGATTAGCGGCTTTTAGCGGCTTTTAGCGGCTTATCTGCTGATCGGATCAGCTGATAAGCGGCTTAGCGGCTTAGAACAAGGGGAGGAAAAGGAAAAAACAACCGCAGGAACTTGCAAGGCATTGTCGTCTTGCGAAGCAAGCCCATAGGAAATTCGTCTAGCGAAGCACCTCCAAAACAGAAAACTCTTTCGTCTAGCGAGTTTTCCGTCTTGTGAGGCATTCGTCTTGCAGGGCACCACTGTAATAAGCACTCATTTCAGGGGTGCTGCATGAAATTAGGCTAAGGGATGCAAGTTGCCTACCCATAGAACCATGGAAAGGTAGAGGTGGAAGGGATCCCAAGTTTCATCTAGTCCAACCTCCTGCTATGCAGGAATCTCAACTAAAGCATTTGTGACAGATGGCTCTCCAATCTATGCTTAAAAAGCTGCAATGAAGGTTGGAGTGTGAGACATGTCACCTAATATTGGGGTGAAGTGCAACTTTGTCTTTACTGCAGGTTTTCCCCAAAACAAATATTTGTTTTTCTCCATGGGTGTGAATGGCACCCGAGGCTTGTGAGGGAGCCTTAATCTGGTCCCAGCCCCCAGTGGTCCCATTAAAGTGTGAACCTGAAGTTCATTTAGAATCAGAATTGTAGAATTGTTGAAAGGGACTGTGAGAGTCATCTAGTCCAGCCCCCTGTGATACAGAAATCTCAACTAGATCATACAAACCTCCAGGGAAGAAGAGTCCACTACCTGCCATGGGGAGTTTGTTCCACTGCTGAACAGTTCTTACCGTCAGAAAGTTATTCCTGGTGTTTAGTCAGACTCTCCTCTCTTGTAACTTGAATCCATTGGTTCAGGTCCTACTCTCTGAAGTAGGTCCTACTCTCTCTGCAATCCATGTGACAGCCTTTTAGGTATTTGAAAATAGCTACCATATCTCGGCTCAGTCTCCTCTTTCCAGGCTAAACATACCCAACTTCCTCAACCGTTCCTCATAAGGCTTGCTTTCTAGACCCTTTATCATCTTGGTTGCCCTCCTCTGTACATGTTAAATTATGTCGCGCAGAATTGGGCACAGTATTCCAAGTGTGGTTTGACCAAGGCAGAATAAAGTGGGGCCATTACTTCCCTTGATCTGGACGCTATACTTCTGTTGATCCAGCCTCAATGAGCTTATGATCATTGCCCAACCCAACCCAAATTCGTACCATAAAGAAAGATCAATATATAGTCAACATTTTTAAATTTATTAATTACCATTACTGGGAGTCAGAGCATGTAAAAATAAGGAAGTGAAACAAGCAGAAATAATGTTACCAGAGGTTCCTCATTGGTGAGAAGGGGTGCACTCTGCACATGCCCACATTCTTTATTTCTGAGACTCACAGTTCCTAATTCGATTTTTCACACTGTACCCCACAGGCTTCTTTACAACCCCCAGGTTTTGACCCTCTTTCAACTGCTTATTCAGCCACTGCACAGTCCCATTGACCATGTTTGTGAATATTGAAATATTGACCACTTTGGGAGATCCTGCTATAGTGGGACAGAGCAACCTTGGGAACTACCCATTACGGATACAGTTAACCCTTAACAGCATATTTCATATGGCAAAAGAACAGTTCCTTCTGTTTCAAGGCACTTCATGCAAGTTTTTGCCAGAGAAGGTGGTGGGGTCTCTGCAATACAGAAATAACTGTCTTGAAGGAACCCTTCACCCCAAAACACTATATCCCTCCAACCCCCCTTGGTGGTATGTGGGATGCTGGGTCTGATGACACTGCAAGATGGAGCCAGAAGAGAAAATGTTTTCTGTGTTGCTGTTCTGCGGAAATGGGGTGAGGAGGAACATTATCCAACCCTCACGATATCGGTCCCAAATAAAAATGGGCTGAGATTTCCTTTTGAATTAGATTTCTGGTTGTAAAAGCTCACCTTTTCTGGCTCTCTTTTACAAAAGTTAAAAATTAGCAGAGCCAGAGGTCTGACACACCAAACCATCAATTCCGAGGAGAAAAGCCATCAAAAATTATAGTCATTTGTAAAGACATTAATTATCCACCCGCTCAGCATAAATATAAAATATGTGTTATGTCTATGCGTTGTTGATTTCTTAAAATGCTATGGTGCAATAAGGGAGTCTGATTAAGGGTTCATTCCTTAATCCAGTTAGGGCTTTTGCATCTTGGCTATTAAACAAAAAACAAAATCGATGTGTTGTAGAAAAGAAATGTTAATCAACTAGCTGGTTCTTGTGTTACCAAGCTGACCGCATTAAGACTGTGTTATGAAAATGCTCTGGTTCCCTCGAGGACGGTACATTACTGTGAATATTAATGCTGTATATATGGTTGACTTCTTTTGTAAATGTGAAACAGAATCTGGAGAATGTGTTTTGTATACTGCAACAGTAGCACTGTTACATTAATCTCTTTCTAAATAAAGAAACACACAACTTGTGTATCGTGTTTAAATAGGTGCCTTGGCAAAGTGAAGGAGAATGGGTGATCAAACATTGGATTCTTGGCCGATAAAGCATTCTGCTGATTTCTTGACCAATTTGTATTGCTTTAAAAGAGAATTGGACAAATTCAAGGAGGAGAAGGCTATCAACATCTAATAGCCATGATGGCTATGATCTACCTCAGGCTTCCTAAACCTCAGCCCTCCAGATGTTTTTGGCTTACAACTCCCATGATCCCTAGCTAGCAGGACCAGTGGTCAGGGATGATGGGAATTGTAGTCTCAACACATCTGGAGGGCCGAGGTTGAGGAAGCCTGATCTACCTGCATGGTTCGGGGCGTTAAAGCTTCTGAATACTGGTTGCTGGAAACCTCAGGCGGGGAGAATGCTGTTGCAATCAGGTCCTGCTTGTGGGTTTCCCACAGGCATCCAGCTGGTCACTGTGAAAACAGGATGCTGGACTAGATAGAACATTGCCCTGATCCATCAGTTTTTCTTGTGTTATGACAATTAGCCCAACAGAAGGGACAGCAAGCCTGACTATATGTTACTTCCATCCTATGTGCAGTAGCTAGCCATGGGTAAGCCAGGGACTGAAGAGACGGAGGATTCTGAAGGGGCTCCCAGAGCCAAAACAGAGAAAGCTGGAGGGGACAGTAGTAGCACTTCCTGCCACCTTTCTCTGTGCTTTATTCTCCTTTCATCTACTAGATAGAGGTCCTTCTTGCTTCTCAGCATGCAAAAATTCCATCAAATAAGCCCCAAATTTTGAATTAAGCTGTAACCCTAGTAGCAAGGACTCCATGAAAACCAGACAAATAAGAGTCTTACTGAGCTGAAAGCAGTACTACTTTGATGGCCACTTTAAGAACCAGAGGAAGAATGTTTAAGGACTGAACACTCAGCCCCACCCCATCAGTATCTATTGAAGGGGAGAGGCCCCATCCATGTACAGGCTTTATTCCATCCCTGTTAAATGACTTGCTAAAGTCATTGCATGACTTGGTCAAGTGGAGACTCTTCCCTGACCTGGCATGCAAGCCACTGCTGCTTACCAGAAGGTGTGAAGTAACATTGGTGTGGTATGAACACACTGGCAAAGCCAATCTGGTTCAATCTGATGACTGAACCTTGTGCACAGCATGACTGGGGAGGTATGTGCAGGACCTGGTGTTTCTCTATGCACACTGAGCTTAGGCAGTTTTGGTATCATCAGTGGCGTAGCGTGGGGGGTGCAGGGGGGGCCGGCCGCACCGGGCGCAACATCTGGGGGTTAGGGTGAGGGAGCGCAAATCCACGGGTTAGGGGGCGCAAATCCACGGGTTAGGGGGCGCAAATCCACAGGTTAGGGGGCGCAAATTACTTGCCTTGCCCCGGGTGCTGACAACCCACGCTACGCCACTGGGTATTATGATGGTTTGTGCTTGAGCATATTGCATATTGTCACAAGACGAGGTGAGTAACCATGGTTGCCTTGCTTTGCAAGGGAAGTCCTTGACACAGCCAATCCTCTACTGAAAGCCTTTTCCCCCTCCCCACTCTCTTCAGCAGGAATTCCCACCAGAATTCTGGGACATGATTGCAAGGGGTAATAAATTCCATGCCTGCAGGTTCCCATGAGCCCAAACCTCTCACCCACACAGGGGAGTCTGCCTGTTGCATCTCTGAATGACTTTGCTCGGGCCTTGCCCCTGCTGCATAAAGGATTCCGCTATGTCTCTGCCTAGGGCATGATGAGATCAGTTAAGCCCTCATAATGCAGGCATGTAAGCAAATTGGCTGCCTCTTCAGCCTCTGCCTGGGGCCATTCTGTTTGGCATTCCTCTATCCGGTCAGGAGACACACTCACAAACAGTGATGTGTTTTTGCACAGGGCAAAAACAGGTTGCCTCCTTCTGAAGTCAGATTATTTCTTAGACCTTTTTTGTGCATGGCATGCGCTTCCAATTCCAAATCAGACAGGAAGATGTGTGCCTCCTAGCAGAATCTGGGAAACATTTCTCTTGAGAATGTAGCAAGTTGGTGGATGGGCCAAGAGTTGCATGTTTTAGGGGCCACACAAACATCCAAGGACTAGTTGTTGTCACCTGATGCACTCCTAGCTTTCTTTCTTGAGCTTGTGCTCTCCTTGCCAAATGTTTATTTGGCTGGAATCAGATGCTAATCAAATCCAGCCCAGCTCCCAAATTGGTTTTGAAGCATCGTCTTCCAATTATAAAAGTAATTCCTCCTCTCACCCGCTGAACCTTTTGTAGCATTAACAGGGCCTCTTACTATGCAAAGTGGATGCAAAGGCCTCTTTCGTTTCCCCAGTAATTAAATGAATGTCAATTGTTTTAGTTGTTTCTGAGGGAGAGTCCTACAAGAGTATTAGCATGTTCTGCTAACCCAGACGGCCTGCACTCCAGGCCTGGCGGAAGCCCTTGGGGGGTTGACCACTGACCCGAGAACTCTCTGGGCGGACACACCGGCTGCATCTCAATGAGCCGGCCTCATTCGGTTTCTCTGCGACTGGCTGAGCGGAACTAATATTGCCGACGCATATAGATGAAAGAAGGGGGGGGGGAGGGAATAGCTTTATGGCTAAATTAATTAAGCAGATGTACCTGTCTAATTAAAGAGCCACTGTCCCCTTTGTACCCTCACTTGCACGGCAAACAGTATTTAAATGCGCGGCCGAGCCGTTTCGCCTATCAATATTTAGTAGGAACACTCTGATGGAGGTGATATTAGCAAGATGTACTCTCCATTTATTATTAATAGCCGCCATTCCAATTTATGCACGGGAGCGGCAGTGTAGCTTTACAAGCATTGGGCCAGGGCCTGGGGTGGAGAGGAGGCAGCTGCTGAGGTAAGCAGCCACGCATCCCACCGGTAAGGGGAAACCCGTCAGAAATGCCCCAGGGTCAAGCCACTGCAGCCCTTTCACAGGTGCCTGCTGACGTCATGCTGCTGAGCTCCAGCAATCCAAAGGTTGCCCTTGGTCTGATGTCACAGCCAGAAGCAAGAGGTGAGCAGGGGCTAGTGGGCCACGGGGATTGCTAGGTGACACCCCCCACATCCACACCCGTTGGGCTGGGGAGGACAAGGAAAGAAGTCCTTACCTACTGTTGATCTGGAGCCTGGCCTCCTTGCCAGAGATTGCAACTACGTCCACAGCAAAATGGCAAAGGGGGAGCCAGGTGGCAATGGCTGGAGCTGGAGCTGCAGTCGAAAGCCCATGCACAGAGGCATGGCAATGGGCTGAAGCCAGAGTAACCAGCCTGGGAGGGTAAGAATGTAAAGCAGCATATTGAGCTTTGTCAGATTCGCTTCCTGTGAGGTTGGGGGCAAAGATGGTCCTTCAGGAAACATGAAAAGGTCATTGGGGTCTGAGCTGGAAGCACATATAAAAGAGAGCCAGGGGGCTATAATAGGAGGTAGGGAACCTCAGGCCCAGGGGCCAGAGCTGGTCCTCCAGACCACGCCAACTGTCCCCAGGCCACACCCTTCACTGGCCCTACCTCTCCCCCCTGAATGCCTTTGCCTGGCTGGGATGTATCCTTGAATTCTAATAATGCTTCTTTCTTGCATGGATGGAGCATAGAGAGGGGTGTGTGAGTCTGTGTAGAAACTGGCCTACTGCACACAGTGTAAAATCCACATTTGCCTCTGACTGTGCCCACCACTAGCACATGGTCCTCAGCAAGTTGCCCTGAAGGGAGTGTGGCCCTCAGGCTGAAAAAGACAGTCAACCGTGGGCTATAGAGAAAGATGGACCTATTGGGGGCCTTTTAGTGCAGAGGCTGCCTGGGCCTGCATGGCTCAATTCATGCTCTCCATTCCTTTGGTCAGAAGCGATGTGGCAGTGTGTAGATAAATTCCTCAGGTCATTGGCTAAAGACCGGAGAGGAGACCTGCTGGAAAGGAAAGGGGACTTCTAGCTCAGACAGACAGTTCATGGGTTCTCTGGAGTCCCACTCAAATATCTGCTGACTCAGCAGGATCCTGGCCCCCTCCACCAAAGAAGACGCCTGGTGTCACCAAAAGGGCACAACTGGAGTCCATCAGCCATCTGCTGTGAGATGCACAGACCCTTCCCCCAAATATGTCTGGCTCTGAGACAGGATTGTGGCCCTATTGTTTGTTTCCATTATTATTTATCATTTCCTTTATAAAAGGCTTTTATGTTCTGTTTTCCTCCTTCCCCCAACATTTCAATGGCACCTTTTAATTTTTTTCTTCCAGTGCAAGTCGGCCAACATCACACAATAAGGAGGCTGGAACGTAAGTTCAGAGAGCTTTTAATAGTCTGTTCTACATCTTCTGACCCAAGAACACATCAGGCAAAATTTGGGAGGAATCAGATTTACAGCTTGCCTTGAACAATCATCCATATAGGAAAGGACAGGATGGGGTAGGGAAGAGGTTTTTCTTCTGTCACTGAACCATGGGAATGAGCAGGACACAAAAATCAAAAAAGAAAAAAAAAAGGAAAAAAAAGAAAAAGAAAAAAGAAAAAAGAAAAATCTTGATTGGTTGATAATCAAGAATGTTAAGTAAAGGTAAAGGTACCCCTGCCCGTACGGGCCAGTCGTGACCGACTCAAGAATGTTACCACCCCTTTAATTTATCTTGGGAAAACAAAACATCAAATTTACAGGGGGAGGTGTGGGTTTCTAGTCCAACTGGATGCTCTCAGGTCTAACTCTCAACATATGGATACTAGCAGTCCGCCACCAGCTATTTTAGGTCAGGTTTGAGGAACCTGTAACCTTCCAGATGTTACACACCCAACTCCAACAACATCTGAAGAGTCACATGTCCCCCATTCCTGATCTAAGGAGCAGCATTCCCTAGTGCATGCAGAGAGTGGAAGAATGTCTCTATTTAGAAGAGGCATTCCATGTGAGAGACGATGCCTCTTCTTAGATCAAACTGGGACTCCCAACTCCTATCAGCCTCAGCCAGCAGGGCAATGGTTGGGATGGAGAGCCATAGGTTCCCCACCCTCTTGTAAGAAGCAGGGCTGTTTGCAGCAACACTTAAATCTAGATCAGGAAGGTGCCTTATCTCTAGCCCTGAGATTGGTGACCTGAGTAGGTGGAGCCAAAAGACCCTGCTCCACTGATTAGACAAAGGCAGGAGGAAGCACTCACAGTTCTGCTATATATACCAGGCCCAGAGGATCCAGAAAGTTTATGATACCTAAGTCAGTGGTGAGGAAACTGGCCCTCCAGCCTGACCAGACTGGAGGGCCCCAAGTTCCCCACTCTTATTATAGGGAATCCATCGAGGGCTTTGTAGGCTGTGGGGAACTTGTGTTTCCTGACCCTGTTGAGCGTCTGCAACCTCCTGGGTGGAGGGGGCGGGGTAGCTTAAAGCAAAGGTTAGTGCAGGATTGATGTAAAACTTGTAGTTAAAATTTTGAAATAAGGAACAGTTAAGGATGGTAATTATATATGTAATACATGGGATATATATATATATCCCTCCCTTTTGTGGGGATATATATATATATATATATATATATATATATATATATATATATATATGCAGGGTGTGGGTGGGTGTAAAATGCAGGGGATAACACACACACATATATCCGCCTCCCCCCTTTTGTGGATCCATATAGATAGATAGATAGATAGATAGATAGATAGATAGATGATAGATAGATATAGATTTCCCCTGCATCTTCTTGGATATATATATGGATCCACAAAAGGGGGGAGGGAAGTCCAATGGAATATGTGTACTGTTTTGTTTTTCTTTTCTAATTGTTGTTTGCAAAAATTTGAAAATAAATTTTAAAAAAATTTAAAAAGGAAAACAACGTAAAACAAAGCCAAGCCAAGCACTTGCCTAATCATTTTCAAGAAGACACTTCAAGCCATTTCTAGTGGAAAGCCTAGGGTGGTGGGTCGGGGATTGACAATGTAGCTTTCGATGTACTCAAATACTGTCTGAGGGTCTTGGTCGCCATTGATGAAAATGGCATCTTCAAATACAGTCTCCAAGCCTTCAGCGATCCTCAAGTAAGCGTCCACTTTGAGTTTCACAGCCTCTTCCAAGTCCCTCGGATGTATCAGGAGGCGTTCACTGGCCTCCTTGGAGGCTGCCGGTTGGTACAGTGTGTGGTACCTGGAAATGGGGCAGAACATAAAAAGCTCAGAGACGAAGCTCTACCCTACCTTTTTAAGAGTGTCCTGGTGTCAGCAGGAATGGGGAACCTGTGGCCTTCCAGAACCTGTAGCCACAACAGTCAATGGTCCAGGGATGAAGGGAGTTGAAGTAAAACATCTGGAAGGCCACGGGGTCCACCACACCTGTTTTAATAAACAGCATTCCCTACTGCATGTAATACATGGAAGGATGCTTCTCTTTAGAAGAGCAGTCTCTCATTTGAGAGAGGGGAGTGCCTCTTCTTCGATCAGCAACTGTGTGGCCCTCCATATATTGTGGGACTCCCGCCAGCTCCAGCCAGCATGGCCAATGGTCAGGGGATGCTGGGAGTTGGAGTCCAGCAACATCTGGAGAGCCACAGGTCCCCCAATGCTGACATAACAATATATAGCCATAATTCAGAAAAAATACTCTTTAAAAACACAGGAAAATTGTTGGCAAAAGTGCTCACAATTCAACCAACCAACCAACCAACCAACCAAAGCTGGGGAGGCTTGGCCTACAGTTTTCTAGCCCCTGAACAAATATTTTTTTGTTTTTAAATGGCAAGTCTTGCATTCAAGTTTACAGCCTTGCCCCAAAGGTAAACTCCCTTCCTCTTGCTTGTCTGGATGGAGGACAGAGCAGTGTGTGTGAGCGTGTGATGAAACTAGCTTGCTGTATAAATGCGAAAACTGACACTGATTGATCTGCCCACATTTGCCTCTGGCTCCTCCCATCACTGGCATGCAGCCCTTGCAAGGTTGTCTAGAAGGGAAGGCAGCTTTTCAGCTTAAGAAGGGTGACCCACCCCTGGAGTAAATGCAAATGCAGACAGGGTCACTGTCATTCCAATGGAAATTCATCTCGCCCTAGTGGTGAAGGCTGTGACTAGGTGCATATGCCTGCTCAGTCTGCTGTCCAGGTGAGGCTGCCTGTTGGGAAGGGTAACTCAGGGCTGTCTTTGAATTGCATTTAGACCAGACATCCCTTTAAAAAGTGAACTGTATTCTGTAAAACAAAAACAAAAAACACGCCGCCCCCCTAGATTTGGATAAATTTTCCAAAGCAGGGAAACTATCCCCAGCACACTTGCATTGGTGCTACTAACCTTTCTCCAGTGACTGGGTCAAGCATACGGTAACACAGGCGCTCCAGAATGGACTCAGGTGTGATGTGCAGGAAAAACACCCTATGAAGAGAGAGGAGAGGGGAAAATGTTCAGTTAATGCCACTAGCAGTAACACACTGACTGTTTTCTGAGAACAGCTGGATTCTTCCTATATGGTAGGCCCGCAACTTATGCAGGGGTTATGTTCCAGGGATCAAGCCTAATGCCAAAATCACATATAGTCAAAACACATTGGGTTCTGTGGCTGGTGGGACTGCCAAAGTCATTTCCACCTGTTTCTGCCCCCCTTTTTTATTTTTAATAGGTTTTTTTTGCCATGCAAGTAAAGCTGAAAGCACACAAATTAAATGCACCCAAGTTGCGGGCATGCTGTATCCTAAAGAATAATGATCTTTGATTAACAATACAAGAAGCTGCCTCAGTCCAGGGCCAGGGTCTGTTCCCGTCACCTGCCTGCACTTGGTCCTCTAACCTGCAGAAGCCTTTTGGATGCTGCGGTCTCTCTCAGTTAGCCTCCAAGTTAAGAGAGATAATTTCTCTTCCATCAAAGGGACCCTGGTGGTGCTATCTGGCTGGAATGTTCACAGTAGCACCAAAGTGCTGTGTCTAGGTGCCATTTTAATTTCCCACATTGCCCTCATTGGAGCATCATTAAAATGATGGCCTTTAAGGCAAACTGGAGTGTCACAGCTTTGAAAAAGGTGAATTCCATGCTAGGGATCATTAGGAAAGGAACTGAAACTAAGAGTTAAACTGTGGAACTTGCTCCTACAGGAGGCAGTTGTGGCCACCAACTTGGATGGCTTTAAAAGAGGATCAGACAGGTTCATTGAGGAGAGGGCTATTGATGTCTACTAGCCATGATGGCTGTGTGCTACCTCTACTCTCAGAGGCAGTGATGTCTCTGAATGGCAGCTGCTGGAGGTCACAAGTGCTTGCTGGCTTCCCATTCAGGCATCTGTTCAGCCCCTGTGAGAACAGGACGATGGACTAGATGGGATCATTGGCCTGATGCGAAAGGGCTGTTCTTATGTTGGGCTATTATCCTTCTTCAGGCATTACCAGTAAGCCCTCATGGAGCCCAGGAAGCTCAGTCCATTTGAACCTGGGGTTTCAAAGGAAGGAAAGGCAGGAGACCTCTCCATAGAGGATGTGCCAGAGTTCCTTCCTGTGCTGGCTCCTTCCCTAGATTTTGTTTCTGAGCATGCCTTAAAGTCCAATCTACACAGAGGGATGAGCTGGAAGAAATCTGCCCTGTATCACTGCCAGTTGAGGGAGTTACGCATTTTTAAATGCACCCCAATATTAAAAACTCCCTGCCACACATAAATATTGTTTATTTAAAATGAGCACAACAAAGGCCATGACTGAACCTTTGTCCTTGATCTGCTAGTTTTCTCTTTGCATGGTGTGTGTTTTTGTAAGGGAAAGTACTGAGAGGAGCATTTGAATCTGGAACTCCCCCACCCACAGGCTGAAGAGGAACAATCTGTTCCACCACTCATTCATCATGTATATCATTTTGACCCTTGGGAGAAAAGCACCAAGACTTACACTCCTGGGCTATCCCAACTGACTACAGGAGTGTGCTCCTATTTTCAGATGCTCCCCTGAGCCCAAAGCTCCCCGTGTGTAGTAGGCCAGCACTTGAGGGAGATGACTATGTTAACCCTCTCTCACTTCTTTACTATACGGAGGGGAATTTTTTATGCTCATTCATAACTACAGCCACCACTTTCCAACCCTGAAGTATGAAGTGCACCCCAGGATTTCTCATGCCTCAAGCTTCATAATGCAGAAAATATCTTTACCGAAAGGATATTGGAAGAGGTAACTTGGAAGAGGGGGAAATCTCCTGTTTATTATTTAGCTTTCTGTCTTTCTCCTGTTCCCTAATCCATTCCAAATTCTTTGTAGAAATGAACTTTTATTTTATTCTGGGCGGTGGGGAATAGGATATTTTGCCGGCTTTCCTCAGAATGCAATTTCTCCCTGCGGCTGGCTTCAAGGCTATACTGCTTAGTTTTTATATTTCATTTCAATTCATTTGGGGGGGGGGGCATGCACGTGCCTCTCAGACCGGTTAGTGTAAGCTTTAGACATTCACCAAAGGGAACATTTTATCCTTACTGGGGAGAATCAGATCAGATGAAAGCCAGAGGGTTCTATCACCGTGGCATGCACGTAGCAAGATTATTTGGCTCCTTTGTAGAACTTAAAGTTATGAAAATCATCTCGCTGGCTCTTCAAATGTTTACAGATAATGACTTCCACTTGCATTGAGTTAAAAAAAACACACACACAAAAACACACACCTCAGCCCAGCATTAAAAATAAAAAAAGCAGAAGATCTCAATGATTCCAAAGACAGGAGGAGAATATAACAGTTTTCAACAGTCTTTTATCCTTTACACTCCAAACATTTTGTTTCTGCTTTGTTTCTGTTGCCCAACAACCGTCTAGAATTGTGATTGTCACAACGGGTAACTAGTGATAAAGTGTATTGAGATGAATATTCTAGCAGAAGGCAGGGAAAGGCACACGCGGGGGGGGGGGGGGAGGCAACAATGTCTGCTTATACAGTCCTGATAATTGATACGGCTCCCCCTATTATTTTCCAAAATAAACAAAACAAAACAAAAAAAGAAGGAAAGGATTATAACCTGCCATATCAAGGAGCCTTGTCGCTACTCATAGTCACTAAGTTGAGAAAAAGAGAAATGTAGCAGGAAACTGAGAAGGAAAAGCCAAAGACCCACCCCTCGTAAGAAGCTGCCAGGAAGATGAACAGTGGAAGAGCCTTGTCGGAAATACACATTTTGTGTGTGGAGAAAGCGTGTCTTATTATTCAGTCTGGTGTCAGCAATAAAGACAAGCAGAGGGAAGGAGGGGGGGGGATGTTGTAGGGAGTCAGGTGGGTAATTCCTGACTCAGACGTGTTCGTTGCCTAAATCAGCCATGGGGGAACGTTTGGCCTTCCGGGTGTTGCTGAACAACAGCTTCCATCAGCCCCAGGAAGCATGGCCAATGGCCTGAGATCATGGGCACTGTAGTCTAGTAACACCTGGAGGGTCAATGGGACAAGCAAGGGACAAGCCATCACCAAGCCCCTACTACAGGCTTCCTCAACCTCGGCCCTCCAGATGTGTTGAGACTACAATTCCCATCATCCCTGACCACTGGTCCTGCTAGCTAGGGATCATGGGAGTTGTAGGCCAAAACATATCTGGAGGGCCGAGGTTGAGGAAGCCTGCCCTACTATATCCTGGCATCACCCAGCAGTTGAAGAAGGAGGCCATTTAAATGTGTCTATGAGAGAGGGGTTATTGGTTTGCTCACTTTTGTTTTTGTGTTTCGGGTTTTCATTTTGTGTTTTTATGTTGTGAACTACCCTGTGATCTTTGGATGAAGGGCAGTATACAAATTTAACAAACAAACAAACAAACAAACAAACAAACAAACAAACAAACAAACAAACACATTCTGAAGAGGATTACAAGGCATCTGTCCATGCTGCCAGAACTACACAGCCCATCCTATTTATTGGTCTCCAGGGATAATCAATTTGGTTTCCTGAGCAGAAGATTCGGAGCTGGAGAACAGAGGACAGCTCCAGCCCCACCATTAGGAAGAGCAGCAGGTGCTTGTGGGGGGGGGGGATACGGATGTAATCAGGCAGCAATTTCCATCCAGTACTCCGTTCTTCACAATCAGCACTGTTTCCATTCTGCTAGGGTTCAGCTTCCACTAAACCTACATTATTACTCCCACTGTCTGCTAAAAATTAATTACAAAGAGTTGTATCCAACTAAGTTTTGCTCTGCCACTGAACTACAGCCCTTCCCCAATTGTTTTAGCTTTTATAGATTACATTAGTATTTTTACTGTTTAAAATTTTTGAACCAGCCCCAGCGGGCATGGTTAATAAGTGCCCTATAAATGCCCTCCCTCCAAAAAATGTATAGGGTTCTTTCTACATGTGTAGAGCAGGTATCTGAATAGATACCAGGAGTGGATGCAATCAAACTGGGATGCTGAGTGTTGGGCCCTGGGTTGGACAATGGAAATCTGTTGGATGTGGACCAGATGGAACGGGAACATTCTTGTGGGCACAAGTTGGGACTCCTGGGTGCTAAACTATGGAACTCACTTTCACAGGAAGTGAGTTGGTGACGGCCACCAACTTGGATGGCTTTAGAAGAGGACTGGACAAATTTATGAAGGAGGATAATGACTATGAGTCATTCTGGCTAAACTGCCTCCAGTTGGAGACAGTAATGCTTCTGAATACTAGGAGGGGAGAGAGCTGTTATGCTTGGGTCCTGGGAGAACAGGATGTTGGACTAGATGGGCCATTGGCCTCATCCAGGAAGGCTCTTCTCATGTTTTTAGTGGTGGTTGTTGCCCATTGTAGGGCCTTGTAGGGCAGAAGGCAGTGACCCTGCCAGTAGACAGAGACAGAGCCAATGACAGGTGAGGCTGGAAGCAATCAGAGGTGGGGCCAACTCATTCTAGTTCTGTCCCCATCCTCCTCCCTACAAGGGCAGCACTGAAACCATGGAGGAAGAAGCTGCCTGGCAAAGCCAACCCCTAAAGAGAAAAAGCAGGCAGGTGGGGTAGAGGGGCACAGGCAGGCTGTGGTTGGTGGGGCACTGCCCCTATATGCCCTAATGGACCAGCCTCCTCTGGTTAAAAGCTACTTTTAAACTTCTGCTTTTATTGTGAGACAGCAACTTTCAAAAATAGAAGGCCATTCATCTTGTTCTCAATTTGCTAAAATAGCCTATACATCTTCCCCTTGGTAAGCAGGGACCAGCTGCCTGCTTTCCATTCTGCATGCTCTGCACTCGGCGGGGGGTGGGGGCGTGGGGGGCACTGGCTGATACTTGCTTAAAATGGGAGCATAACTGATAATGCCACAACTTCCCCCAGCTGTGCCTAAACCTGAGAGAGAGAGAGAGGGATTACTGCTGTTAACTATTCAGTTGCCAAATGTTTCAGGCCTGCCTTGCCATGGCCCCAGAACAATACAAATCCACAGAGAGGAAAGAGGCGGTGAAATCCAGTCTTCCTTCTTAGCCATGTAAGGCTGTCATCTAGGGCAGGTGCAGGGAATCTTTGGTGTTCCAGATGTTGCTAGACTACAATTCCCATCAGCCTTAGCCAGCATGGCCTGGGATGATGACAACAGTTCAGGAATATTTGGAGGGCCAAGGGCTCCCTCCCCCTTGATCTACGGTGACACTGCAGAGTGAATAGCTTAAGAGGTTCCCACAGACACACTTCCTGCTCTGCCTTGCCCCTTCTGCTTCTAATTAGGAAGGAAGGATTTGATGCAGTTCACGTTCAAAATCCACACTTTATGATACAATACATAAACTGTAACATAGTTTTCCTTCAAAATTCACACTTCTCCAAATTTTGCAATGCAGTCCTCTCTAGCCAAGTGATGTGTACAAAAATGCAAGGAGAATTTGCTTCAGCTTTTAAACTAACCACAGTTCTCAGTGGGAACTTGGTAACTGTGGTTACAGCCAAACTACAGTTTAGTGTTACAAGGCTCTCCTCTTTGCTGAGTCTGATGACTGGCAAACCGAAGAAGGGGGAAAGAGCCTATTCAGGACATCACAATCTGCCCAACTGATTCACAGCTTTTTGTACTTCAAAGCGGAAAAACTGACATGGCCTTCATACAGGAGAAGTCTCTCTCTCTCATCTTACCAAATCCTGAACATATACAACTTTGTTCTGATAATATTATATAGGGGATCAATCAGCTTCAGGGCAAACATGCCCAGTCTAATCCTCCTCCCCACCCCACCCCACCCCGTTCCAATCACTAAATCTGCTAGGAATCAGGAATATCTGGTTGTAGCCAATGAGCAAACCCACTGAAATTACCAGATCTAAGTAAACCATACCCACTAATTTGATAAGTCTGCTCTGCGTAAAGCACTGAATACAACCCATCATCCACTGAGGGGGTGTTATATAAGCATACGGAGGGAGGGGAAGCACAGGCAATGCAAACATTTTAAAGGCTTTTCAAGATGTCCATAAAGTTTCTTTAGAGAAATTGCTCATAATGCCCCACTTTTTAAAAAAGAAAGGAACGGTGGTATCAGCAACTGCTCCTGAAATGACATCACATCTCTTCGCGCAAACACACAAACACACACACACCACCTCTCTCATTTTTATTCTCTGCCTCCTCCTTCCTCTCGTTTGTTATTCCATCATTGTCAGATTCCCCCCAGAGTTTGCTCCAATGGCACTTCACAGATCAGGAATAAAGATGGCAGCAGCAGGGAGCTCCTTCGGTGGACAACTGAGCTGGCCCCATTTCCCCTAATTGTGAGCTTAATCGCAGCTCGTCTCGGCAAGGAGGGGGCTTCTGTGGCTTGGAAGGGAGCAGAGAAGACAGAGCCTTTTGCTGTTGGAGCCACAGGCATAATCTGGATCCTGTACAATGCCAGGAAAGAACTTTTGTGATGCTGCAAATGATCCTGAACACATACAGGGAAGGGATGTATCTCATCTCAATATCTCCAGGTAGGGCTGGGAGACTCCTTGCCTAAAACCCTGGAGAGCTGCTTCCGGTAAGTGTAGACAGCACTGAGCTAGAAGGACCAAAACTCTGGCTCACTATGGCAGCTTCTTATGTTCCCCTTGGGCTGCCCAGCAGACTTTCTACCCTGAAGTTGGGGCTGCTACTGAAATGTCAGCTGGCTTGCTTGCTTCCCTACCTGCCTGGCTCTCGGTCGGCAGCCCCAACAGATGCCTTCCAAGCCTACCATGCTGTCTGAAGAGGCCTGAGTGCTTAAGTTTGGTCAATCACACAAGGGCCAGTAGATAACCTCTCATCACTACAGCCATAAGGTGAGGGAAAAGCAGGTCAAGACAACTGAACAGCATCAGAACGCAGATGTTTGTTTTGGCTACATCACCTGTGCCAATTTTCTACATTAACATCAAAATAAGATGATAATTGGCACAGCTGAAATGCAAGCTGAGAAGTCCCAGGTTCAGGTGTCACCTCGGCCACAACCTCATCCACTGGCCTTTGTAAGCCACTGCTTTGGCCCATCACTTTCCTGGGGCATCAGCCACGCTTAGTGAGAGCTGATGCGAGTTGTAATTCAGAAGCATTCAGAGAGCAACGCCCCCCACCCGCTTTAAATACCTGAAAAATGCTATTTAAATTGCCAAGTATTAGTATAAAGAAATAGCGTGTTTTAACACTGTCTGTGTCCACAAAGCAAAGTTAATCCCTTTGGCCAAACGATTGTGGCAGAAACTTTTCCAGGGGCAAGATCTATGCCCTTGAATAGTCTTAATTTTTTGAAGAAGAAAAGGAGACACATTGCAAATGCAAAAGAGGGAGAAGGGGGGGGGGAGGAAAAGAGCCGATGATGTGTCACTTTACACACGTGTCAAGAGTAACCAATTTCCTAATAGGGAATAAATTTCCCCCATTTAAATACTGTCAAACAGAACCTCTCCAGCCTAATAGGGTTCGCTTCTGGGGAAAACGCAAAATAAATCGGATTAAATATTTATATTTCATAGTATTAATTAAGAGGCAGGAGGGAGGGAAAGAGTGGGGAGGAAAGCAGTCCATCAAGAGAACCCCAATATGTTCAGCGAGTCCCCAGGAAGCCAGAGAAAAGGAAATTTCACAATCAAGTGTGTAAGTGTTCCAAAAAAGGGTGCTGAATATTTTATGAATATTTGTCATAAGACAGAAATAATAACCACCGTGCAGAGCTATTAGAATTAATATTTATGCTGCCCACCATGAAATATTCATGGGGACAGAGAAACGGGGGGGGGGGGGAGAGACGGGCGCCCATTAAGACAAGAAATAATTTACATTGGGTTCGGTTTACCCGCCGGCTTGATGTTTAAAGACGGGTTGACAAGGCTCCGTATGAATCCGTCAGTCACTTCCAGCCAGTGGGTGGGGTGAAGAAGGGAGGGATGGCAGAAGCAAAAGTGGGGAGTGGTGCCAGGGGGAGAAAGGGTCCAGGCTGCTGACAGCTCACAGATTGAGTTTCTGACAGCCCTTTAAAAAAAAAGGGAAAAAAGACCCTAAACGGCCCCCCCTTCTTCCATTGCCGGAGGCGGTCGGTATTTTGCCACACTGTACATCCGGCGCTCTCCCCTTCCATCTGCTGAAATTAACGAATTAATGAGTGCGATCCATTTTACAGTGGGGCCCCAGGAATGTTTACTGGTGATTAAATTATAATGCAGGAGGAGCTGTATAATTCATGAACCAATTAAAGGAAGTGTTAGTTGATTTGATGGGAAGCGCAAATACAAAAAGCATTTAACTAATAGGGAACCGCGGGCCGCCCACCCGCCTCAGCTCTCTCGGATTACGCGGCTAATTGCTCTGCTTTATAGGGCTGTCACAGATAGCCATGCATATTTCATTGTTCTCAAAGACTTCAATTGTTTGCATGCGTGTCTCTACTGTAAGATGCAGAAGCCCGGCCAAATTTCGGTGTAGTTAAGGCACTCCCCCGTTTCAAAGGCCAAAGAGGAGGATGTGGGGGTGCACCAGGTAGAGAGGAGCAGGTGCCCGATGCTTGAGGGGGGGGGAGGAGAGAGAAACTTAAGGCCACCGAATTGAATGTCACTCAGCAATTACGTGATTAAAAAAGTGTGGCGTACACACACAGCCATCTTTTCCGGTGTGGCCTTTTCTAGATGCTTGTTTGCAAGGCACTCTCTCCAAATTTATTACTGTGTTTGCTAAATGCTCCCATTTCCTCCACCCCCCTTTTTTTTAATAACAGAGATTGGGGTGGTGAGGGGCACGGGGAAAGGTATGAAAAACTAGGGATTCAAATCACTCCAGAAAGCACAGCCTTCTGTGGCTTACGCTGATGGCCACCAACTTAGATGGGTTTGAAAGAGGATTGGCGAGATACATGGAGGAGGAGAGGGCTATTAGTCACGATGGCTGTGCTCTGCCACTGCAGTTGGGGGCAGCATTTCTTCTGAATACCTGTTGTTGCAAACAACAGAAGGGGAGACTATTCTTGTGCTTAAATCCTGCTTGGGGGTTTCCCACAGGTATCTGGTTGACCACTGTAAGAATAGGATACTGGACTAGATGGTCCACTGGCCTGAACCAGCAGTCTAAGAAGAGACTTCTGGGCTCTGGGCTCCCGGCCAAAATGATCAGCCAGATTGGGTGGTGAGGGCCAGTTGCCCATTGAGGCAGAGGCCTAATGCCCCACTTGTACAATAATAATTGTACTAGCCTTGAAACATGGAAAGCATTGGAAATTGGGTAAAGAAATGTTAAATAGATTATCCCCTGGCACCCTAACATTGGGAGAAACAGAAACAATACAATGTGATAATCATTTCATATTTTAAACTAACAGCATTCTTTGGGGGTTTAAGACTGAGACTAGGAAGAGGGTAAGGCTATTGATGGCTACTGCTCATTCTAGCTATACGCTGTCTCCGGTCCTGCTTGGCTGCTATGAGAACAGGCTACTGGAGTAGGTGGCCTGATCCAGCAGGCCCTTCTTATCTTATCATGTCTGATGTCTTGGGCCAATGCTTGAGCTCATAGCTCTGCAAAGTGGACATGCAATGGACTGGCAAAGGAATTGCTATATTGGCTGGTTTAGGAGGCATGTTTCTCACTCGCCCCTCTTTGTACTGACAGGGCACTTGGCAAAACGAGCCTGCCATCTTGGCTCAAGCTGACCAGCCACAGGCCCTGGAAGCTTAAGAGAAAACTGATTCTTAACGAGAATGAAAAGAATGTTGCTTTTCACACAAAATGTTGTGGTGTGAAAAACAGCCAAGAAGATTTGAGCTGAATGATAAAATGATGAGTGGAATTTTAGTACTGCTCTCCTGAGAGGCAATGACGAGATGCATCAGGAGTTTATGCTCTCGGAAGAAACCTATGCATTTCTTCTATAACTTCTGGATTTTTCTCTCCTCTAATAGAGCTGGCCCCAATGCTTGCTGGTTTGAATTTAAAGCAAAAACTACTTGATATTTCTGTGGGGTAGGAATTTCCCTGGGGGCAGGGGGGATAGGTTGTGCAAAGAGTCCTCCTTTTGATGACACTGGAAAGTACCACCATTTTCTCCTGACGTGCTATTTAGTGATACCCAATTTCAGTGGTTGGCTGGGGGGGGGGGGGAGGTACAGTTGCAGGGTCTGACTTCCATCTGGGATGCAGACCTAGATGCTTAGTCTCTGCTCCTTGTTCTAGCCTTCTCTCCTCTAGAAGGTACTGTTAGCATATCCACTGAGCAATCTGGTTTGGTGCTGCTGTTGCTAAATGCCAGATCAATCCATAATAAGACCATGCTCATCCATAACTGGATCATGGATGAACGGGCTGATTTAGTCGGCATTACTGTGACTTAGATAAGTGAGCTGGGTTGTCTTGCTTTATGCAGCTGTGTCCACCTGGGTACTCAGTACAGCACTAGGCTAGGCTAGAATTGGGGGGGGGGGACTTGGAAGGAGGTGTGCTATTGTCCATCAAAGCACTATCCCCTTGAACAGAAAGCCTCTTGATCTTGGGACAGGGTTGGAGGATCTGCCCTTGGATGCCAGGCCACAGAGAGAGATTGGGGATACTGCTGGTTTACTGACCATCCTGTTGCCCAGAAGCATCCCTGAGAATCCCTGGCCAAAGTGGCCTCTAGGGTATTGCTGGAGGACCCCAGGATGATAGTCCTGGGTGACTTCAATATCCATGTGGAGGCTACTACTGGGTAAGCTCAGGACTTCATGCCCTCCATGACAACCAGGGGTCTCTCTCAAATGGTTCAGCACATCAGGCAAGGCACACTCTTGATATAGTCTTTGCCCCTGTACAAAGGGGTATAGGATGTTAGTCAGCCAAAGGCCTGGTTGAAAAGGAATGTTTGCACCTGAAACCTAAAGGTACTGGTATATTAAGAAGGCTCTATCTGATTCTCCCTGGGGAGAGCAATCCACAAATGGGAAACTGCTGCAGAAAAGGCCCGTTCTCGTGTTGCCACCCTCTGGATCTCTCATGGAGGAAGCACACCAAGAAGGGCTTCAGATGATGAACACAGGGCCCAAGTTGGTTCATGTGGGGAGAGGTGGTTCTTGTGGTCCTGAACCATTTAAGGCTTTATAGGTCAAAATCAGCACTTTGAATTGGGGATGGAAACTACGGTAATCAACCACTGCAGTGAGACCTATAAGTTACCAGAGCATAGGCAACACTAGTAAGGCTACTCCTGTCCAGATAGGGGGAAGCTGGGCCACCAGATGACATATTGAGGATGCAATGGAGGCAGCAAAGTATGCCTCTTTTACTGCCTTCATTGCCACTAGGTAGGCTCGATGATGAGCCCTCACCAGTGTTCACTTGCATTTGATCAGATCTTTCCTCCATTCGCATTCAAGCCATCTCCCATTTTATTTCCTCACCCTAAGCTCTGGAGGATACCAGGGAGCTAAGCAGGCTCCACAAGGTGGGAGAGGGAGGTCAGGGGCAATTGTGTCAACAGTCTGATCCATTTGGATGATCCATTCAGATGTTCCAGAGGTCAGCCAAGGCTTTGACAGAAGTGCCAGTCATATCAGCCAGAAAATCTCCCAAAGCGATCTGGAAACCCATTGGATCCATCAGCCTCCAAGGATGGGCCATCCCTTCTGCAGAGAGGGAAAGGTGCTGAAAGCCTAAATGTCAACAGGCAGTGATCATACCATGACAAGCTGAGAAAACAAGGTCCAGAGTGTGGCCTGCCACAGTGTTGGGCCACTGACATGTTGGGATAGTCCCATGCTTGTCTTGGCAGCCATGAAGTCCTGAGGCACCCCAGAGCCAGTCACCTCAGTATAGATGTTGAAGATCCCCCAGAACCAACAGTCTGGGAGGCCTCAACACCACCTCTGAGACCAGCTCTGTCAGCTCAGACAGGGAGACAGCTGAGCAGCAAGGCAGGTGGTAAAGCAGCAGAATCCCTAATCTGTCCATGTTTCCCAATACCAGGAACATACACTCTAGTTCCCTCTAACTGGACAGAGATCCTGGAAAGAGAGATGGAATCAGCAACTCCCCCTTCCCACCCTTCAGATCTGCTCTGCTGCTGTACTGAGTGCCAGGTGGTGGGTACAGCTGGCCCCACCCTGCTCACCCACCCAGGTCTCAGTGATGCAGAACAGATTGGCCTCCTCATCCACAATCAGATCATGGATGAGGGAGGTCTTACTCCAAGCCCACCTGGCATTCAACAACAGCAGCCACAGAGCCAAGTGCTGGCTGATAAGATAAACCCAACTCCCCAGATTGGAGGAGGGTGTGGAACATGGCAAAGTCACTGGCTGCCTGTGCTGTGTGCCCCTTACCCAGCCTGCTCAAACCCCTGCCCCATATTATACCTCCCCTGAACTACAGTGACTGGGACGGAGGAGGAGCTGCTCTCCCCAGCTCCTCTCTTCCCAGGCACATCCCACAAAAAAATAATAATTTAAAAACATACAAGATAGAAACAGTTAAAAACAATTTAAAACAATTTAGACAACTGGAGCAATAATAACAAAATTGAAACCAGCTAAACAATACCGTAACCCAAATGTCCTGCATGCTGACAATCTTAGTCTCCCTTTGGAACGGGGCAATATAGAACAGCACAATGAAACAGGAGGCTGACATGAGCATTCCTGGGCATCTCCCCCCATTCCACATTTGTAAGAAATCAATATTTTAGTGCGACAGAGCCTACACTTTGGAACTCCTGCCTGTTGTGTCTCTGCTGTACCTTTTTTAGCACTTGCTAAAAACATTTATGTTTAGACAAGTCTACCCAAGTTTATACATTTCATTAAATAAAATACATATCCCTACTCCCACCCCTCTTCATATATCAAATGAACCATCCCATCCCATCAGGGTGCAGGATTCAACCTAACATGTGGCATGAATATGTCACTGGACATCAGTTAAAGCTTCCTGCTATCAATTGGATTCGACTTTGTGATGACATAACTGAGAGCATGCGAGAGCCCCTGACAGCGGCAATTTAAACAGCTGCAAGCGTGCGTGCATGTGTGCATGTATCCAAGGAGAGCAAAAAAAAAGATATATAACATTGCAAGAGAACAAATAAATAAATAAGACAACTGTTCTAGAGAGATTGCACTCTTCGTAAATACTTGAAACTCTCTGCAAATGCTGAAAGCCATGCACATGTATTATCTCTGTAGTTCTTCAAAGACCTTTCATATAAAATATCTCCTATTTGTTTGTAATATTTCCATTTCCTTCTGGACTGTGGACATACCAAGCATCTGAAGCATGTGACTTCCTCCAAAGAATCCTGGGATCTATAGTAGCTGGGAACTGTAGCTCTATGTGTGGGGTAAACTACAGTTCCCAGGATTCCTTGGGAGAAGTAATGTGCTTTTAAATGTACTTTACATGTATGGCATGTATACAGCTCAAACATTTCTGAATGGCCATGTTTTCAAATGAGCTCATTCGGCATTCAAATGACGAAACTGGACCAAGTTGTCTCCCTTTGCCCATTGAACAGGGGCATTATCAAAAGACCCTCCAAGAGGTTACTAGAGGTTTATTCCCCCTTTTGAGATGGATTTTTCATCTTGAAAGGTCAAACTTCCAGCTCCTTTGATTCCAGCTAGCTGCATTTCTCTGCTCTCAGCTTCATGGTTCCCAAGACACAATTAAGATGGGAGGAAGCAAGGCATTTTGGCGACCAAGTCAGAAAATCCAAATGGCATTTAAATAATTTACAGAATTATCAGGGGGCACCACCAGACGGCTGGAACAAACATCACTGAAATGACCAGGGCCTTCTTTCAAAAGAATTGCAGTGCTTCTGAACAGGTCTCATTCACTTTGGTGGATGTGTGTGTGTGCAGGAGATGGTACCCACTGGGTTTTCCACTGGATGGTATCAAGGGGTGTAAGAAAGCATTGGTTTCTATTCTTCCTTGTATTCGTCACCTGCAGCCCTGTTTCCATTCTGATGCAGAAAGCCACATCAAGTGTCTGTCTGCTGTGGTGAGATTACATAATTTATGCAATTAATTGTGTAAACTTCACTGCTATTACTTCATCTCACCCTATTCATTTAAATGCAAAAGAAACACAATGAAAATGGGGTGTGTAATTAACATTGATATCCCACCTTTCCCCCAAGGAACTCAAGGTGGAGTACACAATTCTTCCCTTCCTTTTTTCCTCAAAACAACCCTGTGAGATTAGCCTAAGAGACTGTAACTGGCCCAAGATCACCTTGTGCACCTCGTGTGTTGAGCTGGGGATTTGAACACTGGTCTCCCAGGTTCTAGTCCAATGCTCTAACCACTGAACCATACTTGCTCTCATTGTAGCTAGCAGCCACTGATAGTGAATTTGTCTGATCCCCTTTTGAAGCCACCTAAATTGGTGGCCATTGACACCTCTTGCAGGTGCAAATTTTGTCATTTAGTTGTGTGAAGAAGTGCTTATGGTGGAAGAGAGAAGGAGAAGGAGGGAGCAAGAGGGGGAGAAAATACTGATTTTCCCACTGGTCCATTAGCCTACTTTACTGTCCTGGTTCGGCAGCATCTGTTCTATTGCATCTCTCTAGCCGCTGTCTCTCGCCGGACCCTACCACGCAGTCAACCTCACTGGCCGCTTGCCGAGGATGGACTGTGAGGAGTGTTATTTCCACCGAAACACATCCAATATGTCTCATTTCTGAACTGAAACCCTTTTGTCTTTTCATCGCCATCTTTCAGGACGCTCCTCTAGTGCCAAAGGGTTGCACTTCTAGTAACAGTTGCTTGTGTATCGTACAGGCTTGGACACTCAGGAGAAAAAGAGGCTCATCATCCTGGTGCAGTCTCTTGGCTAAAGTACAAGATGTGAAGCTAGGAGGCTTTGATAGAACTCGGGGTTTGCCAACTGTCCTTGGTTTGGGGAAGAAAGCCAGAAAAACTGTCCAAGAAGAAGCTTTTTTGGTGCCAGGCAAGTGTTTTGAAATCTTTATATGGCTGAGTGAAGACTGAAACCTGTTTGCTGGGTCAGCATTTGGGGGTGGGGCAGATCTCCATCCCAATTTGGGCAGGGATCTGGGTCATCAGCAGCAGCCCCTCATAGTGATAGGAGCCTTAGAACGGGGGTGAGGAACTTCTTTCAGTCCTAGGGCTGCATTCTGTTGTGGGGGACCTTTTGCAGGTAATGTGCCAGTGGTGGGTGAAAGTGAGGAGAACAAAACATGTGAATTTTACCTTTTTACAGAAAGCTACATTCCAAGCATGAAAACACCCAAGCTTCTCCTTCTTTATCTTTCACCAGGAAAGTGAGGTATTGCTCACATGCTGTGTTGCCTGGGGAGAGTCCAGGGACTCCTAGAGGGCTGTATTTAGTTCCCAGGCCTGAGGTTCCTTATGCCAAGAATATTTCAGCCCCTCTCTACCCCCCACCAGGACTGCATGCCCAGAAGCCTTTAATACAGTGCTGGGGGAGGAATGTCTGAGAATTGCGTCAGAAACAGAAATGGGAGTGAAAATTCCTACGATTTGCACATTCATACAAGGTCAGGAACAGAAATCAGGCAAGTGAGTATGAGTGGTATTGGCTATTTTTTTTAAGTCTGCAAATGATAAGTAGACAATCATGCTTACTGTATTGTTTTTGACGTTTCCTTTCCACTGAAATACATGGAAGTTCATTATGTAACTCGTTAAGTTACAACCACAGCGTGTATTGGGGACAAATAACATCAGTTAAAGTGGAGGCTAAAGTGCAGCAGGACAAAAACAGCACTGGTTGGTGCAAAGTCAAGATAGGTTGGTAAATGCTGTCTCCTTACATCGCTATGTACATATGCACGATGGCCAATTCACGCTCCTCATCATTGTACATGCCTAATTACATCTCTAGATAAAAAGGCCCTCAGTGGAGATGTATACACCATACATTTAAAGTACACCCTCTCTACTCAAGAATCCCAGGAAGTGTAGTTTACCTCCCATGGAGCTACAATTCCCAACACTCTTAGCAAACTATGGTTCCCAGAAGTAGGGGGTGCTTTAAGTGTAAAGCGTGTTTGCAGCCTTTATTTTGCAAAACATCATCAACAATGCCTAATTCAAGTCTGGTCAGATTTTAATTTTCATGGGTCACTGAACTGCCCAGATCAAAAATCAAGAGCAAAAGTTATCTGAAAGCCAACACCCCTCCATTTTGATGGGTCCAAACACAGCCAGTACAGCGGCATTAGGAAAAAGCTCTGCAACTCATTGCCTTGGTTGTATATATATTAAAAAACAAACAACCTTTTTCTCAATCCTCCTATCACTACAGCAACATATATATAACCCATCAAGATTAGTACCCTGAGACTCTCACTCATCTGATTTCCTCTGATCTGCTTATTACTCAACAACTAAATGTTTCACAAAGCCATTTCCCAGAGAAATATTTATGGCTCCCCAATGTTTATTGAACCCTCCATCATGATCAAGGTTTTATGAGCACTCTGTACACAACTCTGAATTAAAAAACATAATTCTTGCTCCATCAAACCTCAGCTTGATGTGGCATTTCTCTCCCTTTATACGAGTCAGCTTCAAAACCCCTTACAGGAGAATTTGTTCGCAGACAAGGAATATTTCTCAGCCAGAGATGGTGGCTGTGAGGCGCTCTGGTTGCATAAACACAATGCGATACAGCGAGAGCCAAGCCTGGAATTGATTTTCTTGGAGGATAAGGCTATTGCTAGCTACTGTGCTCTGCCTCCACAGCTGGAGGGAGGAATGCTTCTGAGAACCAGCTACCCAAAACTCCAGGAGGGGGAAAAGCTCTTCTGCTCAGGTGCAGCTTGAGGGTTTCCCACAGGCGTCTGGTTGGACACTGTGAGAATAGGATACTGTTTGACAGTCTATTGGTCTGATCCAGAAGGGCTCATCTTATCTTATTATTTTTCTGCTTCTGTTACACAGGTTAATGCAGCCTTCATCAACATGGAGCCCTCCGGATGTTTTGGACTAGAACTCTCATCAGCCCCAGCTAAATGGTTGGCTACAGCCCAACTATTATTATTATAGCCTTGTAACTGGAATATAAAAGTTGGGTTCTGGTAGTTGGTCACCCCTCCTCCTCTTTGCTATGTCCTCCAAGGGGCAACACTGAGACTAAGGAGAAGGAGGAAGCTGCTGGACAGTGCCACCCCCTGGGCTGGTTGTAAGAAGGCAAGCAAGTGGGGTCCAGCTGAGTGCAGACTGAGGTTAGTGGGGCAGTGCCCCCCACTCCAATGTGCAAGCCTCCACTGCTGGAGCTGGACTGCAAAATAATGTTGGTGGTGGTGTGTGTGTACTGTAGAGAGTGTGTGTGTGTGTGTGTGTGTGTGTGTGTGTGTGTGTATCTTCCTATATACATAAAAGTGTAAGGCTGTTGTCATTATGTGGTTTGCACAGCCATGAACAATAGGCAGGCAGGTGAGGAAACAGCATGGGTGGCAGGTGGTCCAAGCAAGCTGTTTAACCAAAGAATGAAGAAGATTCAGAGAGAGGCTTGGCAAACCCCTCTTTTAACTGCCCCCCATTAAACTTTCTGAGGTGCCTCCCCCACCTTTTGAAAGGAGTTGGGACAAATTGTGAGGGAGTAGGGGAAGTATAAAGGGAGGAGGGGTTGGGAAGGGGTGGAGGAAGGGAGTGGAAAAAAGGTCGGAAGGTAAGTGGGGTTGGAAGTGGAGTGAACAGAGGTGGCAGCCCCATGGGCAGGGGAGAGAAGTGAGGGAGAGGGAGAGAACGTGTGGGTAAAACGTTGCTCTTTCCTGGCTCATTCTTAGGGATTTCAGAGATCCCTGTATCCAAGTCCTATTGCTCTTGCAACATCTGTGATGACTATATTGCTTGTGGCACAGTGTCTCGCTCTCCCCCCTCCCCCCCTCTATCTGACCCCCACTATAGATCTCAACGGTTGTTTTACCTTGTCAATGTTTTGTCTATATTTGCTTTAACCCAGATGCCCCCGCTTTGCTGGCAGCTGTGGGACTTGGTCCCCTCTCTCCTATCAACAATAATTAGGCCTTGTAAGACTAATGGAAGAAATCGTGTCTAATTACCTTGCTGAAGACCCAATTATACTATTAACATTCACAGGCTAGAAGCTAATGATGAGGAGAGCCTTTCATTTGCATAGCATTAAGTTAATTGAGCTGGAAGCTATAGGGCAAAGAGTAGTGGGGGGGCAGGGAGTGATGCTGGCAAGGTAGAATTACAGAATGGATAAGGATGTCCAGACCGGGACAATTAATCTGACAGTTTTATTAATTAACGGCTATCTGACTACCTAGAAGGAATAGCATTTGGCAGCCTTTGTGTGTGTGGGCGGGGGGGACAGCTCACCTCCTTCTTCCTACCCAATGTTAAGAGCCTGCCCTACTGCTGATTATGTATTATGGTGCAATTTGTTGATAGTAACAGCACTGTCTCTTTGAAAAAGGCTAGTCTGCAAACTTTGAAGCATACAGGGAACAGCCATGGAGGCAGAAGCTCCAAGGTTCACTCCTCAGCATCTCCTATTCAGAATCATGAGAACTGAAGTCTTATTTTATTTTCAGATTAAAGATTAAAGATTAAAGACTCAAAGATATAGCACATGTTCTGAATGCAGAAGGTCTCAGCTTCAATCCCCAACTGACCTGCTGTCAGCAAGTGTATTGAGTTTGACAGCGCAAGGGCCTAACTCTGCATAAGACAGCTTCCTATGTTCCTAATTTTACAACACTTGCATACAGCCAGAGAAAGGATTCCCAGTTCACAACTCGAGTAGCTGCCTTATCCAGGCAAAGTCCCATCTGTTCTAAAAGAACTTCCCCGAGTTAAGGTTCCCACTTAGCCAACAGAATCTGGCTTTCTGCTTTTATTCCCAAAGTTCCTGGGAGCTGGCCAGGTTCAAAGGTAATTTACATTTTTGAGGTAGCTGCTTCAAAAGTTAATTGCCCCCCAGCTCTCAAAAGGCAGATAGCAAACCTAGTAACAGACTTCCTTAAACTAAGTTTTAACCCTTCAAGAAGCAAGAACGACCTTTCCACATTTACTCAGAATAATAATATTCATCAGTTCCCCTCCCCGCCCTCCAGCACAAGCACAAACAGTGGAAATAAATAGTCAAATGTCAACAGCTTAGAAATAACAGGACAGCTTCATTTCCCTCTCATATATTTCTTTTTCCTCTCTCATTTACAATGTGCCGCTGTCCTACGACGTGTGAAAAAGACCCTGACCTTCCCAGTCTGAGTCTTAAACCCCCAAAGGATGCTGTTAATTTAAAATATGAAATTATTATCACATTATATTGTTTCTCTCAATCTAAGGTGCCAGAGAATAATATATTTAATATTTCTTTACCCAATTTCCAATGCTTTCCAGGTTTCAATTTCCACATCCTGCAAGGCCGGTACAAGTGTTGTACAAGTGGGGCATTAGGCCTCTGCCTCAATGGGCAGCTGGCCCTCACCACCCAATCTGGCTGATCATTTTGGCTGGCAGCCCAGAGCACATAAGAAGAGACTGCTAGATCAGGTCATTGGTCCTTCTAATTTAGCATCCTGTTCTCACAGCAGCCAACCAGATGCCTGTGGGAAACCCACAAGCAGGATTGGAGCACAAGAGCACTCCCCTCCTGTGGATTCCAGCAACAGGTACTCAGAAGCAATGCTGCCTCAAACTGCAGCAGCAGAGCAGAGCCATCATGGCTAATAGCCCTTGATAGCCCTCCTCTCCTCCTCTTCCTCCTCCATGAACTTGTCTAATCCTTTTTTAAAGCAATCTAGGTTGTTGGCCATCACTGCCTCCTGCAGGAGGCAGTTCCACAGTTTGCACTGCATGAATAAGTCCCTCCTTTTTTCTGCCCTGAGCATTCAACTTCCCTGGATATCCACAAGTTCTAGTGTTACGAGGGAAAGAAAAACTGTTATCCACCTACTTTCTCCAGGCCATGCTGGTTATAAAATTATATTGTGTCACTTCTTACGTTTTATCTAAACTAAGAACTCCTAAACACTGCAACTTTCACAGGGGGTCACTTGATCCTCTTGATCATTTTCGTTGTCCTTTTCTGAACCGCAATATTGGATAATGCTCTGACCTTCAGAAGCAGCTATCTTGGGGCTCAAGGGGCTGTAATGGGAAGCCCCCTGCCCTCCCCATAAACACACAGTGCCTGTCCAGGAGGAACACTACAAATAGTCCTTTGGATCTTAGCATTTCACATTATTGCTAAAGATGAAAACAGAGTTGTAAATTGCAAGGCAACCACAGGGTCCACATCCCAGTCACTGAATTGTCCTGGGCCTGCTTGATGATTACTGTAGCAGTGGCAGCAGAAACACCTGCCAGAACCTCCCTATGCTGCTAGTGACTTGGTGGGCAGAAAGCATCAGCTCTCAGGCATGATGAGCAAAAAGATCCAACAACTGAGAATAATCCTGGCAGCCAGTTTTGGAGAGTGTCTAGTCCCCCACTGTCATTCCAGCAAGACCAGCAGAAGATCTGGGGAGATGATTTGATCCAATGTTCCCTCCCGCCCCCAAGAAAACCACCATTTCCCCTGAGAGTTTGAAAAACTGGGCATCTTTTGACTTCTGGGGAGAAGGAATGGCAGATGACTGTCTCTCTGTTAGCTCTCTGCCGACAGAAGATGATTATGTGGTAGTTGATGACAGTCAGACAGATGGTCTGACTATTATAAACCACTCTAGAGATAAGAGTGATCCAGGTAGATAGAACCTCAAATGCTTTGATCAAGGTCATTTTTTGGAGTCTGCACCTGGGAGCTTGGAAGGGGGCTAGAACGAGCTGGTAAGCTGAGGAGTCAACACCATGCCCAAATGCCACGTAACAACCCTTTGTGGGTATGAAGACCCACATCCTCTCTTTCTTAAATAAAAGAAAAACTGTAAAGTGGAGAGATTTCTTTGATATTGGTGAAAAATTACAATCAGGAAAAATTTCTTCTTGTTTCGTTTCTTTCTTTTTCAGTAGTAGACAAGAGAGGGAGCCCTTTCTGTGGCTATTCTCATATTGTGGGATTCTCTCCCAAAAGAGGTCGGTCAGACTGGCTGCCTCTTTGCTTTCCTTCTGCTGGCAGGCAAAGACCTACCTGTTGAGACCAGCCTTTGGAAACTAAGGTGCAGGTGATGCTGATCACTGGGCTGCTGTCGGGGCAAAGTGGATTTGAATAGCTGAAGGCAGGATAATAGAATAATAATAATAATAATAATAATAATAATGATGATGATGATGATGATGGAAGATTGTGGAATGCCTTCCCTAATGAGGTGTGCATGTGTCCATTATTAGTAACTTTTCAGGAAGAATGTGAAAACATTCCCATTTAGCTAGGGATTGAGTGGCTGAAGAATACTGATCCTGGAAACCATGAGGTCATAGGATGGAAGAATGTTTTTAACTGAAATTGCTTTTACAATGTTTTTTTAAAAAACTCTAACTGCTTTTAGATGCTTTTGATTGCAACTGTTTTTAGAATGTCTAAATCTGTTTTATAATTTATTTCATTTTCATCTTTAAAAATTGTATCTCTATTAACTGCCCTACAATCCTTGAGGAGGAAGGTCAGGTTACAAACTCAGTAAATTATAAAATTAATGATTTCTCATCTTCTTTTCTTCATTGATCTTTGTGTGGTGCCATTTTGCAAAGCAAGCGTATAGCATGGGATAAGAGCCCAGTTTTTTAAATTTATTCAAGTGTTGATTAATCCAGCCATCAAAAATAATCTCTCTCTCTCTCTTTCTCTTTCACATACACACGAGCACTTTTGACTCTGGACTCCAAAAACATCCCTCATTAACTTGTTGGGATCTTAATTAAGTCACGTACCTTCATCTCTCCACTTTTTAAAATATTTTTTCGATTGGCCACGGAAAGCAGCAGGTAAATGTTAAGAGGAGGAAAGAACAGAAGATTTGAAGTTAGGTGATCTTTAACCAAAATCTTTCTTCCAACTGAAACGGGAGCATCCGCAGAATACATATTCAGCTATAAGTATTCCTGCCCACGTCTGGCAAACTCACGGATAATGGCACCATGTGAAGGTCACTGGGGTTCTATTAGCTCAATTAATAGAGGAGTAAGATAGGGCTAATACCTAGCTCTTCAAACGGCTAAAGAATAGAGCTGGTAGTAATAGAGTTATTAACCTCTCTCAGCCATTGAATTTTGCTGCTGGTTCAAACTCCATCTCCTAGTTCAGGCCTCCATTAATAGGCTGTTTATTATCCCTAATCCAACCTGAAAATCAGATGCTGGAAGATGAAGGCCTAAATAATGACCAAAAGAAAAAATGCAGGAAGAATCATCCAAATTCCCACTCTTCCCTCACCACTTAAAATTTCTTCTTAAAATTTAAAACACTCATCCTATATCTGGTTTTGGGAAAGTGGAACATATTACCAACAAAGCAGAAATGCTGGGGGTTAGGGGAGTGATCCAATTAGAGAGACCCACCAGAGCCTTTTAATATTGGCTCAATCTGTGAAATATTAAGAGAGAAGTATAGACAAATTAAATTTTATTGGAATTGGGCCTGGAGCCTTTTGCCAGCCCATTTGGGCACTTTCTGAGTGCCCCCAAGAGCTTGGAAGGGTCCCTCACTGGCTGCACTGCCATTCTCCACTGGCCCCTCTGATGCTTTTTAGTGGCAGGGCCACTTTTCTATATGAGCCAAACTCATCTCCTATCCAAGCATAGGTGCCATCAGCCCCCTCAATATTTGTAGCAGGGGACGAAGCCCCCGAAATGTTGAGGGGATGGACGAGGCCTCCTTCCAACAATGTGCGCCTCATCCTGACAATGCGTGTGCCACGTGGCATGCCCTGCCACCATCACCCCCTACCTACGAATGTGGCTCAGACTGCCCCAAACTGATGCCACCATCTGCCCACCCAGCCACCCAGCACCTTCCCTCTGCTGGCTCTCTGCCACCATCACAGCAAGTAGACCAAGGTCTCCACTGCCACTTCGAAGCATCCACTGAAGCCAGATCCAGCTGCAGATGTACTTCCAAAAACCAGGTCACGCTTCCAGAAGTATGTCTGCAGCTGCACACATTACCTGGCCAGAGTACTGCACTTTGGAAATTTTGAGAAGTGTGAATCCTGAAGGATAGCTCCGTGTCGGTTCAAGTTTCATTTCGGGAAGTGAGAATTTGGTAAGACCGCCTTTAAATGCAAACTGAATCACGGACTTCCGGGTTAGCGCCATCGGCAATGGCGGAGTTCCTCTGACCGAGAGGAACCCGCTCCGTGAGAATCGGGTCTTGCCACCGCGACGAAGGCGGGGACCCCTTAAAAATCCCAGGCGGAGGAAGCCTGGGAACGTGGGATTCGGCGGGCACCAAGAGCGCCTCCCCTACTCGCGGGGAAACCCATTTTGGGGCTCCGGAGCGACGTGGGGTGAGCGGCGTGGTGCTTCGAACTGATTGCTACTTTCACGGAGTGAAGCCGCACAGCTGTTGCCGGAGAGTGCTGACTTTTTCCTGTGGACAGTTGGATTTAAAAGTAACTACCCGTGAGTAAAGTGAAGAATTGGAGTTTTAAAAGTTGAATTAATTTGGCACTGAAGCGGGAAGGTCTAAACAGGAAGTCCGCCTTCCGCTTTTGTAAACAGATTGAAGCAAAGACATTGCAAGCTAAAGTCTGGAAAGTCGTTTGTAAAGGACTAAATTTTCATCAGCTAAGAACACCAAACCCCCCTTGGAAGCAGGAGAAGAGGGGGGAAATCTTAGATTGTTTAAACCTGCAGGAGAGTAAAGAAAGATAAATTTCCACCGTCTTGAACCTGGGAACGGGGTGTCAGAGACAGACGCTTTGGGGAAGTTCATTGACTGTGAATAAAACGCTTTTTGACAGATAGTTAAAAAAGAGAAACATATTGATTCCAATGTTTCCTTCTGCATATAAAAAGGAATAAAATATCTGGAAAACGAAAGTACTTTTGTTGCTGGAGCTGCTTTCAAAAAGACGGATACAAACAGAAATTGTTTCCTCTAGAGGGAGCTTGTGATACTGTTGCTGGAATCGATCTGGGGAATTTTACAGCTGCAGAGATTAAAGATCGTGGGGACCTGACATTGACCTTGAGCAAGAATGTGTCTAGAAGAAGTTTTAGTGCTTGCTCTTTGCAAGACAAGCGCTTTACTGGAACAGCTAAATGAAAAGATGGATTTGATGACTTGCAGTTAGCAATTTTGGACAAACGGTGAATACCTACATAGAATCTACTCAGGAACCATCTCAGGAATTTGCTTTGACAGGGCAAGTTGTGCAGAAGACAAAGGAGGAGGTTGCTGCTGAACCTCAAGTAATAGAAATGGAGAGAGCCGCAGCCTTGCAGGAAAATAAGTTGTTGTTTCTGACGACTGAACCTGGAGAAAGTCAGATTGGGAGAGATGGAGTACTGTTTGGTTTGGAGATGGGAAGCTGGATGGATCCCCCTATGCAGGAATGTTCTGACTTTTGGGATCTGGTTGTGGGCCAGGGGGAGCTTGGAGTTGTGGGGGCCCTTAACTTTGGAGGGACTTTGAAACATGCCTTCAAATATCTTTTGGATTTCAGTGCTGACTGTGGAGAGTGGGCTGACCTGTCGAGAAGGGATAAAGACATTGTCAAGTTGGAGTCTCCCCGAGATCTACCCAGCAGTGAGAAAGGAAGGAAATTAAGAATAAGATCAGCAGAAGATAAAGTAAAGTGCAGGTATAAACATGAAGAAGACCTGCAGAAGGGACATGGAAAAGACTTAAGAGCCTCGGATAGAAGGTCACCAGGTTAATGGACTAGATGGAAGGGCTAGAAAGGACTGACAAAACCCGAGACCAGGAAGAAGAGACGATGGATGAAGATTGTAAGAAAGTTTAAAAATTCATTTAGAGAGTTAGTGTAAAATTAACGAGTGTTAGAAAAATGCTGGAATGAAACTATTTGGCTTTAGTAGAAATACTATAAGGAATTATGTATAAATAAGTTTTAAGTTTTAAGCTCTAGGGCTTTTTATGGTAAGATAAGGTTAAAATAAATTAAGGTAATTTAATGATAGAATATAGTGAAAGATGGAAAGGATTTGCTGAGATAATTAATAATTAGAATACAAAAAAGGGAGGTGTGAGGAGTCGATGAAATAAGTTAACGAAAGATAAAAGATTTGGGAATATTGGATTTGTTGTTAAATTTTTTGTTTTTCCTTTTTTGTTGTTGGTTTTGATGTATTGTGTGTTTTGTATTTTTTTTTTTCTTTTTATTGACTTGTATTGATTAATTCCTTGTTTTTCTGATTATATATATATATATTTCTTTTTTTCTTTTCTTTTCCTTCTTTTTCTTTTTCTTCTTCTTCTTCTCCTTCTCTCTTTTTTATTCTCTGTAATTTTAAACTTTCAATAAATATCATTAAAAAAAATGCAAACTGAATCACATTCCCCCCCCCGTCCCATTCAGTGGAATACTACTTCCTCATAGGGATGCTCCGTTTTGTTATTATGCTTGATAGACTGATCCTCTAGGTGTCTATATAATCGTTGTTATAAGCCCTTGGGGCAGGTGGCCATCACCAGGTATTGCAGTGAATTCCATAATTTAAAAATTACATTGCTGTGTGAAGAAGTACTTCCCTGATTGTCTGTCAGTACAGCCAACTCCTGTTTTGTGCATGTTCAAAAACTAGTGACAATATATGCGCGAGCTGTTTTCGGACCAGAAGGAGGATGTGATGGGGCATAACAGGGCATAACGGGGGCAAGGGAGGGCTTATGCATGCTCCACCGAGGTGCACAATGACCTGGAATGTAACCCCCGTGCAAAATGTGGGTTGCCTGCATGTCCTTTGTGAGCCTGCCGTTGTTCATCTTGCTTTGGGGGCCAACGCTGATTTAAACAAAATTTAATACCTTCTCTGTTGGCAGTGTGAAATACATTATTTCCTTCTTTGCTTTAAGGGCAGATCTCTGGGTGCTGTTCCTGAGGTTGCAAGAGATCTCTCTTTTTTATTATTACATATTAAGGAACTTTATAGTCCAATTTGCTCCTTGTAGTTTGGGGGGTGGGGGTGTTCCTCCCCACCCTTTCAAATAACTTGATTTTTCATTCTTCCCTGCCATCAATTACTGAGTTTCTTTCCTCTACTCTTCCATAAGACGGGAGAGCCAAGAGACTGATACTGCTCAAAGGTATATAATTCAGTATTATTTGCACCAGGTTTATGAGATGGAAGTCAGATAAAACATCGTAGTTGAACACTAAACCATTTATTACTTCTAAGAAACAGACTCACAAGTTTATGTCCCGACAATAATTCTGCCTTTTGATCAACCAGAGAGGTCTACTCGGAGTTCCCAGCACAGAGTAACGGACCTTTCCACCAATAACTTTGTTTACTGATGTGACGGGGTTTTAATAATAAAACTTGATATATATGTAAATTTATTTTAATCTAATTTCATCAACCTGAGCCCACCTAAAAATGAGGAGGCAGAAGGGGAGATGCAATTGGTTCAGGCTGTGATTTATACCTTTCCACTTCCATTCCCAGATTGATTTCCAAGCACTAATTCTATCTGGGTTTCCCGCAGCCCCTCCCCCGCTGAAATCACACTCCATTGCAGACAGTGTGTTTTATAACCTGTGCCAGAAGCAACTGATTTACAGCCCAGCTTCCACCAGACCGCTAGCTGTGCTTCCACCGATTGTTTCTCTCTCGCCCAGTGCTTGTCAACAGCTTTGTGTGTGTATGTGGAGGGCATCAGTCTCAGAATCAAATCAGTTTCTCCGTCCCCTAATAAAACACATACACCCCTCCCATCATACTCAGGAATTTCCACACTCATGCAGGAGTGTAGTGGCAAATTCAGAAGTGAAGGGACCTTTTGTGGGAGTTGTAGCCACGCCCCCTTCTAAGATTATACAACCTTCTGAGATGATGAAATAATCTTATAACTGCACAAGAGTAATTACAGATGCATTGCAACAACAAATGCAGGCTTCCATGTGCTGCTTTTCAGCCAGATCTGCTATTTTCTGCAAACGTACATAGCCAAATGATTTGGTGTGCTCAGATTATTTTCTTCCAGAGTGGCTTAAGATCTGTTTCCCTTGAAGTTCTAGTCTATGTAACAGAACTTGCACTCCACTCTCTGGATACTTAAGCACTTTGTATTTTCAGAACACTTAAATGCTTAGTTTTGGAGCTTACAGTGGCTAATGGGGTGGCTCTAGGATGCTAGAGGCAGGGATCATGCTCTGGAAATAGTAACAGGCCTTTGAAATCCCTGCCCCCACTGACCCCACAGCATTACACCACTGCATTCACATCAATAATCCCTACCTGTGGCAAAAGGTGCCCCCTACAACTAGAGGCACATCCAGACTCCTCTAATTTAATGGTCTGGATGTCCCATTTCTGCACATGCAAGGCTTATTCTCCTGAGGCTTCACAGGTCTATACAGGAATGACAGCTTGGAGAATGGCCTGGGTGCCTTTTTCAGTCTACATTCCTTCATGGACAAGCTCCCAGGGGCCACATGCCAGTGATTGGTGGGGCCACAGGTGAAAGCAGACAGATCAACAGTTGCCGCTCATACATTCTGTACCATGGTTGACATTCCAGCCAATCAAAATCCAGAGGCTTCCACCCCACCAGCACCACCCCACATCTCCATCCTCCACACAGGTAAGCGAGAGCCATGGTAACAGTTCAGAGACAGAGCATTGCTGGGGAGGAGTGTGGCCTCTGGAGGGCCATGGCTTATGGAGGGTTGTCGTGGGCAGGGAAGAAGTGCAGGGATAACAGAGGGTATTCACACACAGATTTGGGGGCAGGGCAGGAGGGAAGATTCAGGACAAGAAGTAGTGATGCTCAACAACCTAGGTGTGTTTAGAAGAGGATTAGACCATGGAGGAGGTGGCTAATGATGGCTAATCTCTGCCTCCACTGTCAGAGGCATTATGTCTCTGAATACCAGCTGCTGGAAACCACAGGAGGACAGGTTGCATTTGTGCTCAGGTCCTGCTTATAGGTTTCCTACAGGCATCTGGTTGGCCACTGTAAGAAACAGGATGGTGGACTAGATGGGTCACTGGCCTGAACCAGCAGACTCTTCTTATGTTCTTATGGGAGCACAAATACCCACCACTGCCTCAGGGCCGGCTGTGAAGGAAAGATCACTGCTCTGCCTCTGAGTTACTCACACATAGAATGTCCCTGAAGAAAAGTTTATTTGTTACCTGTTTGGATTAATATTTGCACGCTGCATCAGCTTTGCCTGGTCCTCGTCCCGAGGGAATCCGTGGAGCACCCAGCCTCGGATGTGGCAGTCCAGCCTGTTCAAACGCTCTGACAGCATCTTTACAACAATGTTGTCTGCAACTGGATGGAGAGATTTGGAGAGAACATGCTGGAAATTGACATCATGGAAATGAAAGCACAGGAGAGTTAATTAAGGGTCCTAGCTAAGCACCCTACATTGATAAAAGTGAAGGTGAATTAGGTGGGATCGTTGGACATGGCTAATGTTATGCCGAGCCAGTAGTCAAGGTAGAGGAGGTGGGGTGGAGAGATGGTCTGCGAGATCTTTTCATACTCGGGATGTTCTCCAGACTGATGAAAGCAAAGAAGAGACCAATGTTCTAACTAAAGCCCTTGCTTTGGAGTTACTAGAATTTGCTTGAGCCTTACCTGACTAGATATCAGAGGAAGTGATGAATTTATACACAGGCTAAGTGAGCTACAGTTTAGGGCCTTGGATTGTGAGAAGCCTATACACACACATAAATGACTAAATATCAAGTTTTATATAGCTGGTTAAAAAATAAAGGAAATGGGAAAACAGACCCTAAAGCAGTCATTAGCGTTCTGATATGACAAAAATATTCTTAGTGGTTATATACTTGTCATACTGTGTTTATAAACCTGTGCAGAAATACCTGTATCAAATTTTCATCCGACCAGGTACCCATAAGGTGTCAAACCACACTAGTGCCAGGTGAGGGCTGGGTCAGTCCTCAACATATCTTAATCTGTCCCTGATCAGAGCCTAGAAATAGCTTGCTATTTCGGAATCATCATCATCATCATCAGTGGAGCAAACTGCCAAGGGTTCAATTGCATTATAACAAATTTGCATTAGTAATCCTTACAACAGCCTTCTGAGGTAGGCTAGCATTTATTTTTTATCCCCACACTGTACAAGGGGACAAGGAACTGAACCCAGAAGACTAGGCTTGCGTTGGTGACTGGAATGAGATCTGAACCCAGGAATTCCTGGGGTGAGAGTCAAACCCGGGGATACAACTCACACTCTTGGACACGATGCTTCACCAGCACACAGGATCATGTGATAAGATGGCAGGTGACTAGACCCTTTTTAGTGATAGTCTCCTTACTTGTGGAAACAAGGTCTCCTTTTAGCATTAAGGTCCTGCTTGAAGGCTTCCCATCAGTCAATAGAATTCGTTTTCTTATGTTAGTTTCACTAATATACGTATTTGTTCATGCACACATTTCCCAAATGTATTCATTTTTGTGCACATTACTTGGCTAGACAATTGTAAAAATTCAGAGAAGTGTACGTTTTGAAGAACAGTCATGTTTTGGAAAGTGCAGATTCATAGGTGCAACTTTAAATGTGAACCAAATCAAATTTCTTCTTCTTCCCTCCCACTCTCCCCCTTGCCCTGCCGTCCTCAAAATAAATAAATAAATACTAGCCTACCTTAAAAGGCTGTTGTAAGGGTTGCTAAAGAAATGAGATAGTACCCCAAATAAAACAGAAACATAAAAACCCTAGAATCCACTTTCAGAGGGGAACAAATCTTTTGAGAATTTGGAGAACTGCACTACTTAGAACAGCTGCATTAAAGAAAACATCTTAGCAGGTTTTCAAAAGGCCAGGATGAAGAAGAGATGAAATCTACATCACTTCTATTTCCCTGTGATTAAAACAAATGAGGAGGCAGTAACGTATGGTAGATCTTCTCACATGGGGCTTCCTTGAGGTTGTCGGGAAAATTGGCTAGTCTCTGTAATTGCCATTAGGGTAAGACTAAAAAGCTAGCCCTAGATCTCTCAGCCTCAAGTGTACCACTAGCTAGCAAAGTTGAGTTCACAATCCTTCTGATGAAGTCATCAATCCGCCTGCTTTAAGGGGATTATGATGCATGAGAATTTCAAACCATCAGTTCTCTTTCATCCTAAATGTGTGCGAGTCTTCAGCCTCTGTCTTGGAGCTAGAGGGGTTGTGTGTGTAAGGGAATCTCTACAGACAGAGGTTTTCGGTCTTTGGAGAAGTCCAAAGGTAGATTTCTAGTGGAAAGGGCCCAATGGCTGGCAATGTTTGGTTAAAAAAATAAAAAGAGAGTATTCATCAGGGGTGATCATAAGGGAGTGTGTGCACAGGAGATGAGCCAAACTGAAGAATAGGATCCTGGCTTGTGGGAATCCCCAAGATGCTTGATTCTTACCATGCAAAGAAGCTGCCCACTCAGCTCACTTGTAGTGAAAGCAAGCCAACTGGGATTGGCTGCAGCTCCCAGGGAGCATGAAGCCAGCACCTGTAGTGCAGCCAATCCCAGCAGGCTTGCCCTCCCCACCAATCAGCTGATTGGCAGTGACTTCTGACTAGGCAGTGACCTTCTGACTAGATGCCATGTGACCTGCCCCTCACCTGATGCCACATATGATGTCACGTGTGGGGCAGGTGGGCATAGGTTTTGGGAAAATGGCCTCGGCCAAACTGGGACCTCTGCAAGTCCCAATGAGGCCTGCAGTCTGGAGATTCCCTACTCCTGGGTTATTGGACTAGGACCCAGAAGACCAGGGTTCAAATTCCCCACTCAGCCATGAAGTCACTTCCTCTAACCTGCCCAACAGGGTTGTTGTGTGGATAAAATAGGGAGGGAGTAGAAGCATGTACCTTGAGCTCCCTGAAGGAAAGGTGGAATATAAATAAATGTAGTAACAACAATAATTTCTGAAGGATGCCACTTAAGCTCTTGCTAAATTCTCTTTACTCTATAAGCCAGCTACCTAGATCTATTATCTCTGTATGCTCCTTCTATTAATTAATTAATCAATTCCTTTCTCTTTTTCTTCCTCAGACAGAGCACTGAGTGGCTAATAATAAGGATGAAATAGGAGGCTAAAAAAGAAAGTTAAAACAGAACCCACTGTAAAGAAGAAGAAGCATAAAATACTCAGATAAACAAACAGGGCTACCTGTCAAGTTGTGAATGCCCTGCAGAAATGGGAGGGACCTCAGCTGTGTGACCTGAACAAATATAAAGGTAAAGGTACCCCTGCCCGTACGGGCCAGTCGTGTCCAACTCTAGGGTTGTGCGCCCATCTCACTTAAGAGGCTGGGGGCCAGCGTAACGAAGCTGCTCTGGTGAGCCAGCACCAGCACAGCACATGGAAACGCCGTTTACCTTCCCGCTATAAAGCGGTCCCTATTTATCTACTTGCACTTTGACATGCTTTTGAGCTGCTAGGTGGGCAGGAGCTGGGACCGAAAGACGGGAGCTCACCCCGCCGCGGGGATTCGAACCGCCGACCATGCGATTGGCAAGCCCCAGGCACTGAGGTTTTACCCCCAGCGCCACCCACGTCCCCAAACAAATATAAAGTGGCAACAAAATTGGCCAGGGGGAAAAAACCAACCTCCCAGAGCAGCTTGTTTTGTCCTGGTGCCCTCCAGATGTTCAAGACTATGTAAGATCAGAAAGAAGAGCCTGGCTGCTGGATCAGGTCCCACAGGCCCACATAGTCCAGCATTCATTTCTCACAGTGGCCAAGCAGGTGCCTATTATGGGAAGTCGAAAGGCAGAACCTGAGCATAACAGTGCTCTCTCTGCTTGGGATTGCCAGCATCCTTCATTGAGAGGCATACTGCCTCCAGCAATTGAGGGAGAACATACTAGTCATTGTAGCCAGTAGCCACTGATAGCTTAATCCTCCATTAATTTGTCTAATCCACTTAAAAAGTCATCCACATTGGTGGTCATCACTACATCTTGAAAATTGATTTGGGGGGGGGGGATTAATCCCCACAATAACCCTGTGAGGTAGGTTAGGCTGAGAGGTAGTAACTGGCCCAAGGTCAGCCAATGGGTCTCCTCTGGGTCCCTGTCTGTTGCTTTAACCATTACACCCCACTGGCTTTACCCTAATATATTTTCGTGCAAAAGAAGGAGAAAGCAAAGAAGCAACCTGACACTTCTTGACCTCCACTCTAAACCCATAAATCCTTGATAATCCAAGAACCATACAACAATGTTCTTGGGATGCAAAACTTCTAAAATTCACATGCATTCACATGTGAAGCTTTCCTAACCCAATATCTTTGCCTCCTTTAGAAAAAAGGAAAAGATTTCTGACATATATTGACCTACACTCTAAACCTATAAATCCTTAATATCCAAGAGACACATAACTACATTCTTGGGGTGGAGGTCCAAGGAGCTCTCCATTCTAAGCAGGTGAAAGTTAGAAGCTTCTTTGATAGTGCTGTCCACTTACCCTTTTCCCTCCTCTTAGATATTTTCTCCCTCCTTCCCCCATTAGGTCTAAAGCCTTCCAACATTAATTCAGATGCCTGAGGGTTGATCTCAGGGTTTGACAGTTAACATCTTGCCCTGAATACCAGCTACCGCCAACGGCTACTTTCCCTGGATCGGCCTGTCATCCCTAAATTCAGCAAAGTGTGAGAGCAGAATACCTTATTATTCCACAAAGGTCAAATTGGTTTAATATTATTTGAGTCCTCCAGGGAAATCCCCAGTTTTCCTGCTGACCATGAAGTTCGCAGGAGTTATTTCTTTTTGTTAACAAATGGTTTCAGGAAGGGATAGTCTATTGGTTACAGTATGTGGCCAGCCAAGAACGACAAAACTAGACAAGACCTGGGTTCTGACCTTTGCTGGAGCAACACCTGTTACCCCCTGGGAGCTATCCTAGGTCCTGAATAACCTGGTTCTGACCTGTTGCATAGAAATCTTTCTGCTACCAGGTAAGCATGATGGCTATGTTGTAAGTTCCTAAATACCAGTTGCTGGAAACCTCAGGAAGGGAGAGTGCTTTTGCACTTGGGTCCTGCTTGGGGACTTCCCCTTGGGGCATTTGGTTGGTAACTGTGAGAACAGGATGCTGGACTAGATGGGCCATTGGCCTGATCCAGAAAGCTATTCATAGGTTTTTAGATAACTGCTGCTGTCTTCCAAGTCTAACACCCTCAGACTTTACCAGCACCCTGGAAACACTTGGCCTAATCTAAAGTAGGCACAGCATGGGAGCAGACGATTGGATACCTCTCCGTTGCTGCACCATGAGATTCAGCTTTTGGAATAATGACACAAACGCTCACTAAGCAAAACTTATTAACAGCCTGAATATCACATTTGGCAGAAGCTATTACTGGCTAGTGGTCCACAAACTGGTGAGTGTGCAATTTCCCATTGGCTCTCATGACCCAGACTCTGGTGGCCATTCACGAGTATGCTCATTCTAAGGCTCTCTGCTAGCGGAAGCATAAGTCCAGCCCTCTTGGATCAGTCCAAGTATATCTGATTAGGACTGGGAGAGAGACCCCTGTCTGAAACCCAGGACAGCTACTGCCAATCAGGATAGACAATATTGAGCATATGGATCCATGGCTTGACTCAGTGTAAGGCAGCTTCCAATGTTCCCAGTGAGCTTCCTAAGCTCAGGTCTCTATTTCAAACATTCAATCCATTTCAACACAATGGGCATCCTCAGAGAAAAGGCTTATAGGGTCTTCTTAGGGAGGCCAGCCTCATACTTGCAGAAGCCTTGAGGCAGACCACTGGTCTTCCTAATTTTATAATCCTAATGTGCAACAGGAGACTGAGTTACTCTTTCTGTCTATCTTTCTCTCCTTTCTCTCTTCCTCCATTGCCCTCCTCTTAAAAATAAATAAATGAACATTACACACACACACACACCAGTGGTGATGTTGCTTGTGCAATCCAGGGCTCATTTATGGGCCCTGACACACCTATGAGTCTTTGGGCTGGAACATTCAATGGGAAGATTGGCTCAGGAGGGTATGCAGTGTCACACCCCAACAGCTTCTTGCAGCAGAGCCAGAATCAGACAAGGCCTCCTCAGAGAAGGAAGATCCCATTGCTGGTTCTTAGCACATAAGCGGCTCAAGAGGAGTCAGTGGAAACTGAAAACCCCTCTGAACCTACTATCCAGGAAGGTGCCCCACTCAGGGATGTGACAAATCCAGGGAATCCAACATGCTGACTGGTATGTCCCCTTCCAGCTGTAGAAACTGTAATGTCACTGCCAGGAGCAAAAATGGTGGCACAGTGCCAATTTAATGGTAGCATGAGGCCATCCTTCTAGTCCTGCTTCAGAGGAAGCCAGAATGAAACCTACTCTTGAGTACAGCCGTTGTGATGCACCAGGAAAGACTGAGGCACCAGGGGCAGCTATAAAGCCTCCTAGTTGGTGCCTAGCCATTGCAACACATCAATTAGCTTAGCTGTCTATCGTTGGACAGTTGGGCCATTCTCCATTCTTGTGGTTAAGAGGAAAATCTAAGTCAGGGGAGGTCAACATGGCTAGACTACTACTCCCATATAGTCCTTGACCATCAGCCATGCTGGTTGGAGCCAACGGGAGTTGAGGTCCATGTGGGCACCACAATTTAAGCCACACAGCTGTGGTGGTGGGAACAGGGCAGTTATAGTCAGTTTGGGAGCTAGGGCTGAAAAATAGTTGAGTTGCATGGCATATCTGTCCACAGGTAAATGAACAGGGGCCCTCTTGGCTTTCCAGAATGTGCATGAGATCACCACGGAAGTGTGTGTGTGTGTGTGTGTGTGTGTGAGAGAGAGAGAGAGAGAGAGAGAGAGAGAAAGAAAGAGAGAGATGGAAAATTTACTGAAGTTATTAGGCCTTGACTTCCAGGGGAGGAATATGGTGGACTGAACATCTTCTGTCAGCAGGCTGCAAAGGAGACAACTCCTAGGGGCCGGTGGGGCATTCCCATTCAAATGGTGTATGGACTGTGTCACGTGATCAATTATGTGGGAAGGGGCTTACCTGGGCCCCAACATTATTTTGTTCATCTTGGCATGCCTGGCAGGTTGCCAACAGAAACAGGGAAATAACCTCTGACACTCTGAAAAAGCCATTTTCTAAACTGAGAGACGGAGAAGCTGTCCACTCCTGGGAACCCAGATGGGGGTGAGCGACTTAAAGCGCAGGAATAAACATTGTGCCCAAAAGCCATGTAACAGCACTGAAGGGCAAAGGGTCTGCAAAAGCCTCAATTTCTCTAATTATCTTTGAGAAGTTTATAATTTACAACTGAGGACTCAGCTACATTCATAAAGATAAAGTGCTTTATATGTGTTATAACACTGTGACACCACATGGCGCTGTGGAGTCCCATCTTTTGCCAACAAGATTTCCCTGCATGAAGTTTACAACAAGTTTAACTGAATTGCCTTTTTGATGTGTCTAGATCCTGCCTGAGAGAGGTTTCTCTGTCTGCCGGTTGAAATTTACAACTGTTGAAATTTACAGCTACTTTCTGGCTTTAAGAAAAGTTTATCATTAAAGGGCTGAAGCCAGAACAAAAAGCATGCTCCGTTTGAACCAAGTAAGTTTTAAACGATCAAGGGTATTTTGAATGCTAATAATTTTTATTTTCTTTAAATTTGTTTTCTCAGTGAAAGTGTTGCCTTGAAATCAAAACTAATGTTGCTACTTCTTATTTCCTTTGTGGGAACGTGGTTTGATAGCAGATAATGTTACAAAGATCTTAAGGTCATGACAGGGGGTTGAAGACAGGAGACTGTGAAGATCTTAAAGTGGAGCCTGAATTGTTAATATCAAGAACATTCAGTATGGCAGATAAATTGCTGGACACTCCATTGGCTGTTGGTGTCCTTCAGCAATTGTCTGATGAGTAAATAAAAGTGATTAGAGCTGAGATTGGTGAATGAAAGCAGACCAGAGAAGGATGAAATGGGAAGTGGCATTAAAGAAGACACAGGGACTTCAGAGAAAAATATGGATGAAGGATTGTCAGAACAGGAGGGTGAAATGGATGCAACAGATGGTGAAATGGAGAAGTCCTCCATACAGGTATTTGAAACAGCCAAATGGATGGATAGATGAGAAGACATCCTGAGCTGGCTGAGATAGAGTTGAGAGAGAGAAAGGACTCTGTTTACAACTTTAGTGTTTTCCTTGGGAAAAGAATGGAAGAAGCATAAATGGAAAAGGAACTAAAAAAAAAAAAATCAAGATGGAACACCACAGCACATACAACAGGAAATGGGAACGGAAGATATGGAACTAGGTGCGAATTAAGAAACGCATAATAAGTAAAGAACTATGGAATAGTTAATATACTGTATAATCACAGCAGAAAGAATCTTGTGTGGACTAAGACAGAAAGACTTATTATTGTTTAATATGTTGAAGTTACTGGAGATAAAGTTGATATGTTTGATTAGAGAAAAATTATTGCTTACATTTATTATTAATAATAATAATTAGAGAACCCCTTTTGAACTTTTTGTGGGGAAAAACCAAAATGAATTAATCTATTTGGATTGGAAGATTGGGAAAATATTGTCTAACAGAAAGTAGATCAGTTGGGTGTCATTCTAGAGTGAATATTTTGAATAATTTATTTTTATGTAACTGATGGAAAATCAGAAATCCTTTTTATTTTTGTTCTCTTTTTTCCTCTTTTTCAGTTTTCCTTTGGTGTTTTCTTTTCTCTTTTTGTTTTTATTTAGATTAGATTCTTTTATCCTACTGTATTATGAAAGAGCTTTAACTGGCCTAACTGCAGATTGGAATGGGCCCTTCTTCCTTTAGGCCAATTGATTAAAGTTGTGTCAAACTGAGACCATACTATTTCAAAAGACCAAGGGGACAACCACCTATGTGATGGATGAACAATCTAAAACTATGTTGATGCAAGAAGCAAACAACAGAAAACAACAGAAAGAACTTGAAGAGGCATATATCTAAAGATGGATGTGAGACACTTCAAAAGAAAGAAGAAAAGTATGTGTGACACCAATGCCATTGCATCTCTTCCTTACAAGGGAAATTGTGAGCAATTTTTAAAAAGTTGAACCTTATTTTAAACCAGGCTATTGAGAAGCCTGCAATAGAATTGCTTTGGGGATGGAGGGCAGTTGTGATCCAGCGATCCATCATCGCCATTTCCATTCCAAGAGACCATCAGGTCAGGAAAGGTCTGTTTTTGCATTCAGGCAAGAGCGGCTCACAGACCCAAGTCTGGATCATCCTCGCGCCTGCAGTAATCTCTTGGTGAAGCATTCCTTTCCTCTTCCTCCTCAGCTTCTAAGTGTGGGGATTTTATCTTGCATGAATAAAGATGATAAACTTGCACCTCTTTTAGTCTGCAAGGTTTTTCTTCTCCCCCCCCCCACTTCCTGCCCCCGTGTCCAGCTGCCTTTTATTCTCCATTTTCTGTCTCTTCACGTGTGGGTGTTTCTTTTTTCTCGTCTGAAGATTTTTCTAGATTCCCACTTTGAAGATGACATCTAAGGCTGCATCTGGTCTAAAGTCTGCATTATGAGAATTCATGTAAACTCCAGTTTCCATTAGAAATTGAGGTCCAGGCCCTTCAAAGTGTGGCTAACATAATAAGTACAGGAGGCATCTAAGACAATCATTATTTCCTTAACACCACCGCTGTTTTTACAGCTTTTGAGTCCTGCCGATGGAGGCTCTGGTTATGTAGCTTGCTAACGTTTGCCTATGATGTACTAATAAACAGAACAGTGGTGATCAGAGGCAAACCTCTTGGCGAAGTGAGTTTGTTTATTAAGCAGCGCCACCTGCAGGTGATACATGGTTGCTGCAATGTGGAGCTGCGCTCACCGAAGGAAGAAAGGTACATTTTTGGGTGCCAAGACTGAATTTTACAGAATAGGATAGATGCCTCTACCCCAAGACAGAGCGGGTGTGTGTGTGTTAGAGTGTGTGTGTGTCGAGTAGACAACAGTTACAGCTGCTACATCAGAGCTATGGCTACCTAGCATTGCAGCGCACAGTTAAACAAGGGCACTTGCTCTTTCAGGAAGCAGTAATGGCCATGATCTTTAAGAGAGGATTGGACAAATTCATGGAGAAGGTTATCAATGATGACTAGCCACAATGTCCATCCTCTGCCACCACAAGCAGAGGCACTAATGCTTCTGGAAACCAGTTTCTGGAAACCACAAGAGGAGAGAGTCCTCTTGCGCTCAGCTCCTGCCTGCTGGTTTCTCCCTGGCTGGGCACTGTGAGGCAGGATGCTGGTAAACATACTTAAGAATGTTTTTAAATATCGGCTTCAGTGCTGAGCCGGCCTTAATCTGGGAAAAGTGGAATTCAGGTGGGCCACAGGCTCCCTGCCCCAACATTAACTGATAAAATACTGCAGTGGGTGTTAGTGTGGCCATTTGTTGCCCTTTTCAGGGTTAATGCTGAGACTGCCCTCGGCTAGCGGCCTTCATAGATAATGTTCTGATGGGGGAAGAGAGGGGCAATATTTCCCACCATGTAAAGACACACTTGGATCTTCCCCACAAGGGGCCCTTCTGCCCTGAACACCCTTTCTTCACACAAACCTCACCCAATGAGATCCAGCGTGGCATGGTGGTTACAGTGCTAAACTAGGACCTGAGAGACCAAGCTTCAAATCCCCGCCTTGGGTCAATCACTCATTCTCAGCCTAACCTACCTCACATGGGTGTTGTGAGGATAAAATGGGTAAGAGAACTATGTAAGCCACCTTAAGCTTTTTGGAGGAAAGATGGATAGAAATTAAATACAAAATAAAATAAAATAATTGTCACAACAAGAGCATTTGGTTCATAGTAACAACTCTTAGCATTCAGACCAGTTGTTCCCCTAAGTGGACAGTACCACTTTGCTTGTGGGGCTGTGGGATTACATAGGTAAAGGTAAAGGGACCCCTGACCTTAGGTCCAGTCGTGGCCGACTCTGGGGTTGCGGCGCTCATCTTGCTTTATTGGCCGAGGGAGCCAGCGTACAGCTTCTGGGTCATGGGGCCAGCATGACTAAGTCGCTTCTGGCGAACCAGATCAGCACACAGAAACGGCGTTTACCTTCCCGCCGGAGCAGTACGTGCTTTCAAACTGCTAGGTGGGCAGGAGCAGGGAACGAGCAATGGGAGCTCACCCCGTCGCGGGGATTCGAACCGCCGACCTTCTGATCGGCAAGTCCTAGGCTCTGTGGTTTAACCCACAGCACCACCCACATCCCTGTGGGATTACACAGGGGGTACTAAAAGGCAAGAGAGTGTGCTGGAGGTGCAAATGACTATCAGACATTGAAAAGCTGGCATTACTGGATGAAGTTCATCAGTTTTGTTGAATTAATTAAACCAAACACTTTAAATTGAATTTTTAATAAATGTGCAATTAATTGTTACTGGTGTGAATTATATTGTGCTATTATTGTCCTTCGCGAGCAAATCACTGTTTTTGAATAATGCTTTCTATAGGATAGGGTAAGGGAACACATGTTTTAGACAATACTTTAGTGACCCTTGCAACAGCCTAGTTAAGGCAAGCTAGTACTGTATTGGGGAGAGAGAGAGAGAGAGAAAGAGAAAGAGAGAGAAGCAGATACAGAGACAGAAATAAAGACAGAGAGAAGGGAAGATCCACTGGCAGGTGGTTTATTTGTTCCTCTAACCCTCAGTTTTTGTCACCGGGGTTGGGAGGACAGACATAGCCCCATGAAGAAAACTCTGTAGTAATTCCCTAGTGCAAAATGTCAGACTTGAGAATAGCAAATAGCAGGTGGGGGCAAGGAATTACTTCTATAGCACTGCTAAACAGCCAATGGAGCTAAAGGTGGAACATCCTATCCATTTCAGGTTCTGATCATCCCAACTTACGTTAGCTCACCACTTTTCCAGTTCTGTTGCAAAAAAATTTTTTAGAAAGCCCTTACGAGACTTTGTCTGCCTTTTAAGGCACATTTCTGTTGTTGTTGTTGTTGTTGTTGTTGTTGTTGTTGTTGTTGTTGTCGTCATCATCATCATCATCAATTATTATCATTATTATCATTGTCATTGTCATCATCATCATCATCATCTTACCTGCCCTCCCAGAGGAGCCCAGGGAACCACACACATTAATAATAACACCATCGAAAACATTTTAGTTAAAGGTAAAGGGAACCCTGACCATTAGGTCCAGTCGTGGCCGACTCTGGGGTTGCGGCGCTCATCTCGCTTTATTGGCCGAGGGAGCCGGCATACAGCTTCTGAGCAGGATGACTAAGCTGCTTCTGGTGAACCAGAGCAGCGCACGGAAATGCCGTTTACCTTCCCGCCAGACCGGTACCTATTTATCTTCTTGCGTTTTGAAATGCTTTCAAACTGCTAGGTTGACAGGAGCAGGGACGAAGCAATGGGCGCTCACCCCATCGCGGGGATTCAAACCACCAACCCTCTGATCGGCAAGTCCTAGGCTCTGTGGTTTAACCCACAGTGCCACCCACGTCCCCAAAAACATTCTAAAACCAACTAAAAACAACCACATTCACTCAACCAGTAATTTCAGAGTTTCCAGGAAGCTTCCTCATAAAAAGCAGAGCGTTCCACAAACAGGGAACCAAAAGGGGAGACCCTGCCATGGGTCTAAGACCACTGGGCAGTGCCCCCCACAAGGCCTCAGCAAGAGAAAGCGGAGTCTGAGATGATTGACATATATATGATTTTGCAATTATTTCCCCTAATATAATGCACTTTTGTATTTCCTTTTCATGAATTATATGCATTTTTCAGGTACACTTTCCCCTAATATATACATTTTGCTGCAGGAGAACTCCATCGCAAAATTACCCCCCGTCACCAGGAGACTCGAAGAGGGCCGGTCAACGGGTGGATAAATAGAACTTTAGGAGAAGAGGAAATTAATCTGATTTTTCGTTCCTGTTTGGACTTGTGTGTATAGAAAGAAAAATGAAAGAAAAATGTAGAGGGATTTTCCATCCTCCCCCACCCCCCAATAATAAAAAAGAGAAAGTAGCTCTCTGCAGGGCCCCTACAGCTTGTGAAAAATTAAAGTCGACGGATTCAAACTGTCCTATTTCCACATCAAACGAGGAGAGGCACTGTGCGCTTCCCAACTTATCTTCAAACGCCCAGCACCCTCGAAAGTTTCTTGAAAAAAAGAGAAAAAGAGCGAGAGGGAGAGAGAGAGACAGGAAAAGGAAAGAGTCTCCAGCTCCCCCAAGTGCTGTGCCCGTTACCGTAGCCGCTGTCTCTCTCTCTCCTAATTATACCCCTGTGAGTTTATTAATCAACTTGTAAATTATTTAGAGAGCCATGCGTGCGCGTCTTCAGCTAGTACAAACACACGTGTGAGAAGAGGCGCTTGGAAAAAAACCAGCGGAGGGTCCCCCAAAGGATGCTCCGGCAATGTTGCAGGCTGCTTTCAGGATGGCTGGCTGGTGTGTGTGTGTGTTTGAAAAAATAAGAAATAAAACCGAGCTTATCTCCTCAGATAGAAAGATTTACCTAGCCTTTCAACTGAGAAATTATTTGCAACTTACGGATAGCAAACGATCCGCTACCACCCCCCAACTCTCCTTCATAAGAAGAGAAAGAAGGCTCTATTGTCAATTTTTTAAGCTGCCACTTTAGAGATAAGAATGTTAATTTCACTGTCAAAAATAAATAAATATGAGGGTGGGGAAGAAAAGCTGTGATCTTGGGGCCACCATGACATCCAAACTTGCAAAAATGAAAAGAGAGAATAAAGTAAATCATTGGGGAGTGGGGGGGCAGAAACATCCCAGTTTATTCATTTTTTCTGCAAGAAAAGTTAATGTTGTTATAGTAAAGACTGGGTTTTTTTTGTTAGTAATAGCAGAAATTAGGAGATTCCCAAATCCCCCTTCTTCTACTCCTCCCTGTTCTCCCTCCGCCCAGCCAATAAAGCAAGAAGAGAAAGCCACTGGGATGGATTCAAATATTACTATTTTATAAATGGAGAGTAGCAGAGGTGGGGAAGACACCAACACAGAGAGCTTGTGTCTAGCTCAATGGGGCTTGAGACAAAAAATGGGGGGAGACCTTATCTTTCTTTTCGTTGCTTTTGTTTTGTTTTGTCTATTAAATTTGTATACCACCCTTTCTCATCTCTCTTGTCAGACTAAAAGTTGTTCTGACCATAAGTGAATAGCACCAATCAAGAGCATGCCAAGGCCCCAGCCTGTCCACAAGCTCCAGTGATGGGGAGCAAATGGAGAAAAGAGGGTGACTAGACCCCAGATCGGTTCTGAATAGACACCAGGCTGGGAAACCTCACAATTAGTGAGGCAAACTCTGGCCCTCCAGGCCTTCTCTGGCCTTTGGGAGCCTCCTTCATGACCCCTTTCCCCCAGCCTACACCCCTCACCAGCCCCACTTTGCACCTTCCTTGGATGCATTTGTCTGTCTGGGGTGTGTCCTTGGAACTCTGCTCTTGTCTCTTGCTTTCCTGGAAGGGGGACAGTGAGAGGCATGATAGCATAGCAACTATCCTCTCTTGCAAAGGTAAAATCTAACATTTGTTGCTCTGTCTACTTTTGCTTCTGGCTCTGCTCGCCACTTGCATATGGCCCCTGAAAAGCTGGCTAAAGGGGAATGCAGCCTTCAGGCTGAGAAAGGTTTACCTACACCTGGGGGAGCAACCTGGAGGAGCCTGTGATCTTAACAATCAGAAAAAAAAGGTGTGGGGAAAATTCTTAAGAGTGGAAGAGGAGTGACAGAAGAAGGGGCACTGAAGTTAGGAGTACTACAGTCTTTGACTAATATGACTTTTTTAAAAAAAAAAGGTTCACCAAGTAGCCTAACTCTCTTTCATTTCCCCCAAGGTCTTCTGCAAAGCCACTAATGAATTCTTGTTAGTATTTACTCATGCAAATTCATGCTTTGTTATCTTGAGGAGGAGTGGATTAGCAAAATGATCAGACTTATTATTTGTCTTACAGCATAAATATTGGCTAGGATGCATCCCTTCATTCTGCTAAGATATGCCCCACTTAAGCCATAAAGCCACATAGATGCAAAAAAATATCAAAACAAACTTGGAGAAAAACAACTCTGGGATACTTATTGGTCATGTGGACAGAAGATAAAGCTCCAATGGGTGTCCTTAGGATTTGTTATGACCACGTTACAGTATCTTTGCCTAGTAGAGAACCCTAGCATTTAAACCATGGGAATGGCCAGGATCCAAAGGACTATTTAAAATATCATCTCTCCCCACACACCTGGCCATTTACCCAATTAATCACTGTGCTCTGCAGGTGAGGGCCTCTGCAGATGTACCAACTTATCAGGAGGTCTGTTGGGCTTTTAGTGTTATGGCACCTACTCTTTGGAATGCCCTCCCTTTAAATATCAGGTCCCGTCTCTGTTGTCTTTTCAGCACCTCTTGAATACATCCCTCTTTCAACAAGCATTTCAAAGTTGAGATCTTTCTTCATCTGCATTGGAATTGTTTTTCAGATGTTTTGATTGTTTTGTTACTTGTGTATTTGCTGCCCTGGGCTCATAGATGAGGAGAAGGAGGAGGAAGAGAAGGATCTACCCAGTCATCCTCTGGATAAGAGATGCTGAGAATTAGCAGGGAAAGTCTATTGCCTTAAGCTCTTGCATGTGTGCTTCCCTTTAGGATGGGGCAAGGTAGGTTACTGTGTCAGTGGGACACCATAGTGGGACACAGTAATGACCTTTGAGGAGCACAGTTTTATGGAGATTAGTTTTTGTTATATCTTATACATTTCTGATACTATTTTACTTTTATTTTAAATTCTGAAGAATGTTATCATTTTTGAAGTAACTGATACATTGGAATTTTTTCACAAATTGAAAATATTTATGGAAAACACACAGTGGAAAAAGAGGATGTCAAGGAAAGTGAGAGTACCACCAAGTCTGTAAAAGAAGATGGTACTGTGCCTGACTTGAATTACAGTGACCCTGCCAACTGGTCTAACTATTGCAGTGATAATTTGTGACAGCTTATAATACAACATGGACCACAGCAGGTTGTATCACATGATTTCCCCAAAGAGTAAAAGAAAAAAGAAAAAAAGAAAAAGTTATCTCCTTTACACTACAAGGGAAGAATAGCAAATGGTGAAGAAATATCAATTGAGGTTGATATATTCAGCCTCAAAATATGGTGTGTGTAAGTTGTTCGGCAAAAATATCGTGCACTACCTCTACAAGAAACAGGTTCAAAAGACTGGAAGAACATTGAATAATAATAATAATAATAATAATAATAATAATAATAATAATAATAATAATTTATTATTATTATTTGTATCCAGCCCATCTGGCTGGGTTTCCCCAGCCACTCTGGGCGGCTACCATAGAAACCAAAAATACTGTCTTCACATGAGAGGAATACTGACCATTTAGAAAACTATCAGACCTGGAAATAACTTGAATTGCACTTATCTAAAGCAAAAACATTGGTGATATTAACATGAAGAAAATTAGACAAGAAGAACATTACTGAGGGCAAATCTTGGAACACTTGATTGCTTTGGTCAGAGTTCTTGGCATACAAAACGTGGCATTCCATGGTACAACTAAAAAGTTGTATGGTGCTAGTTGCACAGTGGAAATATTTTGAAGTTTGTAGAATATCTAGCCCTTTTTGATCCCATCATGAATGAACATTTGCACAGAGTTAAAGATCAAGAAACAATGGTTCACTACCTAGGAAAAGATATCCAAAATGAGCTTATACAGCTTCTAGCAGGTACTATAAAGCAGGGGGGGAGCACATGAAAACGCAGCCCAATACTATTCAATTATTTTGGACTGCAAACCTGATGTTAGTCATATTGTACAAATGACAATGATTGTATGTTTTGTTGATATAATCAAACCATCAGATAATGAGATATCTGAGCCTTAGGTTATAAAAAGAGAACATTTCTCAGGATTTGTTCCACTAAAGAAGACTACAGGTGCCTTTATGACAGAAACTCTTTTGGACAGCTTGAGCAAATGGGATTACCAAGTAAGAATCCGTATTGTCAATGTGCAGCACTGTGAAAGGCAAAGAAAATGGCACACAAAAGAGAGTCCTGGACATAAACCCATGTGCCTTTTTTGTGCCCTGCAATGCACACTCTTTAAACTTGGTTGTCAGTGATGCCACTGTTGTCTGAAAGCAATTCAGTTTCCTCAGTTTAGATCAACAGATCTATAATTATTTCTATGCATCGACTCAGCGTTGGCAAATTCTAACTAACAATGTATCAGACTTAGGTATAACTGTTAAGCTGCTGAGCGAAAGAAGATGGGAGAGTCAGATTGATGCTTTGAAACCACTGAGATATAATCTTAGAAGTATATATGATGCTTTAATAGAGATCTTTGATGACACAAGCCTAAAAGGTTTATCTGGAAATGCTTCCCGAATTGAAGCTAAGGCCCTTGCTGATGCAATTTGTAAGTTCAGGTTTGTGCTGTGAACTTACAGCAATATCTCAAAGACTTCCAAAGTCGATACCACCACAAGGAGTACTTCTCTTCATACTACAACAAAAACACCTGGATAATGTGCCTAATGGTTCTGTTGCTCTAAGGATCCTTCTCACACGTCCAGTTTCTCAAAGCTCAAACTTATAAAAACTTACACTTAATGTTGCAAAAGAGATTAGTTGGCTTGGCAACTATATTAACTGGACTTGCCCAAGCATCAGCCCTTGACCAGAAGGAATTGGTGGCAAAAATTTGCACACAAAGTGAGATTTTGATGTGCCTGAAATTGAAACTTTTAAGAGATTCATTTTGAGCTTCGTAATTCACAAGATTATTCAAAACGATTTGTATGCTAAAACACTTTCTTTTGTATTTGAGAAAGATAATCAAAGATTGTTGTACTACTTATTCCTGCAATTTTAAACAAATTTAGCAGTTTCAAGTTTTGTGCTTTCCCTTTTTTTCTACAAGAATCTGTTTTTGAAAATCGAAGTTAGCAATTTAGGGGGGGGGCATGTGTGCATGTAGCTATCCTTGCCTGGGGTGCAAAATAGCCTGGCACTGGGAAACAGGGAGGCTGGACAAGATAGCCCTTGCATCCTGATCTAGCAAGGACATAAGAGGAGCCTGGCTGCCGTATCATGCCAAAGGAGGACCCATCCAGCCAAATAGCCTGTTCTCACAGCAGCCAAACCGATGCCCCAATGAGAAGCCAGAAAGCAGGACCTGAGTGTGACAGCAACATTCTCCACTCGTGATTCCCAGCAATGGTTATTCAGGGGCCATGCTGTCTCCAACAGGGAAGGGAGAATAGGAGAATACAGTGGTGCCCCGCAAGACGAATGCCTCGCAAGACGGAAAACTCGCTAGACGAAAGAGTTTTCCGTTTTGGAGGTGCTTCGCAAAACGAATCTCCTATGGGCTTCCTTCGCAAGACGACAATGTCTTGCGAGTTCCTGCTGGTTTTTTCCCCTCCCCCCCTTTTTCTAAGCTGCTAAGCCGCTTATCAGCTGATCCGATCAGCAGATAAGCAGCTAAAAGCTGCTAATAGCTCTAATAGTGCTAATCCGCTAATCCGTCAATGGGCTTGCTTCGCAAGACGAAAAAACCGCTAGACGAAGAGAATCACAGAACGGATTCTTTTCGTCTTGCGAGGCACCACTGTACATGTGCTTTAAATGTATGGTGTGTATGCAGCCACACATGCAACAAATGCAAGCCTTTCTCCTTACCCTTGTGTGATTCAGCCGCCACTGATGGATAATACCAGAGTGAGGGGAAATGCCACTCTGTGTGCACAGCACACAGGCATCGCAGCCTCCTCCATGGCCCCCTACAGTAGGCAAAACTCTCCCTTATGTATATCCTAGCTTTCGTGTATTGATGAGCATTTTATTAGATGTTGATGGTATTACTGTTACAGTGGTACCTCTAGTTACGAACTTAATTCATTCCGGAGATCCGTTCTTAACCTGAAACTGTTCTTAACTAGACGTGTGCTTTTGCTAATGGGGCCTCTTGCTGCTACCGCTGTGCCACCAGCACACGATTTCTGTTCTCATCCTGGGGCAAAGTTCTCAACTGAAGGTAACTCTTCCAGGTTAGTGGAGTTTGTAACCTGAAGTGTTTGTAACCTGAGGTACCACTGTACTATTATTACTACCATCACCAGTGGGCATTTCAAGAAAAGGTTGCTAGGAGGAGTGTTCTTGTCACAGCTCCAGCCAGCTGGCAATGACACTTTTCAGCAAACTCTATTCCATTTGCTCTCCAGTTTTCTTGCCCCTCACCCGATTGATAATCAGCCAACATTCTATGTTTGCTGAGCATGCTCAGTTCTCATTGGCTGTTTCAAATTCCCTCTTCTCTCAGGGTCCCCACAATCCCCAAAAATTGTTTATTTGTTTACTTCTGGAAACTTTGGGATTCCTCCAACCCTGCTTATTATTCACTCCCTCATGTGCAGACGGTACTTCTTTGGCTTACCTATGGATCCACTCTGAGAGAACAGAGTTCCCTATTATTTGATGACTGGTGATGGTACTCAATAAGCCACGTGTAGATGTCATGGATGGACAAATCCGTCCATTTCACTTTCTCTCAGATTCTCATTGTTCCAATCTTAAGTTTGGTGCTCCACATATCCATATCAGTTTGCAATATTTTTTTAAAAATATTTTTTCCTCATGAAAACTCAACAGCATTTTAGTGCTAATCTCTCCTAATATACACATTTCAAGTATAATTTTGACTAATCTTACTGCATAATAAAATTGTAAGATGTTATCACTCTGTTTTCATTAGCTGCTTTCTGAGGTTCTAAAGGCAGGAGTGGGGTGGGGTGGCTCTGAGAAAACAGTGTGACAATTGAGCAGGGGGGAGAGAGGGCAGGTTAATATGGGAGTTTTAGTTCTCTGGTGATGGGGGGGAGGCAAAGAGAAGGAATTGGGAAGGATAGATAGGGGAGCAAAGTGGACATCTGTGGAAAGAATGGTAGCAGGGCTGGCAAATGAAGCAAGCAGGGGCACAGCTCCTAGTATACATATATTTTTGAAAAGCGTTTCCCCCAAATATAACTAATCTTTTGTACATCATTTTTACAAGTACTGTCATGGATGCTTTTCTCTAGCAAGAGCATTTTTGTGCACACAACTTGACTACAGAACAACACAGTAGAATTTAGGGGTACAAGGGTTTCAGAGGACAGCTGGGTTTCAGTTAGCACATTATTTCAGAAAGAGTAAACTAAGTAAGTTCGCAAACAGAACCAAATTTCTTCCCCTGCCTTACAAGATGCATCCTCAGCTCCAATCATGCCACAAAGATGCCCCCCTCAAAACCCCAAGATTATGCATCTGTCGTCCGTTCCCCCCAACTTCCCCGCCTCCCCACAGATTTGTAAGCACTGCATGGGAAGTGCCTTACCTGGCCAACCACTGTCAAAATATGGCTTAATGAGTTCTCCAAGTTTTGTCTCGTCGGCTACAGCTTCCTTTAGCAATTGCCCGCAGCAAACTGAGAGGAACGAGGAACAAAAAAGACATAAGGTTAATTTTTAAAAAGGAAGTAAGAAAGCAAAAGTAGAGGGGAGGGGAAAGGTGGATTGTGGGGAGGGCAGAGAGAGAAAGAAATGGCAAAGAAGCTGCATATTGGAAAAAGGGCACTGAATAAAATAAAAGACATGGGGGCTTGAGGTGGTTTCTCCATCTCAACCCTCCCCCCCCTCTCTCTCTCTCACACACACACACCTCTTTTTGCCCTAGCCAAACAAAAGCTGGAAAAAATATAGGATAATAAAGAATACATTTGGCTGGGAACATTTTTATTTTAAAAGATAAATATACTAATCAAAATATAGAATGGAAAACAGCAAGTCAAGGGAGAGTCTATGGGTTGCTGACTGGTTATAAACTTATAATTACTGGAGGAGGAAGTTACAGCTTCCAAATTTTTCTGCTGGAGGTGCTGAGGAGCTCCTGGCTTCCTCATGTGGAAAGCTGACCCAAAGGGCTGCCGGCTGCCAGTGCCAGAATGCTGGTAGCTGGAAAGGATTCAAGAGGTCCTTCTAATTCAGCGCCCCAAGAGCAAACAAATAAGAAGAATGTAAGGAGTGCACAGTGGCTGGATTAGGCCTAAGGGCCACCTGGTCCAGTTCTCACAGTGCTTGATGGCTGCCCAATTATGGGGCAGGAGCACAACAGCAGCACTCTTCCCACTTGTGCTTCCCAACAGCTGTTATTCAGAGCAACTGGCATCCCAGCAGCTGGTACAGAACTTTGATAGTGCCTTTTACTCATCTGGATGGAGGACAGAGGAGTGTGGGAGAGTGTGTGAAACTAGCCTACTATACAGGCGGTGGCCACTTTAGGCACGTCCAATTCATGCGTGATCACTAACGGGAGGGTTCTGCTCAACTCAGAAAGTGCAGAATGGGAGCAGGTCAAGGTGGAGTGGACACAAGGTGGGGGGGTGTGTGCTTATGCACACTCTGTTGGTGCGTGCAGGGGCCAGGAACGGAACTCCCGTGTTGTCACCTATACAACGGTAACATTTTATTCATTGTTCCACCCTCTTCTGCCTCTGGCCCCATTCACCACAGGCAGGTGCCCTCTGGGAGGTTGCCCAAAGCAATGTCTTGCCATGACCTTTGCGAGTGCCATCAGTGGGGGAGGAACATGTCACACACCATGCCACTCACTCTCATGTTCCTTGGGGAGTGGGACTCATGCACTCTGGCCAGCCCCAAGGGGTAGCAGCAGCAGCCCAGCCCCACTGGGGTTTTGTTTATGCTGCAGCTCCCCATGCAGCTGAGCGTTTCTGGGAGATAAAAAAATGTGCCAGTACTACGTAAGTAATGCCAGGAAAAAAGCATTGCCCAGAAGGGAATGCAGCCTTCAGGCTGCTAAACATTCCTCACCTTTTCTCTAAGGATATAAACATGGAAACTTTAAATGTATATATATATAAACGTACATACGTCAGTGCTGTCTTGTTAAAGTTACAAAAGTTTCTATTGCCTAGTGGCCTTTTATCAGGGGATTTTTGCTTTTGATCTGGGGTGGTTTGGAGAAAAATTACATCCTCAGCAATGGACAGAGACAGCCTGAGACCATTGAGGATTTAAGACAGAGAAGGTAACAAACCATTGATGATGCCATATTTCCGAGAAAGTAACGATGCTTGCATGCTTTTCCCAGAGCCTGGCGGTCCACAAAGGAGAATCCGGGGTGAAAACGGGGCAAGTGTTCGAGGAGGAGCTTGGACATGGGTGAAGACTGACAAACAATAGAAGTGGTGGAAAGTTAGGATATTCAAAGGGTATCCAAAGGTAAGCACAGAGGAATAGCTGTGGGTAGTACTGTCCCCCCCCCCCTTCTGAAATCTGCTTGTTTTGCTTTGCCTAACAGTAGGACCCTTGCACCTTGCAGGTTAAGGAGGCTTGCTGTTGGTTTCATGCCGGGGAGGGGGGCTACCCAAATATTAGAACTAACCCTACGCACAGCGGAGGGAAACAGTCCATTTGCACATAATTTATTCCCAAATAAATATCAGCTAACCAGAGACAGCTCTAAGCTGTTCTTCCCAGCCCAGCATATCTGCAGCAGAAACATAACAGGCCAAGCAGCCTGCTTACAAATGATGCTTAATTTGCAGTAAATAACCAAGTTAATTAGGAGTAATGATCCCCCAGACAGTCTCCACATCTAATTATTCTTTTTAAAAAATCTGGCTGCTTGATGCATCAACTGGAAGAAAAAGATGGGGGGAGATGATCTGGAGAGGATTTTTTTTCCATTCCAATTTTCAATTTATTTCACTGCATTATTAATTAATAATAATTAATATTCAGCCTGCATACATATATTTACAATTCAAGGCATGAATTGTTTATGAACGATGATGTGAACTTTTAAATGTAATTAAGTAATTTAGAGGTAATTAATTTTGTAAATTCCGGATATAAACCTCCAACTTGTTTACCTCAAAGTGTGGCGCTTGTGATTAGAAGGAAAGGCCCTTTTTCCAAATGAAAATATTAGCTGGGTGATAAAAACAGGCCACTGAAAGACTGTTGGGAAAGGGGACAATTAAAAAGCAAAAGAGAAAGAAGAAGAAATGTGCTTTGTGGCTGTCAATTTTTCAATTTTCCCTACGGAGAGCTCAAATGAAAGGAATCATTTATATACAAAGTCGTGATAGCAAACCAAAGAAATGAGGGTACATCACAAATATGTTTGTGTTGAGTTGAGGGTTTGTTTCATGAATTGTTCCACTCCAAAACAGGGCTTTTAGGCTATTTCATCTTAGAAGATCTGGGGAGTGGAATTTTCAAAGTGGGAAAGAAATGATGCTCACCCTCTGAAAAAGATGGACCTGAAACTGACCCTGTTGACAAAACCACATAATCTAACAGCTGTCCATCTCTTCCTACCCTGTGCAAAAACATCTGCGCATGGCTGGTCAGCGTTGATCAACTTCATGCGACTCCCAAAGGACTGAAGAATCCCAGGGTAGTCTTGATGGTATTTCAATATCCGCCTTGCAGTCTCCACTTCAGATATGCCATGCGGCACCTTCAGGCGCTGCCGTATGTAGTCCTCAGTTGGCCAATCAAAAGTTGTATGGTACACCTCTGGAAATGGGTTGGCAGAAAAGATTCACTTGAACAGAGACTGGGCTGCATCCGCGCCATAATTAAAAGCATATGACTTCTTTCTCCTTGTCTAATGAAGCATCCTGGAACCGTAATTACCGTATTTTTCACTCTATAACATGCACCCGACCATAACACGCACATAGTTTTTAAAGGAGGAAAACAAGAAAAAAAAATATTCTAAACGAAACAGTGGATGTATGATTTTTGTGGTTCATGCTGTGGCCACAGACATGTGATCTGACGGTGAGTTTGGGGTAGCCCAATGCAAAAATCCTGATGACCCATGTGGATCCATGCTTTGTAACCACGTTTTTGCACCACTGTGGCCCCAGGCAACAGTGGGTGCCTGATTTTTTGGGTGCAAGCTGTAGCCATGGACATGCTATGTGATCTGATGGTGAATTTGGGGTGACCCAGTGCAAAAATCCTGAGGATCCATGTGGATCCAGCTTTGCAACCACATTTTAAGTGGGGAGGGAAGGAAAAGCACTCAAGGGACAAGGAACACGTGTGGGGTGGGTGGAGAAGGATGCTGTTAATAATGCAGAAGAGGGGTATAAGAGGAGAAGCAAGTAGGCTCTGCTTCTCTCCCTCCTCCCCGGCTCGCTGAAAAACTTTGCTGCTATTTAGCCAGCTGAGTGGGGAGGAGAGAGGGACAGAGAGCCTGCTTGCTTTAAAGGAGCCAACCGGACAGGAGCCGCTTACACTTGTGTAAGTGGCTCCTCTCCTCTAACGCTTTGCTCCTTTAAAGCAAGCAGGCTCTCTGTCCCTCTCTCCTCCCCACTCAGCGGCTCTTCTCCTGCTTTGCTGTTTCAAAGCGAGCCATGGAGGAGGGAAGGAAGGGGAACCATGGATCCTCTGCTCATGACTGCAGCAGATCCCCCCGCCACCCGTAGGCATTCGCTCCATAACACGCACAGACATTTCCCCTTACTTTCTAGGAGGGAAAAAGTGAGTGTTATGGTGCAAAAAATACGGTAATCCCCTCATGGGTAACTTGGAACAGGCTCATAAATGTGGCTGCCCCTGTTCTGTGGAACAACATTGCTGTTGAGACACTGGTGGAGGCAGAAGAGTGCGGGGGGAGCGCATCGCCCCCCGCAGCGCGATCCCGGTAGGGTGCCATTGTGGCTGTCCCCCCCATGCTGGGCGCCCCACCCCCAGGACACGGCCACACCCCAGGATGGCACGTAACGCCCCCAGGACATGTGCCAGCCCTGCCCCCACCTGCTCTCTGCCACCACCCCCCCAGTGCCAGAGCATGAAGCTCCGCCACTGTGTTGAGATACAACAGGCACCCACAGTCTGCACTTTCCAGAAACAAATTAAGACATTTTTGTTCCATGAGCTTTCCTAACTGGATGAAAAGGATCTTTTATCAGAAGTGTTCACTCCCTAGCGATTTAGTCTTGTTTCAAATGTATTTGCTGTTTTGGTGCTTTTAACTGTTAATTATCTTTTGTGTAAATTGGCTTGAAACAGTGGTTTAGGAGATGATTAATAAATCTGTGGTGATGGTGGTGATGATGATATCCTAATCTACTGTATCCCCTGAGCTAAAGATTCCATTGCCCCTGCCACCTTTATGCTGCCATTCTCAGCCACCACTTCCCCATTTCTGTTAGCAAGAAAACAAAAACAACGCCACACCTCCTGTAGAAACATCCACTCTTTTCCCAAGATTCCTCTCAATCAGCACAATATCTGGAGCGAAAAGCACCACTAGGAAGGAAGAAAGGAAAAATAATTGCAAATACAACTGACGTTAATTTGGCTTTCTGGAAGCCTGATTAAAACAACAGCAACAACAATTAAAAGTATGCATTCCAGATGTGCAGAGAGGACTTTAAAACATATAGTTCTGTATATGTGTGTGTTCCTTTTTCTCCAGGTATCAGGGAAGTTCCTAGATCTGGTGCCAACCTGGTGCCCTCTAGATGTTTTGGACTATAGGTGCTATTAGTCCCAGTCACCATGAAGGCTGGCAGGTTGTGAAAAGCTATGCTGGACTTACAATCACACTAATTTGCATGAGGCAAATTCCTCCAGGGAATTATTTCACACAATCCTTATCGCAAGGTTGGGGAACCTCCTGCCTGCAGGTCAAACCTGGCCCAACAGGCTGTTTTTCTGAAACCACACCCATCTGACTCACACCTGATGCCATATGTGAATAGGAATATAAGGTGGGTGGAGATGCAGCTGCTGAAAACAGAATTGGAGCGTGTTTGCAGGGAGTTCAACCCAGTTTTGTGCACTATCTTCCCCCATCCCAGCAGGGCAATTTTGACACGTGAGTGGGACACCACACCTGTCAGTCACCTAGTGTCAATATGACATCAGATGATTGACTCGTAAGTAGTAAAAGTTGGCCAAAATTCCTGTCTTAATTTCAATGGCGCAGGGGCAGAGATTTCTGGGGATAAGATGCTGTGATTTTCCTCCCCATTACAGTACTGTGCCAGGAGAAGAGGAACCTCTCCTTCCAGCTGTTCTGGTTCTCCATCAGAATCAGAACTCAAAGTATCACCATGTTTGGAAGTTTTTATATTTATGAAGTCAGTATAGAGTCTCAAAATTGGTCTACAGGTTTCATATTGGTAAGGCACAGCAGAGACCTACAATGCATGACTAGGCTGAAGTGAAGACGTTGAAGTAGAATTTGACAGCCCCTCCCATGTGCTCTCCTTTTGAAGGTATCTATCTCTCAAGCTCTGGGGCCCTCCCCACAGTTTAGACTTCTCCTGGGACCCCAAATTCTCACCCCCAATCTACAAAGATCCTCCCCCTGGTCAGCCTCCTCTAGCTTTCCTCATCATCATCATAATCTGACCACTCTCTCTAAGATGCCTCCATAGGACTCATGATACTAGCTCTGGGCTGTGTTGGGGCACAAAATTGGGGTCATGAAAGTTGCCTGAGGCTTAGTAGACCTGGGCAGTGGTTTAGCCACCACTGCTCTAGGCAGTAATGGAATCCATGGAAATGCAGTGGCTCCTCCCACCCACACGAATCATTGGTTCTTCTGATTTGGGCAGTGAAAGTTTTTCCTGGCTCTGACTCCTGGCTTGATTCTCTAGCTGCGACTCCTGGATTGACTCCTGGCTCCAGAATGAGGCCTGTACTCATCAGCCCTGATGTTGACCCCTTTATAGTATTGGGCATTAGGAAATGCCCAGCTTCACCAGTCATGGGTGCTCTTCTGCCCCATGATATTCACAGAACCTATTGTTATGTCTATACTACTTTCTCTACCTCATTTCTGTCAATGAGGCTTACAAGTTTAAAACACTAAAGAAATAAATTATGTATCCTGTAAGAAGCCCTGGGGCAAGGGGGTAGGGCAGTCTGTTGTGTTTGACCTGATGTTCTCTTGCCTCTTCCTCATTCTCTTTCTCAAATGGAAGAGAGAGATTAGAAAGTCAAAAGAATTTGTAAAAACACAATGGAACTAAACATGCTCTTACCAACGTGCTTGGGAATGATGCCCATTGCCAGCAGCTCCCGGGCAAGTTCACGACTTTGGGGAATAGTCTCCATAATCCAGCCCTGGTGAAATAAGACATATAACAGCTGATCATTGAAATGAAGCACATATTGGGTCGCGCTGCTGGGGAGTCATGGAAGGAAAGGTCTCTGGTTTGTGACTGCTGGATAGGGATGCGGGAGATACTTGATTCAGTTCATACTTCATCTGCACCTCCTGAAATAATACACCAACCAAAACAGAACCATCCTTCTCATAATTTTGCAGTGCATGTTTCCAGCAAACTGGTGTGTAAAAAATGCATTATATTCATGAAAATAACATACAGAGATGCATTCTCTTAGGAGAAATAGCTTTGCAGAAATGCAGTATATTGAGGAAAAATGCATACAAAAATGTGCATGTTTGGAGAAACTTGCATTAAAATGCTGCTGAGTTTTCATGAGACCTTCTTTAAAAATTGCAGACCAATATACTTAATTTATTTATTGCATAAAACTTATACACCTCGTAAAAGGCGGGGGGGATACCTCAAAGTGGTTTACAGCCCAGTGTGGAGAACCAAAGACTGCAAAACGAGAAACAGAGAAAAACAAAAATCAACATCCTCATCCATCCCTAGTTTCAAGCCTCTGAGCAACTTTTCCCAGTACAAGGCCTATTGAAGCAGAATGCTTGTTTTATAGGAACAGAGATAGAGATATAAAAATAGAGATAGATACCCTTGCAACTCTTAAACCATTTTTATCTGCACATGTCTTTATTGAAATATTTAAAAAAATGGGAAGAGAAGGAGAAGTCTAGGTATTTTTGAAATATTCAGGAGGATGTGAACTCATACAGCCAACTTTTTAAAAGCTAAACCAAGCTAAAGAGGACAAAGGGGGAAAGATATGTGCATGTCCACCCCCCAAATTATACAGGAAAATGTGCTGTAATGGAAGCCTCCAAACCCCCAGAGCTAACGAAGCAGGCAAGCTAAAGAGATCTATATATGAAAAGGGCTGTTTGCTCCCTAAAGTCCTTGTTATAACCAGCTAAGTGCTGGACTGAAGATCTTTTTTATGATTATGTAAAACAAGACGAAACAGAAAACAAAAAAACCAGGAAAAAAACACAAATACTTATGAATCTGTACTGGTCTGACTGAGGCTGAAAGGAGATGTAGTCCAAAACATCTGGAGGGTACCTGGTTGTCAAAAGCTGGTTTACGCAATACAGTGGTACCTCGGGTTAAGAACTTAATTCGCTCTGGAGGTCCATTCTTAACCTGAAGCTGTTCTTAACCTGGGGTACCACTTTAGCTAATGGGGCCTCCCGCTGCTGCTGTGGCGCCACTGCACAATTTCTATTCTCATCCGGAAGCAAAGTTCTTAACCCAAGGTACTATTTCTGGGTTAGCGGAGTCTGTAACCTGAAGTGTCTGTAACCTGAAGCATCTGTAACCCGAGGTACCACTGTACCAGACTGGAAGCCAAACTGAACCTGAGCCAAATACTGAACCAAACCTCTCTCCCTGCACCTCCCTGAATTGGAAACCAACTGGAATCACTATTTGAAAGCCAACCAAATCAATCTTGAATTGCTAATTGAACATGGACAAAGACACAACTTGGGTGTGGAGAGGGAAGACTGGTTGGCATTTCAAAACAAATTGTAACAACTCACTAGAAGAATGATGTCTCTCAAAGAGAACCAAATCAGTCCTGGAGGTTTGCAGGCTTACTGAATGCTTGCTTACTGAACCTTTACAGTAGTACCTTTGGATACGAACAGGTTCCATTCCAGAGCCCTGTTCGCATCCTGAAGTAAATGTAACACGCGACTGCATGTCTGCGCATGTGCGGGTAGTGTTTTGCTGCTTCCGTGCATGCGCGTGCCAGCATTTTGAGCATCTGCGCATGCGCGAGCGGCAAAACCTGGAAGTAACGCGCTCCGTTACTTGCGGGTCGCTGCAGAGCACAACCCGAAAATATTCATCCCGAAGCTACTTCAACCCGAGGTATGACTGTTCTAGCTTGAGGGAGGACAATTCAAATTGTAGCTGAGCACAAATCTAAGCTGTACCAAAACCTTCAGTGGCTTGACGCCTGACTATGTGGCACCAGTGTCAGCTGGAGCTGGGCAGCTGTGGGGCCCATGTGCTGGCATAGCCCACTGGGGCTCCTCATAGTTGGTAGGGTGGTCAGTCATACATTTCCAAAAAAAGAGGATATGCATCACGAAAAGGACAAAAGAGGGGTTCAATTGACATAACATTTTAATTTATATGTATCAATGCACTTTTAGAAATAATGTTTTAAATAGAAACACAATACATCAAGCTGCAGTGGAGGCAGACACCAGCTGACTTGTGTGCCTACTAACCAAGTAAGCCCAACTGCTGATAAGCTCCTACGTGCCATTTTTATGGCTCCTTGACCAGACTTGGGTACTGGATAGCTCTCAAACAGAGGCCTTCTTCAAAGGATCAGCTCTTCACAGCAATAGATGGTCCTCTGTAAACTAGGACATGTGGCTACAATAGTGCTGGGTGCCACAAGTAGTGCCCCCACGCTTACAGGTGACAGCACCACCTCTTACCTGGGTCACTAACACAAATGCAGCCTTACCTGGTGGTGCTAATATGCTTCTTACTAGAATGAGCCTCGATTTTTAATTTCCTATAATTCAGGGTCACCAACATGATGCCCACAGGCACCAGTATCCCCATCAATACCTCCTATGGTGACTGCAAAAGATCTGTTGGGGGGAAATCCAAACTGTGTTTGAATGGGTGTCTGCTGCTAAAATGCAATGCTACAGAAAAGGAGTAGTGATGAACATCTGTGGGACTGCTGGGGGGGGGCGCACCAGTGGTTATATACCAAGGACCCACTTATGCCTGACAAGCCAGCCCCATTCAACTCCCAGAAACACAGCTCGCTTCCATAGCAACACTGAGCAGTGGGGAGGATGGCATTTAAGACTGCTAAATCTGGCCAAAATTTTCCCTCTGCTTGGTGACTTGACCCTGCTGTTGCATTACTACCAGGAAATTTTCAGAGGAATATGGGAGAAAATTGTGTGTGGGTGCACATGTACCATGAAATACAGTGGTGCCCTGCAAGACAAATGCCTCGCAAGACGGAAAACTCGCTAGACGAAAGAGTTTTCTGTTTTGGAGGTGCTTCGCAAAACGAATCTCCTAAGGGCTTGCTTCGCAAGACGACAATGTCTTGCGAGTTCCTGCTGGTTTTTTTTCCTCCCCCCCTTTTTCTAAGCCGCTAAGCCGCTTATCAGCTGATCCGATCAGCAGATAAACCGCTAATAGCCGCTAATAGCGCTAATAGCGCTAATAGCGCTAATCCTTCAATGGGCTTGCTTCGCAAGACGAAAAAACCGCTAGACGAAGAGAATCACAGAATGGATTCTTTTCGTCTTGCGAGGCACCACTGTATATATTTAATATTGCATTAAGCCATTGATAATTATCAGTTCCTGCCTTAACTTGAATCTGTAATCAATTGGGGACCTCAAAAGCTGCAGAACTGTTCAAGGGAAACATATCCCATGAGGAAGAGACCAAAACATTCTAATTACTGGAAAACACAACTGTCTGCTGGCAACTCCCTAATTAGCCCAGTTTTACTAACATGCTATGCCACAGATTTCTTCAGGAAATGGGAAAACAGTCTTGAGGCAAGGGTATCGTGGAAACCGTCTACTGTCACCACTGCACCTCCCAGCATCGTGTCTGCAACCAAAACAGCACCTACATTAAGGAAGTCCTAGTATCTGAAAGAGGTGGGGGAGAAGAATGGTCCATATCCTATATGGCTGACAGGCTGTGGTGACTGTTGCCCATTGGAATTGGCAGGGCAGAAGGCAGGGAGGTCAAAGAGCAGGTTTAGCCACAGCAAAGGACAGATGAAGCCAAAGTCAATGACAAGCAGAACCAACTAGATGAGGGAAAATAGTATCAAGCAATCTAAAATGGCTGTTTATAAGACTGCATAGATGAATCACAGTTCAGTGACAGAGCACATTCTCTGCAAGTAGGGATGGATGGATGTTTCCAGTCTGCATCCATTTCCTTGTGCGATAATTTGTAAAAGTTCTCTCCTGCTTCCACATTAATATGTGTTTTTTTTAAAAAATCTGTGTGAAGATTTCATGTTTAAATACATATATTTTACTGCACTTTCTCACAGAATACAAATTTATAAACCTACTTCATTGGGGGGGGGGGAATTTAATCAGGGAGTCAAACCATTAATTTTGTTTTATTTTTTGGTTCAGCCACAACTGAAGGTGTCCCAGTTTGGTTCTGGTTCAAGATAAAAAATGTTCAGCCTGTGCAATCAAATTGGTTCAGCTCCAGTTCACTAGAGATTATCTTTGTAGTGTTTGATTTCAACTATACAAGCAGAAGCACACAAGCATCTGTAGTAGATTAAGAAATAAATCAAAGTAATTTTAAGGAAGGAGGAAATGATTTAGTAAATAAACACTGAACAATTACTGTGATTAATTGACTTTAAGGTTTTCAATTGAGTTTTTCTTCCTCTTTCATAATACTAGAACTTGTGGATATTCAATGGAGTGGAATGGTGGAAGATTCAGGACAGACAATAGAAGGTACTTCTTCACACAGTGCATAATTAAACTTTTTAATTTATTATTAATTTAACTCCATAGTTGGAGGCAGTAATTGTTTCTGAATACCAGTTGCTGGAAACTACAGGAGAGGAGAGTGCTCTTGTGTTCAGGCATTGCTTGTAGGCTTCACATTAGGGCATCTGGTTAGCCACTATGAAAACAGGATTCTGGACTATGTGTCATTGGCCTGATCCAGCAGAATCATAGAATCATAGAGTTGGAAGGGACCTTGGGGGTCATCTAGTCCAACCCCGTGCCATGCAGGAATCTCTTCTTACATTCTAATCCACTCCCACAATAGGTAGTGATGGACAAAAACCTGGATGGCTTTAAAAGATGAGTAGACAAATTCATGGAGAAGGCTATCAATGCTATCAATGGATAACAAATTCATGGAGAAGGCTATCAATGACTATGTTCTACCTCCATTGTCAGAAGCAGTATGGGAATCACAAGTAGGAAGAGTGCTGTTGTGCTCAGGTCCTGCTTGCGGGCTTCCCATAATGGGCATCCAGCTGGCTACCATGAGGACAGGATGTTGGACTAGACTGGTCTGATCCAGCAGGGCTCTTACATTCTTATTTGTGATGGCACCAATGTAGGATTTTAGGGTGATTGTCCCCAGCCTCATACAACAGAACAGGACGGCTCCCAGATCCATCAGGGCTGGCTGACCACATATTAAAATCAGCAAAGTAATGCACCTTAGCACAGGAATGGGGAACCTGTCGCTCTCTAGTTATACTTGATCTCCAACTCCCTCCCATCAGTCCCAAGTCAGCATGGCTAATACTCACCAAAAGACCATTCAATTCAGAATTGGAGACCAAAGTTGGAGATTGCAAAAATTCTCTGTGGCTGAGGTCACTGATTTTTGCCCACTAAGTTCCATGCAAACATACACACATTTGCTACCCCACAAGTAGAAACACACCACCCCTGAGATCACATATGAAGCTGGTTCCCACATCCCAGTCTATAAAGTTTGTGATTTCACAGTTTAAGGCTCTAAGCAAAGCAACAACAAATGAAATGAAATAACTAAATAATAATAATCCAAGAAGGTAGCTCAACAAACAAGTTGCTTGTAATTAAGGCGCCATGCTAATACATTATAAATAAGCCCTCTCTAAAACAGTTAGATATATGGGTCATTCTCCACCTCAGCCCCCCCCAAGGTTTCCCAGTTCCAAGGCCCCAGCCAATCCCTAATTAGAATACATTATCCGTCGGCTTGACACTTCAGTGAAATGTCTAGCCTGCCGCCGAGGTGCAGCTCCGCTCGGCACAGGGTTTATTGATATTCCGCTGCATTTCCTTCGCCATGCCCCCAGTGGCTCAGTTCTGTTTTATCACACATCAAAAGGGCCGTATGCTCAGGGCGCCCCCCCCCTTGCACATGGCTCAGAGCCGGAGGTCTGGAACAGCTGCAAGTAGGATGGTATCACAGAAGGGACAAGCTCCAAACAGATGTCAACGATAAAAAAAGGGGGGGAGGATAAGAAGACAACAGTGGGGGGGGGAGAGGGGGAAGGATTGTGGCTTGGGAGCCAAGGATGAAGGAACAGCACAGAGTCCATCGAGGCAAGTCAGGCTTTGTGCAAATGCTGGTCGTTCCTGCCCTCCTGACTGCCATTAAAGGCTAATTAGTACCTTCACAAGCTAAGGATTTGTTTCTTTGCAAAGCAATTGGGAGGGAGAGAATGCTTCCCCACGCAGGCAAATAATCCCCAGACGCTTGAATAAACGGAATAAAAGATCCTTCACACTTGGTCCCACATGTCTGTCTGCCTCTCCCATTTGATCTACTTTGAAACAGGGCACCATGCACGTACCCCAGTCATTTAAGAGCTCATCCATACAGTGGTTTAATGTGAATGGTAAGCTTCCTGTGCCTCCATTAATTTTTCCGTTGTACACATGGTGTTCTCCTCCAAGTCAGTGTCTTCCCCACACTTTCCCCACCCTCAATCTGGATCCCCCCCCCCATCCCAATCCCTCTGCAAAAAAAGGAGATAGCATGAGAAAACCATAAGAACAGCTCTGCTGGATCAGGCCAATGGTCCATCCAGTCCATCATCCCGTTCTCACAGTGGCCAACCAGATGCCCCAACAGAAAGTCCACAGGCAAGATATGCACTAATATTGCAACAATGGTGTGTGGCAGAATGAACTTGCATGTTGTTGGGAGCAGGGAACCAGCGTGTGTGTATGTGTGTGTGTGTGCATAGGGCAGACCCAAGACATTCTGGTGCTGGAGATGAAGGAAAAAATAGTGCCACTCGTTCATCCTACATGCAGAATCAAACCAAATTGTCAGCTGACTCCACTTCAACCTGGCAACAGATTGGTCTCCACCACTACACTTCAGCTAAGCAGGGTAGCTTAGGGAAAGCAGCATGTTGGTGGGCTTCTACCACACGCATACACCATGCTTTGTTTCTTTGGGGCAGCTACCTCACCTCCAAGTTACTGCATTTGTTCCATTTCACAATTTCTGGGTGACTGAGTTCATCGTTTTGGAAAGTTTGGGATACAATTTCTTTTCTTTTTCTCAAATGAAGGAAAAGATAAGAATGGTAGAAAAACATGCTTTTTATATATGTAATTGTTTTATACTTTTTATTGTATGGTAAAATCAATTGGAGATGCTTCATGGGAAGAGATTTCTAACTGGAATGTAATTAAGGGTACTGGGAATTGTAGCTCTGTGAAGAGGATCTCCTAACAATTCTCAGCATCCTTTAACAAATTAAAGTTCCCAATATTTTTTTCTGTTAAATTGATATAAGAGTTCTTTGAAATGCATAGTGTGAACATGACCTATTTATTTCCTCACAGCATAGTTTTGAGCAGGCCATAACTACGCTGGTGGACTCGGTAACGTTTTGTGTGAAGGTCTTCAAATGATTCCTCACCAGGGCTTCTTCAATTCCTATAAATTAACTCTGCTACCACACTAAACCAGCACAGCTGTGGCTTCAAGGAACAGCCAGTCAGTGGGGTTGCAAGGACCTTATGCGAACCTCGTAAGGCACAGCAGCCCCAGTTCCCATTCCCACACATAGCTTGCTCTAGAACATAATGCCTGCCATAAGTTTTCTCGGTTTGCTAAGACCACCACCACTCCCTGCGTGATCCCTCAGCACCCTAACTGCATTTGGATTTGCAGAACAAGCCCTATGGGGTCCTGGAAGAGCCATTGATCAATAAAACCGTGTTCCTCCGAGGATACAAGCGACATCTATAAACCTGAGAGTGTCAAAACAACGGCACACAAAATCCGGCATTCCTACCATCGGCAGGATGAAAGCTGGGCAATTAATGCCAGCCGAATGACACCACCAGGAGAAATAAAACAAACAGCTGGTAGTACAGTGGGCTGGTGGCCCGCTCCTGGCAATCTATTAACATTTTTTTCCAGGATAATATACTGACTTGTGTTATGAACCACAGCAGCATAAATCTGGCTCAAGAAGCAAGCTGACAGCCTCTGCAAGATTCAAATATTTTGGGTTGGGGTGGGGGAAGTTTTCTATTCCAGAAAGGCACAAGCTCCAGATGTAGCCTGTTTTCCCTTCAAGGTGGACATTTAAAAAGTGCTATCAAAAAAGTTTTGCACTTATAAGGCACTAATCACCAAGACGATTCCTGTGTGCTTGTGCTACAGCTGTTGTCCAAGGACAGGGGTGGTAGCATGAGCGGAGGTCACAAGCACCACACTAGATATTGAACAGGGCTGAGGCATGGCTGAGCAAGATACCCATGATTGTAGGAACATTTGAAGAGCCCTGCTAGATCAGGCCAAAGGTTATTGAATCCAGCATTCTGTTCTTATGCTGGTCAACCAAATGTCCATTATGGGATGCCTGCATTATGGGATGCCTGCCTGAATGCAACAGCAACTCTCCCCACTTCCCAGCAACTGTTATTCAGAGGCAGACTGCCTCTGGTAAGAGACAGCCTTATCCTCCATTAATTTGCCCTCCCTTAAAGCCATTCAAGCTGGTGGCCATCACTACAATAAGTAGAACAAGTCCATTGTTTTCGTTCATAGTTCCTGAAGAAGTATTTTGCCCTGAATTGTGTTGAGCTGCAAGAAAGAGCTTTGCGTCAGTGAGCACTGCAGCCTATTGTCCTTTCAGTTTTGTACCCATGGATTAGAATGTAAAGTTGTAAACTATAGTCACAGCTTCCCAAGCAAACCATGGTTTAGAGGAGTCTATCTCCTTTTGTTTGCCATCTGATCAGCTCATCCATCTCTGAGTGTGGTGGCTTCTAGGAATCTGGATTAATTGTCAATTCAGACATTTGCCAACCCATTTTTTTAATTCTGCTCTGCCAGTGTATCACAAAGCAAACCTCCTTTTATTAATCTTAACATTATGTCAAACCATCATTAAGCTTCCTGAACCATGGTTTGGCATGATGTCTGAATGAAGCCTCAGAGGTCTAATTCCTGTGTGCATTAATACACATTTATGCAAATACAAGAAAACCACACTAGATATTTGGCCCTGTGGGATAAATATCTATCTATTCATCATGAGTGAAGGGGTGGGGTGGGGAGAAGGATAAATAAACAGATAAATTACTGAAGCAGCTCAGCTTTAAAGAGCTCTAAGAGAAATCAGGCAGACCCAAATAATTCAAGCGCAAGTCATTTGCAATGCAAAAGTTTAATTCTACTTTGCAAATTCAAAATGAGCAGATAAATTATGGATTAAGGTGCACGGTATTTTGTACGGGCAAACTGACAACCACTTTCCAGTCATTTAGATTTCCCTTCAAATCTCTCACCTCCCTTTTCCTCGAACAATTCAAAAGGACTGATGCAATTTTCTTGTAGTTGATAGAAAGGGAGGGACAGAGAGAGTGTGTGTGTATAAAATGGCACCCTAAAAATGTAATGATTGGCCATTTGAAAACAGAAAGCAGATGATAAGAAAAAGGCTTTTAAAAGTTAATGAGCTAAAAAGAATTAGCTTTCTTATATCTTTGATGCAGCCTATTACAAAATGAAAACCTGTAAATGAAGTAAAAATAAAAGCCAGTGTGGTGTAGTGGTTAGAGTACCAGATAACGATCAGGGAGACTCAGGGCAAAATTCAACAAAATTCCTGAGCTAGCCCAAGAGTTAGGGGTCAGCCAACAGGATTTCCCCTTTCTTCCCCCTCACCGTGCACTTTGCCATGCCAAAATCTGCTCAGGAGGGTTGAGGGAACCCTCAGGACAGATTTAGGGGTGTGGGAGGGAGAGAATGTTCTGTTGTGCAAGGATAAGGTTGGTCACTGTGGCTGGTTACTATGAGAACAGGATGCTGGACTAGATGGGCCTTTCATCTGATCTAGCAGGCTCTTCTAATATTCTCTCCCCCCCCCCTTTTATTGTTTTTCAAAGTTTCAACACATACATGTTCTACATATTTTCTTCCATCCATTCCCTTTAGAACCCCCCCCCCATGGCTTCCTATTTTCCCTTTTTTATGGGGCAGATCGTCAAAGAAATTGCCACCCATTATCATTCTATTCTTTATTCTAGTTAGGCTCTTCTAATATTCTTATCCTTCCAATATTTTTATTCATCCTTCAACTCTCTCTTTCCATCCATTTTCCATCCATTTACAAGAGGCAGTGGTGACCACCAATGTGTGTGGCTTTAAAAGAGGAAAGATTCATGGAAGATAAGGCTATCAATGTCTACTGGTCATGATGGCTAGGTTAATCTCCACAGTCAGTGGGAGTATGTCTGTGAATGCCAGTTGCTGGGAATCACAGGTAGAGACAGCTGCTGTTGTGCTCAAGTCTTGCTTGCAGGCTTCCCATTGAGGCATTTGTTGGCCACTATGAGAACAGGAAGCTGGACTAGATGGGCCACTGGCCTCAGCCAGCAGCGCTGATGTTCCTGAAATACCAGGGAATTGCGACAGACACAAGGATACACCGACTGCCCATCCAGTCAGTAGCCTCTTCCTATTTCCTTTTATGAGGGCTGCTGGGACTCAAGGACAGTCTAAGAGGTCTCAGGTGAGTGGGGTAAGGCTGAGGGAAAGAGGCACAGCCTCTTATTTTAATTGTTCCAAAATTGGTAGGTATGCTGGTAAATGGCTACTACCTTTTGCAAGGTGATGCCTTCATGTTTTAGATTCTCTTTGTAACAACCACCTCTTAGAGGGACAGAGAGAGGGAAAGTCATGGCAGGAACTAATTATAAACATCCTGATTGGTCTCCCCCCAAATTCTTATTTATTTTCCTTTTCTTGGCACAAATCCCATCTCCTTGATTAACATACCTTTAGTTAAATATGCATTATGGTATTTATAAACATCTTTATTAATTCATACCATGTTACATAAATATACCTTCAAAGATACTGGTGTTGATTTAAATAGGGCTCCTTGAGCAAAGGGAGACAGCAGCCCCTACCAGGAGGCAAAGCAAGGTGGCCATCTCCTGCGGCAGTGGATCTGAAGTGCCTCTAAAAGGTGTGTGTGTCCAGAGACACACAGATCTGACCAGTGAAGCCGGTACAGCTAGGAATGTTCTACCTCCATCGCTGGAGGCAGTATGCCCCTGAAGACCAGTTATTGGGAATCCAAAGCAGGAAGAGTGCTACCATGATACATCTTGTTGGCCCCTGTGAGAACAGGATGCTGGACTAGATGGGCCTTTGGTCTGATCCAGAAGGCTCTTCTTATGTTTTCCCTCCACTGTCAGAGGAAGTATGCCTCTGAATATCAGTTGCTGGGAATCACAAGAAGTGCCATGCCCGGCCTAGACCTGATGCCAGACATTGAGTCCTTGAAGGAAGGACCAGGCACCCCACAGATCAAGGACCAGATATGGAGGTACCAAATAGTCTTGCAAGTTTACATTTTTAATTGCACTGATATTTTTATTGTGATTTTTTTTGTAAATTGCTTTTGAGTTTTCTTTTGTTTTTTTTACAATCAAGCAGTGCATAAATTTTATGAAATAAATAAATAAATCTGTTTGCTGAAGAGAAAGAGCAGGATATGAAATTAAAAATAAATAAATAAACAACACTTTAATGAATGCACAATTTGGGGGGGGGGGAGATCTATGAAATGGTTGATTGGTTTGCTTGTTTGCTTCTTAATGTTGACTGTTTGTAACAGGTTTGCCCACTCAGGACTCTGCCAGTCGCCTGCGGCAGTCAGCAGAACTACACGGCTGTTCCCCCTTTGGTCGTCTTGGTAGCCAGACAAATAACATATGTGTACCTTCAGCTTCCCCATTTATGCTGTTAATCATACTCCAAATTCCCTGCAACGACCTTGGGGAATCAATCCCATCCACAGCACAAACTTCCACGTCACCTATCCCACCACACCCCATGAACAATCTCATCCAGCAAGAGCCACACTTACGCTGTGAACACAGTCCTCAATCTGCAAACGTTCCACAATCAGTTCAGCCCACAGAGCGTCAGGGATTTCCTAAAAATTTTAAGAAAGAAATACGGTGAGTTTAATATCCACAAAGCAATTCAAAGAGAATTACTGCACTTTCTGTGTTTGAATACCCCCCTTAAAAAAAAGAAAACAGCTGGAGGGATCAAACCCTCTGCAAGAAAATGACACACAAAAGAAAAACAGAAAGCTTCCACCACTCCAGCCAGTGAAAGAAACAAATTGTCAGCTAAGCAGTGGAGTTGAAATGTACAGTTGGTGGGGTTAACTGTTTTTTTTAAAAAAAACACTCTTGGCTAATTAGGCAACATTTTTATATAAAACACACACACATTATTTTAAATTTAAGTATTTTCAAAAACTGCAGGTGGGAAGCCCCATCATAAAAGAGGCAATCTCCCTTGCCTCTAACGCAATAGGGAACACCTACTCTAAAGTCGTACACAATTTTAAGCACTGCCTCGTGGAAGGGGTGTGGCTCAGTGGCACAGCACCTGCTTTTTTGGGTGCAGAAGGTCCCGGGTTCAATTCCTGGCATCTCCAGGAAAAGACTCCCTGTCTGAAACACTGGAGAGTTTCTGTCAGTCAGTGTAGACAGTATTGAGCTAGATGGACCAATGGACTAAAGCAGCTTCCTATGTCCATTACAGCTTGGTTTGTTTTTAACTAGAGATGCTGGCAACTCCAGGTCCCAGGGACTAAACTTGAGATCTTCTGCATGCAAAGCACATTTCTTTGGCCCTTCCCCAGGTATGGAGTGTGCATTTTCCAGGCCTGGATATCCCCCTGAAGTGAGTTTTTTGAACTGGAGCTGGAGATCTGAGCTGGAAGCTGAAGTCTGTTATATCAGAGTCTTGCTCAGAAGACCAGGCAAGAACATGCTCCTTGTATGCCTGCCAAACCAGGCAAATCGCCAATGACAGACAGAGCCAGCTAAGGCTACATTCCTACCATATATTTAAAGCACTATGATACTTTAAACAGTCGACGCTTCCCCCAAAGAATTCTGGGAGCTTCTTTGGGGTGCTGAGGATTGTGAGAAGACCCCTTAATCCTCTCCCAGAGTGACCAAAAATTCCTAGAGTTTCTCTGGGCAGAGGAATTGCTTGTCAAGCCACAGGGAAATGCAGCTTTAAGAGGGAAAACAAGGGTGACATCCAACATCTCTCTGCACCCTTAACAAACTCCAGCTCCCAGAATTCTTTGAGGAGAAGCTATGATTGTAGAAAGCAACACAAGATGGCTTTAAATGCATGGTGAGAATGTGGCCTAATTCCAGTTTTGCCCCCATCCTCTTTCCTGCTTAGTTCAATAAGGGGAGGAAGCTGACAGCTTAGGCCCCTACTCCATGACTGGTTTTAAGAAAACAAGTGCCACAATTAAAGGAGGCTATCAACAAATTTTTGTTATTTTTTTATTCAACAGAAAATACATAATAAGAACAAAAACAAAGACAGCCCAGTAATATCCCCTTCCACAACATGTTTTAAAAGGGCATGTCAAAAGGCAGGGGTCAGCAAACTTTTTCAGCAGGGGGCCAGTCCACTGTCCCTCAGACCTTGAGGGGGGCCGGACTATTTTTTTTTGGGGGGGGTGAACGAATTCCTATGCCCCACAAATAACCCAGAGATGCATTTTAAATAAAAGCACACTTTCTGCTCATGTAAAAACACCAGGCAGGCCCCACAAATAACCCAGAGATGCATTTTAAATAAAAGGACACATTCTACTCATGTAAAAACATGCTGATTCCCGGACTGTCCAGGGGCTGGATTTAGAAGGCGATTGGGCCGGATCCAGCCCCCGGGCATTAGTTTGCCTATCCATGTCAAAAGGCCTTGTTATAGAGGAAAGCTTTCACCCAGCAGGCACCTAAAGGTGTATAATGAAGGCGTCAGCTGAGCCTCCCTGAGGAGAGCATTCCACTGCAGAAAAGGCCCATACTCATGTTGCCACCTTCCGGACCTTGTTGAAGAGACACACAAAGAAGGGCCTGAGAAGAATGTGTGCAGTGGAGAGCAACCAAGATGATTAACAGTCTGGAAACAAAGCCTTATGAGGAACGGTTGAGGAAGTTGGGTATGTTTAGCCTGGAAAGAGGAGACTGAGCAGAGATATGGTAGCTATTTCAAATACCTAAAAGGTTGTCATGTGGATTACGGGGCAAACTTGTTTTCTCCTGTTCTGGAGGTAGGACCTGAACCAATGGCTTCAAGTTACAAGAAAGGAGATTTCAATGCAACATCAAGAAGAACTTTCTGATGGCAAGAGCTGTTCAACAGTGGAACAGTCTCCCTTGGAAAGTGGTGGACTCTGTTTCATTGGAGGTTGTTAAACAGAGGTTGGGTGTCCACCTGTCATGGATGCTTTAGCTGAGATTCCTGCATTGCAGGGGGTTGAACTAGATGACCCTCAGAGTTCCTTCCAACTCTACAATTCTATTATTCTATTATTCTAACGGCAAATTGATGACAGGCAGGCAAGGGAGCAACAAAATGACCCACTTAGGTCTTTTCTCAAACATCTCCTGAGCTCCATCCCACTCAAAAGCAGGCACATTCACGCACACACAGGTGAGGGGGAAAGAAGAGCAAAAGGAAATAAAACGTGTTCCTTGCAAGTCTGCGGGTCCCGCAGGGAGATGCGTCAAAGCCTCATGCAGCCTCTCGCGGCTGGAGCTGGGACTGGCAGCTTTGAGGCTGTCATTTTACAAAGGTGCCTCATGCTGCTCTCAGAAACAGCTAGACTCCCACTTCCCTCTTTGATGTGTCATTTCAAGAGAGGCTAGTGGGCTGCCAGGGGGTCCACCTGGCTAAGGCTTGAGGAGCCAATTTAAACTGGAGTCCTCTACAGGTTCCTTTAGCAGCCTTGCAATCTGAGCAATCTGCAGAGCACCTCTGTTGACCAGAATTTGGGGGGTGGGAATAGTCAAGGGGGCGTTTAGAGACAATGCAAAGGGGCTGCTGAGCAAAGCCGCTCTTTCAAATTGCAAAGGCCCAGATCCAGCTTTCGCTTCTAAGTGCTTTTTGTTCTGACTCAAGTTCTGCATACTACCACTGAGCTGCAACCCTCCATCAAAGTCAGGAGCACTGGAAGCGGCCTTATACCACACCAGACTCCTGGTCAAACTCTCCCAATATTGTCAGCACTGACTGGCAGCAGCTCAGTAGGCTTCATTCAAGAGACATTCCCAGCTGTACCTGGAGACAACAGGGATTAAACCTGGGAACTTCTGTCTGCAGTGCAGGTGCTCTGCCATTGAGCTACAGCCCTTTCCTGCTATATATCACCTCAGTAACAAAGGAAGTTGTCTTATAGAATGCCAGACCACTGTGGTCTACCTAACTCAGTACTGTCTACACTGACTGGCAGCCACTCTTCAGGGTCTTGGACAGGGCTTCCCCCTAGAAATGCCAGGGATCAAACCTGAAAACTTCTACATGCAAAGAATGTTCTCTGCCACAGAGCCACAGTACTTTGTCCTCAGCAACACAGGGTCTGATACAGGTGCTTGGCACAGACTCAATTTTCCTCCATTTTCCATTTATAGAGCCAGCCCCAGACTTTTTGCCCTGCAAGATGGAAGGCCCTTCTTCAGTCAGCTCCCGCTGTCTCCCCTCCCACATGGTTAGCATATTTGAGCCCTCTTGCCACTTAAACGTATTTGGCTCCTTCCTCTTCTAACAGTGGCAGGGTGATAAGCAGTGGCCAGGAGCTGGCCTGGCAAAAATCACTCAATGAACTTTCAGCTTAAATATTTGCAGATTCTTCAATGATGGACAAAAGAAGAGTCCTCTCCTACCTGGAGCACCCATCATGATATAAGTTTATAAAATTATGCATGGCATAGAGAAAGTGCATAGAGAAGAAAATATCTCCCTCTCTCATAACACTAGAACTTGTGGACATCAAATGAAGCTGAAAGTTGAAGATTCAGGGCAGATAAAAGACAGTACTTCCTCATGCAGCGCATAAACTATGAAACTCACTCCCAAAAGAGGCAGGGATGTAGGACCGGTCCACCCATGAGGCCAGAAGGGGCAACTGCTTCAGGCAGCACGATTCCTAGGGGCAGCAGATTCTGATGTCAATTTCCTGTCCTCTCCCCACCCATTGATCCTGATGTTGATCTTCATTCACCCCACCTTCCCTGGCAAGGAGGGCCTCCCGCCCTATTTTGAGGTTTGCCTCAGGTGCCAAAATCTATTGGGCCAGCGCTGCAGTGATGGTCACCAAGTAAATGGCTTTAAAATCGGGTGAGAAAAATCCATGAAGGAGAGGACTATTGATGGCTACTAACCAAGATGGCTATACTCTGCCTCCACAGTTAGAGGCAGCAATGCTTCTCAGCTGAAAACCACAGGAGGGGAGAGTGCTCTTGTGCTAGAATCCTAATTGCTGGTTTACTACAGGAACACAATTCTGAACTAGATGAGCTCCACTTCCTGAGGACCTCTTTGCCTTCTGCTCCACCAGCCTCAATGATCCCTATCCACCATGGTTACTCTCTGGCTCCTGAGGCTAACCTTGCATTTTTAAAAAAAGATAATACACTTGTTTTCTTTTTAACCAAAAACATCTTCCTATGCAAACACCCTGCCAACTCGAAAGAGCATGTAAAGCACTGCACTGATTTCACCACTTCCCTCTCTTTCTTCCCCTCCCCATACAGCCTGATTCCTTGCCAGATCTCCTTGACTTTCATGTCCCACCCCATAATAATCAAGGAAACCCTACAGGGCCCCCTTGAAAGTGCTGCTGATTAGCCTGAAGTATGCTAATAATGAGAGTAATTAAACCAAAGGGGATTTTTGTGCGTGAGGCTGTGTTCCTTTCTATTTTTCTCCCTCCAAATCAATGGTGGGGGTTTTTCTTGCACAACTGAATAAAAATAATCTTTGACAAAATGAACAAAGTTTAGGATTTATTTCCGCATTTGTTTTATGAATGCAGTTTTATTCCTAGGGTTTTATTCTGTTCACTGCCATGACATTCACAGTACATAAATGTTTGCAAATGTATATCTATATTTTCATAATGGTGCTCATTTGCTATGTGTTTGGACACCTCTGAAGATATCATAACCAATTATGCATGGTGGTTCCTGAGATCAAAGAGTAGACTTTTGTCTATGTCTGAATACAACTGGATTCCATTTTGAATCAAGATGGCGGAATGAATCTTTCAAAACTGCACTGATTTTAATTTGGACAGGTGGCAGGTTTCAAGTTGAATAAGATGAAAGCCGAGGTTCTAGAGAAAAATGTAACTATGAATGAGAGAGAGAAGTTTCAGGAGGAGACAGGACTAACATTGGTTTAAAAAGTGAAATACTTAGGGGTTAACATGACTGCTAAAAATGTGAACTTATTCAAGGATAATTATGAAAAATGTTGGACTGAAGTGAAAAAGGATTTAGAAGTATGGACAAATTTGAAGTTATCATTGTTAGGCCGAATTGCTGTGATAAAAATGAATGTGCTGCCAAGGATGTTATTTTTGTTCCAAACATTGCAAATTTTGGATAAGATGGATTGTTTCAAGAAGTGGCAGAAGGATATCTCTAGATTTGTTTGGCAGGGCAAGAAGCCTCGAATAAAATTTAAGATATTAACGGATGCCAGAGAAAGAGGTGGATTTGCCCTGCCAGACCTTAAACTTTATTATGAATCAGCTGCTTTTTGCTGGCTGAGAGAATGGCTGCTTCTTGAAAATACTGAAGTGTTGGATTTAGAAGGTTTTAACAATGTATTTGGTTGGCATGCATATTTGTGGTACGATAAGGTAAAAGTACATAAAGCATTTAAAAATCATATTGTTAGAAAGGCATTGTTAAATGTTTGGATAAGATATAAGGATTTGTTAGGGGGGGAAACCCAAGATGGTTGTCACCAATGGAAGCGAAGGCACAGAAAAAACTCAATATGGAGGCCAAATGGCTGAAATATTGGGAAATTCTGGAACAAGATGGAGAGAGAATAAAATTGCAGAGCTTTGAAAAATTGAAAAACAAAGTGCGAGATTGGCTCCATTATTACCAAATAATGGAGGCATACAAATTGGACAAAAAAGTTGGTTTCCAGGTGGAAAAATCAAAATTGGAAACAGAATTGATAGATCCAAAAACCAAGAATTTGTCAAAAATGTATAACTTGCTGTTGAAATGGAACACTCAGGATGAAACGGTGAAATCAGCTATGATTAAATGGGCACAAGATGTTGGACATAATATAATGATGGCTGAAATGGGAACGGTTATGGACCACAGGTATGAAATTTACGGCATGTAGTGCCCTAAGAGAAAATTTAATGAAAATGATTTACAGGTGGTACATGACACCAGTTAAGCTTGAAAAAATCTACCATTTGCCTGATAATAAATGTTGGAAATGTAAGGAGACTGAAGGTACATTCTTTCACCTTTGGTGGACGTGCCCAAGGATTAAGACATTCTGGGAGATGAGTTATAATGAAATGAAAAAGGTATTTAAATATACCTTCCTTAAGAAACCAGAGGCCTTTCTCCTGGGCATGGTCGGCCAATTGGTGTTAAAGAAGGATAGAACTTTTTTTATGTATGCAACAATAGCAGCAAGAATACTCATCGCGAAGTATTGGAAGACACAAGATTTACCCACCAGGGAAGAATGGCAGATGAAGTTGATGGACTACATGGAACTGGCGGAAATGACTGGCAGAATCCGAGACCAGGGAGAAGAGTCGGTGGAAGAAGACTGGAAAAAGTTTAAAGACTATTTACAGAAATACTGTAAAATTAATGAATGTTAGAAAAATGTTGGAATGAAGTTATATGGCTTTAGTAGAAATGCTGTAAGGAATTAAGTATAAATAGATTAATAGAGCTTTAAAGGGAAGAATATGGTTAGAATGTGTTAAGACAATTATAGGATAGAACACAGAGAAAGATGGGAAGGAATTGCTGAAACAATTAATGGAAGTGGAATACAAAAAGGGAGGCGTGAGGAGGTCGAGGAAATAAGGGAAAGAAAGACAAGATGTTGAAATTGGATTGTGTTTTAAATGGTTTTTGTTTTGTTTTGTTTTGCTTTGTTTCTTTTATTTTGTATTGTATTGCATTTTTTTTCCTTTATGGTTTTTTGTAGTGTTGTGTTGAACTTGTTGGAAAATTAATAAATATTATTTTTTTAAAAAAAACTGCACTGATTTTAACCTCAGATTCAAAACTGTACTGATTCTTTGCTATCTTAGAATCCCCAGGAAAAATGCTGGGTACACTGCTAGGGAATATATAAAACCAAGTTCACCTCTTTTAAATTAGAGAAAGGAAGGAAGGGGAAAAGACTGGGTCTGTAGCAAGGCTGCTGCTAGTGCAGCAGGGGAGCTATCTAACTGAAGTGTGAGAAGTGGAGAAAAAGACCAGGAGAGACAGAAGAGGAAGAGTTGCACAAGCAACAGTCAGACTTTATTCCTGGTCCTGCTCTTCCTGGAGCATCTGTAGGACTCTAATCAGTGAACATGGGCTCACCATTCCTCCCCAAGGCCAGAGATCCCAGATGGATGTCATCATGCTGTGTACCTTTTAATCTGTGTACCTTCAATCTAAGGCCTATAACTTTCAGTTCCAGGAATGATTGCAGAATGTAGAGTGTCAGAAGAGAGAGAGAGAAGAGAGAGAATATAAACAATTAGGGTCTGATCCCTGGACTCTACAACAGGAGTGAGACACCTCAGGCTCTCCAGGCTTCAGAATTCCCCTCAAGCGGCAACCCTCACTGGCCTTCCTTTGCACCCTCCTTGAGTGTTCCTGCTTGGCTGGAATGTATCTTTAAACTCTGATAATGGGCCTGCTTGTCTGGATGGAGAACGCAGAAGGGCATGCGTGAGCGTGTGTGTAGAAACTAGCCTATTGTATGAAGGTGAAATTTACATCCCTTGCTCTGCCCACTTATGCCTCTGGCCCTGCCTATCATGTGGCCTTGCCCATGGCTGAAAAGAGTTTCCCATGCCCTATTCTACAGGCTCAAGGCTACTGATTTTGGACTGTGTCTTCCCAGGACCACCCTCCTTGGCACTGACTCTGCAGGAGACCAAACCAGGTGAGGCATCTTTCAGAGGAGAAGATCTTTGGAGTGCTTGTCAGGGTCTGCTCTGTTCACTTCATTTCTAAATATGCTAGGAACTGACAATAGGGTCTTCCTCTAAGAAAAGGGATGCAGGTGGCGTTGTGGGTTAAACCACAGAGCCTAGGACTTGCCGATCAGAAGGTCGGTGGTTTGAATCCCCGCAACGGGGTGAGCTCCCGTTGCTCGGTCCCAGCTCCTGCCAACCTATTAGTTCGAAAGCACGTCAAAGTGCAAGTAGATAAATAGGTACCGCTCCGGCGGGAAGGCAAAGGGTGTTTCTGTGCGCTGCTCTGGTTTGCCAGAAGCGGCTTAGTCATGCTGGCCACATGACCCAGAAGCTGTACGCCGGCTCCCTCAGCCAATAAAGCAAGATGAGCGCCGTAATCCCAGAGTCGGTCATGACTGGACCTAATGGTCAGGGGTCCCTTTATCTTTACCTAAGAAAAAAGTCCCCACCTGGTTGCAGGATGGTCCAAATAGGTGGGTGGGGCGATAAGTAGGATCCTCTCCCTAACCTAACCTCCCCCATCCTTAAAAAAGAAAGTTGTGAATAGGGATGTAAGAAGGCACCAATTTTTGTCCCATCCTGCTTTCATGAGAACCAGTGCTGTTTCCGCTCTTTTTACACTAAAACTCGGGTTATTCATCTGTTTTGGGCCGAAACTAATGTTATTATGTACTGTAATTAATTTCAGTGGAAAGGAAATGTCAAAAATGGTGCACAAAATGGCACAGACTGGAAAAACCAACAATAGTAAATACTGCTCATATTTGCTTGTGTGATTTCTGTTCCTGACCTTGGTCAAGCATGCAAACTGTCATGATTTCTGCTCCCATTTCCAAAAGAATTCTCCAACATCGCAGCTATGGACTGCATTACATTCAGACACACTGTGCTCATGAATTTCTATCCACCTGGAGGAGTTTTTAATACCTTGTTTTTAGTAACAACTATGGCATAGGGTAGATTGTGAATTCAGAAAAGTTCAATATTTATTCTCAGCTGAGGATGGCAAAGCTCCCTTTGCTATTTCATCCCTAGAATGGAGGGAGCCCACTGCCACAAATTCACAAGTCTGTTCTGAAATCACCACAGATACAAAACAAGGTGCGATAATTGGATCGCTCGTTTGTGTCTGCAGAAAAATAAAACGGCAAATGCCACAACTTATATTTCCCTTCCATGCAGAGATAGCATCGTTACCTCTGCCCACGCACCTGTTTTGTGTCTTGATACTCCTGTACTTTGTCTGTGAGGTTTGACCATGCACTGGTTAACAGAGTCTCCGGAGAAATCCGTGCAGTTCCCAGTTGTTTACAAAGCCACATTGCCTGGAGGGAAAAGCAGGTGTTTGGGGTGGGGGAGAGAGAAGGAATAAGAGAGAGCTGTATCTTCCCAAAGGAAATGAAAGTGAATTTGAAGAAAATTTAAAAACAAATAACACCAGCATTTTCACAGTTTTTCCATCGGAGTGTGCAAAATTCGTAACGCTTAAGTGGAAAGTAGAAAAAGAAAGCACCATCTGTAACAGGAGAGGGGGGAACAGCAAATATGTTATCTGTCACTTTTAAAAGGAATATAGTGACCATTTTGAAATTCAGCACAATGGAGATCTGGAACGTTTTCATTTACGATGTCACTTTAAAACCTGTGCTCCTTCTGCCCCCTCCCTCTGGAAGAGCCCAATGCCTGGATTTTCTCAAAGACTGCTAGGGAATGAAAAAATAAGCAGCAAAACCTATACACACACAGGGAATCTTACTTAACCTGTTTCCTTCTGATGAAGGGTAATTAATCAATAAAGAAATTTATTGAAATTAATATTAATCTGTAAAGAGTTTAAAGGATTCAGCCTTAGGCAGAGTAGGAGAGAGCAATGATTTAGTGCAAGGACAGGCCTGTGTTAATCATACTACTTTATGTTTATGAAGGGCTTGACTTTGCAATCCTATACCTAGACAGATGGGTAGAGGACCGCAGCTTCAAAGTTTTCCAACACTTTCCCATACATTGCACAACCCCGCTGTGAGGTAGAACAAAATAGCTGCAAAGATGTGGGCTGAAGAGAATCTGAAAGTATACAGTGGCTTCTTGTCTAAGGCTACTTTTGAGAATCTGGAAGAGACGAAAGGTTTGAACTGGGAGTTTCCTGACTCTTGCGGCCAACCGCCCTATCACAGGCACTCAAGGAACTTTGGAAAGACTGATTTATACCAATGATTACTAAAAATGTCAAGCCATAGGCCAAGATGTCTGCGTTTTCACGGAAACATCACAGGTGGTCTGAAGCACCATAATAATATAAGGCAAGCCTGTTGGAGCATGCCAGTGGCCCATCTAGTCCAGCATCCTGTTCTCACAGTGGCTGGCCAGTTGCCCCAATGGGAAGCCAGCAAGAAGGACCTGAGCACAGCAACTCTACCCACTTGTGATTCCCAGCAACTGCTGTTCAGAGGCATACTGCCTCCGATAGTGCAGGGTAGAACATAGCAATCATGGCTTATCCTCCATTTGTATAATTTAAAAACCATCCAAGTTGGTGGCCGTCACCCACATCTCATGGGAGTAAATTCCACAATTTACCTATATTGGAGCTTTTTGTCCAGGTCCAGAAAAATGCTAAGTACTAATATAGACTTTAATAAAGGCAATGAGTCCTACATCTGCTATCCATTGAGAACATTTCCATGCATGCACAAAATCCACTTACAATAGTCGTTTTCCCAGAAGCAGGAGGTCCAAGTATACAGATCTTTGGAACTGTAGATGAAATAAAAAACACATGAATGTCACAACATTGTAGCTGTTAAGGATCCTTGTAATCTCCTGAAGATAACTGCAATATCCATTGCCATTCCAGTTCCTTTTATTAGCATATGTTTAAATGTTGGAAATGCTGGGGTGCACTGTAGGCTTAGTCCCCTTCCTAGACTTTTTATGTTGACCTATTGAACTTTATCCAGTGCTAGACTGATACCCAATTCCTCTTCCATTTTCTCCATGCCTCCCTGGTGGGAGGACACCTTTTTGATTCTCTCACCATCCAAGATGCAAGATCGTGCATTCTCCACCTTAGATAGAGCTAAGACCTTTCCAATCAATCATGCATTTTGTTCAATGAACATAGCTTTCCTCCCACCCAAACTCAGAGTCTCAGTGTGATTATATACATAGAATCATAAAAGTAGAAAGGACCCCAAGAGCATCTATTCCAAACCCTGTAATGGAAAAATCACAGCTAAATAATCCCTGACACATTGTCATCCAACTTCTGTTTAAAAACCTCCAGTGAACAAGAGTTCACAACCTTCCCAGGTAGTCCATTTCACTATTGAACAGCTCCTACCATCAGAATTTTTTCCCTAATGTTTAGTTAGAATTTTTCTTTTAATTTTGGTAATCAAGAGTAAAGTAGGCTCCTCCGGCAGGGGTTAACTCAAGATGCCAACAATTTACCCCCTTAGCATTAAGACCTCAAGTTTGGACTAGTGGTCAGCTAGTAATTGTGGGGAAGGAATGCTGCTATTTTACATAGGATAGGCAACATTGTGCCCCTCCAGATGCTGCTAGACCTAGTTCCAATCAGCTGCAACCTATGTGACCAATGGCCGGGAACAATAAGAGTTATAGTCCAGTAGTATCTCAAGGTGGTAAACAACAGATCGTATTAAGAAAAGCAAGCTTTGCTCACTGTTCTGAGGAGATAGGCTACAATCTCAAGCAGAGTGGGGAGGACCTAATGGTCCAGGGTAAAAGACACATTCAGCTGCTATTCCAAAACATATATGGGACCTCCCCACTACTTCAGGAGACCTGCAGCCTAAGGACTACCTGTTGAGTGCACTCGGGTTGCCTGTGTATCCCTGGGTGCTGGTTCTGACTTTTCTGGCTTTCAAAGCCCTGAACACCTGGGACACCTTCTGAGAAATGCACCCACTTAGAATTTAAGATCCAGATCAAGAGTCCTCAACATGCTCCAAATTCAGGGGGCAGAGATTGGCTCAGCCATGTTGCCTGCATTATGGAGTGACTGCCCCCACTTCCAATGCTTTTAAACAGTGACTGATCATGGCTGTTTTGATTACAGTGGGCCCACCACCTCCACAAGGTTCAGTTTTAGGAGTCCACGCACAGAGGCAGGAACCCCTGGAACTGCCTTCCACCCCTGCAACATGGAGAGCAACTTACTAGGGTCTGGAAAGGTTGTGGGAGAGTCCTGAAAGCTTCCCAGGGCATTTGTGAAACCTTCCCAAAGCCCTGTGCCTCACTTACCTAGCTTTGGGAAGGTGCCGCAAGGACCCTGGAATGCTAGTGCCAGAGTCCTCCTGCAAAACCTAGTGGGTGAACAATGCAGGGAAAATTAATAAATGGAGAGCAGAGGTGGACCTGGCTCTCCATTTATTTATATATTCCCCACACCAGGTTATGATCATATACGTAAAGCAAGCACAATTTGAGGGCTTGATGTATTGCTATTTGTCCTGTGCTCTTATTGGTTTTATGTGGTTTTGCTCTCACATGGTTTTTAATCGGGGCACTATTTGCTTAACAAGAGTGTGGGCTATGGATTTATTTATCTTTTAATTAAAGCCATGATTGATTTTTGTTAAAGTTACCTTGCTTGGTGTATTAAGGCATATCATTTCTTTTTTTAAAAAATAAGTCAAAAAATTAATGGCTGCAACTAGTTCCCAAGGTAGAAAAAATAAAAAGGAATATGTAACAGTGTTGTAAGAGGAAGCGGGCCTTCCAAGGCCTCATCCTGGCCAGTCCCGGCTCGACCAACAAAGATCTGGGGTTGAGGGGCATGGGGTGTGTGCGCTGGGGTGTGTGTGTGTGTGCAATGCACTCTCTGTGTCAAGAGAACAGACCTACCACACCCCTCCTAGATGTGTGTGACGTCTGAGCAGAGCCATGGCAGGTATTTTGCTAGTTTAGAAAGAAGATGGTTTTCATTTCACTTTCCCCTCACGTCTCCTTGACCCAGAGACTAGCTACCTCCTGGGCAGAGCTGGGGAAGATGAGACGCGAGGTGCGTTTCCCAGGTTCCTTCTGGAGCAAGATGGCAAAAACTCCCCCCCCCCTTCAGCCGCTAGAGAGAGAAAAAACAAGTTACTCCATGTGTGTTTTCACCCTCCTCAGTCCTTTTGTCTCGCTGCTCACTCGCTCTCCCCCTGGACAGCATTAATATCAGATTCCTCCCTGCTCTTTTCTTGTTCATTCCTCGAGTCCATGGTTGTCCGTGGCACAACCTTCTTTTGGTTTCAGAGCAAGATTAAAGGCAAGAGGAGCTGAAGAAGAAGAAAGGGATGGCGCGCCAGCCGCCTTCCCCCTCGGCACATATGTCCCCGCATCTTCTTCGTTACGCGGACGTGTGCGGGGTTTTAATGGGCCCTTCCATCTCGAGCACCGTTGCGGGCTTTTAATGATTAAAATATGGGAGAGAGGAGGCCCAGGTGCTGGGAAACGGCAATCAAGTTGAGGTGGATTACGAGAAAGGATGGTCTAGCGAAAGCAGGGGGAGGTGGACATAAAGGGGAAACAAACAAAGGGTTGAGAGTGTAGGAGGCAGGAAGCCTTGGGGAAGTTCTTGGCTGAGATTAAGGCTGTGTACACACTAGGCCTTTAAAGCACATTTGAAACGCATTATTTCCCCTCAAAGAATTCTGGGCACTTTAGTATGTTAAGATTTGCTGGGGATTGTAACTCTGCAAAGGGTAAGCTACAGTGCCAAGAAATCTTTGAGGGAAATAACGCACTTTAAATATCTAGTGCAGGCACAGGCAAACTCAGGCCTCCAGCTGTTTTGGGACTACAACTCCCATCATTCCTGACCACTGGTCCTGTTAGCTAGGGATGATGGGAGTTGTAGTCCCAAAAACATTTGGAGGGCCGAGTTTGCCTATGCCTGATCTAGTGTGTACATATGCCCATTTTCAGCAGGTGTGGTATGGGGTGTCAGCGGCCTCTGGATCAGAGCTGCTAGGAATTGCAAGTCAGGAGAATGATCTCTGTGCTCAGCCCCTGCTTGTGGGTTTCACACTGGGGCATCTTGTCTGCCACTCTGAGAACAAGATGCAGAACTAGATGGCCCTTTGGTGTGATCCAGCAGGCTTGTCTAATGTTCTTATGGTATTTCAGCCCACCTAAACCGATTCTTTGAAAACACAGTTATCTTGGGGTACAACTCAACGGCTGAGTAACTATTGGTATAAGTCAGTCTTTTCAAAGTTCCCTGAGTGCAAGAGACAGGGCTTGGTTATGGAAAGACAAAGACCTTTTTTGTTTCCACGCCCTTTTAAACTTTACTCTTTTAATATCTCCTTTGATGCTTTGTTTTAATGCAGCCTTCCCCAACCTGGTATATTCGACAAGTATACTGGCAAGGCAGCTATGGCAATGACTCACCTCTCCAAAACAGTATGGGAAAATGTGATGCTAACGACCAATGCTGCATCACACTGCTTTATGGAAGTGAGTTGTAGGCAACTTATACCCACCAGAAGCAAAGCCTCAATCTCTTCCATAAGTGCTGCGTCAGGAAGATTTTGGGCATCACACGGCAGGACAGTCTCAAACAAAGACGTGCTCTCCCAAGCCCACATTCTCAGCATGTTCGCAGTCCTGTCTCAGTGACATCTACGTTGAATTGGTCATGTCTACAGAATGGAAGATGGCAGGATCCCCAAGGACGTGCTCTACGGGGAGCTGGTTTCAGGCACCAGGCCTGTTAGCAGACCAACTCTATGCTACAAAGATGTCTGTAAACATGACATGAAGGCTGGCAACGTCACCCCCTCCATTTGGGAATCCCTTGCAGATGACCGCAATGCCTGGAGACAGACAGACAGGTTCATACATCCATAGCCATAGCCAGAGGAGGAATGACCACTGGGAGGAGTGCAGAAAGAAGAAGAAGAAGAAGAGTTTGGATTTGATATCCCGCCTTTCACTCCCCTTCAGGAGTCTCAAAGCGGCTAACATTCTCCTTTCCCTTCCTCCCCCACAACAAACACTCTGTGAGGTGAGTGGGGCTGAGAGACTTCAAAGAAGTGTGACTGGCCCAAGGTCACCCAGCAGCTGCATGTGGAGGAGCGGAGACGCGAACCCGGTTACCCAGATTACGTGACTACTGCTCTTAACCACTACACCACAGAAACGTCATGGTACACCTGCATCAGCACAGCCAGATGCCATCATCTGCCCCAGCTGCAGCAAAACATGTCTCTTCCATTTCGGTCTCTACCACCACAGCAGGAGCTGTAACTCTCCAATGGTTTGACTTCACCCTCAAAGGCACATTCTTCCATTGTCTCCTGAGACAAACAGATGCCAACCAAGCAACCAGCCAAAACTATCTATCAATATGACATGTTAAAGTTATGTGCCTGGGTAAGCTTGTTGGAACAAAAATGGTTTTGGCACCACAGGAAACAATACAGTGAAGGTGTATTGATATTAGGTAATAACATAAATGGGCAGGAAGTTCCAAAGTGTAGGTGCTCTTACACTAAAGGACCAATTTATTGCAAGTGCAGAACAAGCATTATATGGCAGGTATAAAACAGACAGAAAATAACAACCTTAAATACTTTTTTAAAATCCTGCTTGCTTTGGAGATTTTGTTTGCAACTGAACCTTAATTAGATCCACAAGCAAATATATCCTTTGAACCTCACTCTGTTGCCCTCTGTTCCTGAAATCTTTCAGCTTTGTTTAAAATCTGAAATTTGGACACCTGCCATTTTCACGATGCCCTTTGAGGTTGTGATCTGTTGCCCCTTTGCCCCCACCCACACACCCACTGCCATGTTATATACAAGCACTGTGATGGCTAGTCTCCCAGTGCATTTTCTTGGAAGCCTGCTCCCTTCTACCCCTCACATCTTTTCCAAAGGTACCTGTGGAGATAATTTCAGTCGAAGATTCCAGCCGGCCAAAATAAAAAATGACAAACCTCGCTGGATCTTGCTATCCAAAAGGGAGCAATGCTCTCTGATCTTGGCAAGAGAGCCGAGGGAAAGAGAGAAGTGTATTCCCCACCCCACCGTCCACCCCAAAGCTTTGCAACCGCTTTCCAGTATGGAGTTGAGCAGTGGAAAATTTTAAATCATGCATGAACCCCCCAAATTACAAATTCATCTTTACAAAGTTCTTTGACTTGGGAGGTTTAAAGGAAGGGCTCTTACTGGCTCTTGTAAGAGCACCAAGAAAAGGCTATACATTATCAGGAAAAGAATGCTTTAAAAGGCTACATCAAGCTGTTTTTGTCACCTAATTTCTTTCAAAAAAATAATGTGATTAAAACCTGTGTGGCTTTTTTCTCCTCCATCCCCCTTTAAAAAAAAAAAATCTTAACACCTTGAAACTCCAGCCTGGTAAGTGAGGAATTATTTATAAACAGAGCCACTGAAATGTGCTGTGGTGCCAACACTAATCAACTTCTTCAACCCGCTTCAAAGCAATATATATATATATATATATATATATATATATATATATATATATATATATATAATATCACGAACCTTTCTATCTACAGATCCTTTTGAGGTTTAAGTAAGGAGCACGATTTAAAATTCACAAGAAAACCCTGAGGTACTGAAGCTTTAATACACAGCTTTTTGGACAAACGTTTGATAGGAGGGGGGAGAAAAAGGAAACGTACCATTATACACACCGTAACACGCTTTAATATTGCCCAGGGCTACTGTAAATGCTCACTTTGTACTAAATCTGCTTTTCCTTCTGCATAGGAGCTGGCAGAAGACGTGCCAATGCAGAAATGTGCCGATTTACTCATCTGCACACCGGTAAAAATCATCTGGGGCTCAGTCCCTAAACGTACCACACGGGTGGCAGAGTGTTTCTAGGGCAACTTTGTAATGGACTGTTTAACCCTTCTGGTCTGCACACCGATCCCTTTATACAGTCAACAGTCCACCATTCAACAGAGAGTTATGCCAGCTGAATCCCACTGAATTTTGTGTACTTAACTCCTTCTTGGACTAGGGCTATGGCATGACCACCACCCCTACCCCCCAAGCAGCTGCTGAAATGCCAGTGTTATACATTTCCAAGATGGAAATTTTAACACAGAAGGCTGTCAAGGATTTGGCTTCCAAAATTTCTGTTATCTAACAAGGTGTGACTTTGTTGAATAAGCAATCCATGTTCAATTATCCAACCACTACCTGATTCTGCTTCGCTGCACTTCATTCATTTTTCTGAGATTAAGATTCAGCTTTGATAATCATCATCATCATCATCTTTATTTTGTTCACAGCTAATTTACATTCAGATTAGTGCTACAGTTTCTGCTGTTTGTCCTGGGTCCAATTCAAACTCCTAGTATTAATCTTTAAAGTAGCCCTAGGGGTCAGTTTACCTGCAAGTGAGTTCCTATCCAAACTCTAAAATGTACCTTCTGAATGCCGCTGCCAAATGTAGTGAGGTGGATGACTACTAAAGGGGGACGGGGATTGAATGAAGGATGAAATTTTATTTGGATCGCATTTAAAGATGTACTTGCTTAATTCTCACTTTCTGAAAAAACTCAGACATACAACCTTCCGAGTTTACATTTCTCCTAATTTTTACAGTGCAGTTCTCAAGCGCAGTAGCTTGCCAAAAAATGTACATGCCCTGGTAAAGTGTGCACAAAAAGCATACATCTGTGGAAGTCATATATGCATTCTGTTAGGGGAAATTGCTTTGCAATCATGTATATATTGGTGGACTTTGCATACAAAAATGTTAATATTAGAAGAAATTTGCACAAAACACAGATGAATTTCCACAAAGAGTTTTAAAAAAGAACACCACAAACTGATGTGGAACTGTAACTAGCTGAACCTAAAAACAGAAAACTGAGAAACTGAAAGAAGCCACAATTTTCAAATTTGCCCAACCCTACCTGAATGTAGAATACCATCCCTATAAGGGCTTCCTAACACTAACTGCACTCTTTCCGGCACAAGACCAAGACCCTTTTATTCTCCCAGGCTTTTAAAAAACTTTCACTGTTTCTTAATTATTTCAACCCACCCTAATTTCAGACTAATATATTTTATATTGTTTTAATTCTGTTATAGGTTGCTTACTTTTTAACCATTATATGTTTTTAGCATTCTGCGATTTTTTAAAAAAATAAATAAATAAATTGTAAGCCACCTTGAGTCCTTGTTCTGTGGGGGGAAGGCAAAATACTAATAAATAATAATTAGTCATAATAACTCTTATTGGGCCGACACGTAAACTTTGTAAAATCTGAGGCTATGTGCTTCAACACTGCCCCCCCCCTCTTCCACATACCCAAAAGGAATTCACCAACATCAAAAAACAAAAAAACAAAAAAACTGCCGCACCAAATTCAGGTACCTAGGGGGTCAAATAACCAGAAACCTCAACAAACTACAGTTGTACCTCGGGTTGAATGTGCTTCAGGTTGAGCACTTTCGGGTTGCGCTCCATGGCAACCCGGAAGTAACGGAGCGCGTTACTTCCAGGTTTCGCCGCTCACGCATGCGCAGGTGCTCAAAATGACATCACACGCATGCGCGGAAGCGGCAAAACGCACCTTGCACTCGCACAGAAGTGCAGTCACATCTTACGTTCTGTTCAGGATGCGAATGGGGCTCCGGAACGGATCCCGTTTGCATCCCAAGGTACGACTGTATACCTCCACAATTACAAGCCCCTGTTCAGGCTGCCTCACACTTTGGAACTCCCTGCTGCCTGACATAACTACTCTTTTTGGTGCCTGCTAAAATGTTTTTGTTTAGAGAAGCCTACTCAGACATGTTTAACCTGTTTTTTAGTTTATAAGTGATTTTATTTATTATTCTGGTCTACTCAGGTAGACTAGAGTATGGTGATACCCACAGGAGAGGTGTAGCTCGCAGAGTGCAGGGCTGAAGACTCACTCTGATTGGCTGCAGGTCCAGCTAGCCAGAAGGTCTGTGGAGACAGAACTTTGTGACTGGAAAAAGAATAGCAGTTGAGAGTCTGGGTTCCTGGCGTTTCAGCTGGATAGTATAGCCCATGGGTAGGCAAACTAAGGACTGGGGGCCAGATGCGCCCTATTGCCTTCTAAATCCGGTCCACGGACGGTCCAGGAATCTGCATGTTTTTACGTGAGTAGAATGTGCCCTTTTATTTAAAATGCATCTCTGGGTTATTTGTGGGGCATAGGAATTGGTTCACTCCCCCCCCCCCCAATAGTCCACCCCTCCCCCCAAGGTCTGAGGGACAGTGGACCAGCCTCTGCTGAAAAAGTTTGCTGACCCCTGGTATAGCCTCTGAACTGTGTGCAATTTGCCCTGAGAATAGTATCTACAGCCAGAGAAGGAAGTCTCTGAGCTGGGTGTTAGATTAAAATAAAGTGGCTGGTGTCTTTTAAGAGTATATAGACTAGTGAAAACCAGGAAGCTCAATTTGAGAAAAGAGAAGTGGAGTTGTGAGGAAATACTCTATTTGGGTCTCAAGTTCAGTAAAAAGGGGACAGACCTTCTGAAGAGAGGAGTAATCCCAGACCAGTTAGGAGGGGAGTGTGTGCTGATCCCCTGGGCTAGTATACCAAAAGAGGAGCCTCAGGGGTGAGATTTGTAAAAGGTTGGAGAAACTGACAGAAAGTGTCAAGTTTTCAGAACCCTAGTTTATGACCTAAACTGAAACAGCGCTGCAATTAGTTTAATGAACCAAAGCATAGCTGTCAACTTTTCCCTTTTCTTGTGAGGAATCCTATGCAGAATAAGGGAATTTCCCTTAAAAAAGGGGAAACGTTGATAGCTATGAACCAAAGTGAAAATAATCTGTGCATTTACCATCTTGTTTAGAAGCCTGTGACATCCACTGTGATATCAATCAATCGATAGATAGATAAGATACCGGTAACTGTTTCTTGAAATAATTCTGTCCCCTGACACATCTTCTCTTTTGCCTATTTTACTGTAAAATAAAATCTTTTACCTTTTTAACTTCCCTAAGTCTCCAAGTGCCATTTTCTTTAAAAAGCAAAAATACCCAGTAGGAAGAGGGGACACGTATCCTATGTTTTAACCTGTTTTTAGTTTATTGCTGATTTTATTTTTTTAATGTTTAAATAGTTGTTTTTACTAATGGTTTTATTGTTTTGTTATTTGTAAGCTGCTTTGAGGGGTTTTTTAAACAGCAATGTATATATTTAAGAAATAAAAATAAATTTTGATTGGTTTGTATCCACTCAGAGAGGACCCATTGAAATTAACAGACCCAAGTTAGTTATATCCATTCATTTTAATGGGTCTACTCTGAGGAAGACACTGGATACAACCCCATTGTCCTTGGGTTTTTCTGAGTGATTGTTCAGCTGGAACTGAAGCTAGACGACATTGAGGAGTTTGACGGCACCCGCAAGGAACTTGAGAGTCTTAGGAAACGCAAGGAGGTGGACATGGTGGGAGCCAGGGATGGTGAAGGTACGCTGGGACTCTCAACACTGATCATAAGAGCCGGGAGCAGATGATACATGACCAGATTAGCTACAAACCCCAGCCCAAACCAAACAACCATTCATCTCAATTTGGGAACTTTGAGTTCTAGAGCCCAAGCGGTGGACAGTGGCAGTGCCTGGTACCTGTGAGCTTCAGAAGAAAGCAGGAATTTGTTTCAAGAGCCCGACAGGCTCTGTTTAGAAATAACAAAAGAGACTAAGCTTCTCTCCTCTAGGTTTTAAATGGAATTCCTCCTTCAAGCAGAGCAAGTCTTGCTTTCCCTACAAAGATGGGATCTCTGCCTTACTTGATGGTTTCTTTGGTGGAACCTTGCTAGGCTGCTGTGCTTAAAGAATATTTGTTTTTAACTTTGCATGCTTCATTGTATAAACATAGATGGACATTCTAGCTCTGTACTTAATAAAATATTTTTTTATTTTTTAAAAAAAGTTTCTCAAAGCCTGTTGTCGTTTGGAGCTATAAATTACCAGCACCTTTGTGTATAGCGTCATCGCACCCACGCCACACTACTTAAAGGAGTACTTTAGAACCAATTATTAATTAAAAGCTTTTCTGCCTTCACACCTGGGAAAAATACAATCTCTTTTTCTTTTCCTTCCACATCTCTGTTTGAATTTTTCTCTGGGGCGAAAGCTGCCTTGGAAGGAGAGATCATGAAAATTCATAGCTTTCCTGATGACTTTAATAAGGTAATGCTTCTCCCTCTCTTCAGTCAGTACCTTCTTCTGTGATCAAGAAATTTGTTTAAAACACACACACATTTACACACAAAGAAACCAAGATTGCTAGAGATTCCTCCTCTGTTATTCTTTCTTTTTTTTTCTCAACAGCTCTTTTTAGCATTGTTCCTTCCATTATTTAATAAGAATACTCTGAACTTGAGCAGACAGCAGTGCTTCATTTAAACCAAAGACAATCTCTTTTACTAGAAACTCAAAATCAAGAGCTTTTTGCTTTGTTTTCAAATCCCACTCTGAAAAATAAAAGGAACAAACTGTAGCTTGGTCATTTAGGATGTTCAGCTCAAGAATTTAAAAACACAGTTCTGCTAACTGGTTCCACTAACAGGAGCCACTACAATAACTTTTGCTAGCACAGTGGGGCTTTCCTCCACCCTTAAACACACCCCTACACCCCAAATTGGCTCGGGGGGTTGGGAGAAACTCCAGAACAGTGCACAGGGGAGAAGAGGGAAGATCATTCCATCAGACAAACAGGATGTTGGAGCAATCTCCTTAGCACTGTGTTGAATTTCTCCCAAAAAAGCTGCCTTATACTGCATCACTCACTGGTCTATGTAGTATAACATCATCTAAACTGACTAACAGTGGATCCCCAGGGTTTCAAACACAAGACATTTGTGGAATGCTCTCCCCAGAGAGGCTTGCACTGCATGAGCAGGAAACTCTCCCCCCGCGCCTTCCAAAATCTTCTTTGATCGCTCCCCTAACCATCCAGAGCAGATTGGGGGAGTGAAAGGGGTCACATTTCACCAGCAGCATTGGAAGCCCTGGTGGCACCTGGGGCAGGTGCATGCACACCCCACTACACCATGGGAGCGGGGCATGCCATGGGGTGGGCTGGGGGCCAGAGCGATTATGCCCTAAGTCAAAATAGCAATCATTATTATCAGTTGAATCATGCCCTTGCTTCAGCAGCCAAAAGGTTTACATGAAAACTTTTCTATGGTGTACTTAAAAACAAAAGGAAAAAACCCTCTCTTAAACAGATCAGAATGGGTGCAAGCTACATTCAGAAACAGCTCCTGGATGCAAATTGTTTTTTCTCACTCACCAACCCCAAATATTTAGCTTCAAATTCACCTTGATATGAATCTCAACCCTAAAACATAAAGAGCCCCAGACGTCTCTAGTGACAGAGATTTTATTGATGTGACACAACAGAACGTCTGGTGTGTGTGTGTGTGTGTTTTAAAAAAGCAACAACCCAGAGTAAACCGTTACAGAAACATCAAAGCAACATGACACCATTCTCGCCTTGACAGCTCATGTGGAATGAAAAATTAGAGTGCCGTTGTGCATAGCCAAATCTAATCCGCCTAAGGGTGAACAGTTTGTAAATCAAATAATTTTGATTGAGGGTACACGGCTCTTCATTGTGGCAGGAACGCAGGCTGTTCGATTCGTCAGCCTGCCTTACACACAAACACACACTCATGTTAAGAAGCCCACTTGCAGCTTCCCCGACTGCGAAGCTGTTGAGCTGTGGAAGTCATTAGCTGTGGCAAGTAAGTAAGTAATTTAAAAATAAAAATAAATGGCAGGCAAAAGCTGCCAGAGCTGAGAAGCCAAATTTTCACTTGACAAAAGGAGTAATTAGCAAGCTTAATGACATCAGGAAGTTATCAGACGGAGGCACAGAGAGTATAAATAATGGATACACAAGAACTCCTGCCATTCCCAGGAAAGGCATCTTGGTTGTTTTTTTAAAAAAGGGGATCTGTTAATGCACTTTTCTCTTTGGCTTTCCACAGGAAAAGAAACTTGAAGCATCTTACAAACCCTAGAAATTAGCACATGGTGGGCAACGGGTAGGAACATAAGGAGGCAGCAATTTCTGTCCTGTCCTGTACTTGCCACAATCAGCACTGTTTACATTCTGCTACAGTTTGGCTCCTGCTAAATCCTGTTTGCCTCACTATATTATGTCTGAAACTAACACAATTATTTACATAATTAATTTCTATGCATTTCAATGGAAAGGAAACATAAAAATAATGCAGCAAATCACATTTTTGCAGATTCAGAACAGAAAAAGAAAGACCATAGCAAATTCCACTCATATTCACTGGCATGATTTCTGCTGCCAGCATCAGACAAACATGTACATTGTGTACAAAGCTAGCCTTGTTTTCAAAGTTGCCATTTCAGGTTTCAGGACAGGGGAGCTATGAGATTACAATAGTGGGACACAATTTCCAGCAAGGATCAATTAACTTGTCTTAGAGATATATAGATATATACATATGTATTCAAGTTCAAAACTGATGGTTATTTTATGAGTATTTAATGTGGGGTTTCTTAATATCTAGGTCACAAATTGTTTTTGGACTGCTACTCCCATCACCCCAAGCTAGCAGGCTCGGTGGTTAGGGATTATGGGAACTATATAATCCAAAAACAGCTGGAGACCCAAGTTTGGGAAACCCTGATCTAGGCAGAGGCTTTTCAATCAGGTTGAATGGGGTGCTGCCCCACCAACCCCTCAGCCAGCCCCCACCTGCCTGCCTTCTTACTCACAACCAATCCAGGGAGTGGTGCCCCTGGCTGTCAGCTTTCTCCTCCTCCCAGGTTTCAGTGTGGCCATTGTAGAACTAAGCAGGGAGGAGGATGGGGACAAAACTGTAATTAATCCCCCCCCCTCAAAAAAATGGGTCTAGCTCCACCTGCTGTTTGGACTCCCTGCCTTCTGCCCTTTCAGTCAAAACAGGCATCAGCCACCACTGTACCTAGGTGCTCCTGGAAAATAATTGTTAGGTCTGAAAGGCATAGCCCTCTTGGTATACCATCCCTAACCAATTTCATCTCAGTCGTGCAGATGATGGTTAGGTCCTACTTGTGTGCTTCCCACTGACACCTGATTGACCACTGTGAGAACAGGATGTGGGACTAAATGAACCATTGGCTTGATCCAGCAGGCTCACATTGTTATGTTGTTATGTTATGTATGTTATGTTATGTTATGTTATGTTATGTTATGTTATGTTATGTTATGTTATGTTATGTTATGTTATGTTATGTTATGTTATGTTATGTGTTAGAGTTATGTTACCTATGGTTTCCATGCAAAGTGGCAGGGGCATAGGAAGGGGGGGTGCAGGGGTGCGGTCCACCCCGGGTGTCATCCTTGAGGGGGGTGACAAAACGGCACACCGCAGGGGGTGGCACTTATCGCGGGTCCTGGCCTGCAGCGTGCCCAAGCCAAGCATCTCTCCTGGGAGTGACGCGGTGGCTCGGGGCCCCGTGCTGCCTGAAAAGGCGGCGTGGGGCTTGCGTCCGCCAGGCAGACTCCGTGGGCAGCTCGCCACACCACCCCCTTGGGCAGATTGCCCCGGAGCCCCCATGCACAATCGCTGCAGCGCCTCCGTGCACAGATCACCCCGCCCCCACCGCTCCAGGTGTCGGGGCAGTTAGCTACGGCCCTGCAAGGTGGTACCAGCGGCGTAGCGTGGGTTGTCAGCACCCGGGGCAAGTAATTTGCGCCCCCTAACCCGGGGCAAGGCAAGTAATTTGCGTCCCCTAACCCCTAATCTGCCGCCGCTGCCAGCTTCTTCTTGCTGCTGCCTGGGCTGGTCTGGTGTGGTTCTCTCCCGCGCTCAGCGCTGCGCTGGGCGGCCGCTGCACTGTCCCTCCCCCAGATAGTCCCTCGCTCTCTCTCCGCACCGCACGCCTGGCACCCACCCCCTCCACAGTGGGCGGCGACCCAGCGGCTCGGATCGGATTCGCACAGCCAGCACTGCAGTGAGAGAGAGTGAGTGAGCCAGGTAGGGGCAGAGAGCTGCGAGTGCGAGCATGCCCCCCCCCAGATGTTGCGCCCAGTGCGGCCGGCACCCCCTGCACCCCCCACGCTACGCTACTGGGTGGTACTGTTGGGTACTGATTAGGGCTGGTCAGCCAAATCTCTACATGAAGCAACCCCTTGAAACTAAGCCATCACTTTTCCCCCTTCATCACAGCAATATGGCCTTACCAGCAGATCCCATCACCCTGGGGCTGAGCCAAGCATAGAGGAAGTGGGGAACTAAAAGCTGAGATAGGCTCCCCTGTTATTTTAGCTTCCCACTTGTGCTTCTATGCTTTGCTCAGCCATGGGGTGATGGGATCTGCTGGAAGGACCATACTGGAGGAAGAGAAATTGTGGGTGGGGGGGAGACTGTCTGCACTTTGGGAGGAGGCCAGAATATATAGTTGGTGGCTGATCAGCTGTCTTGATGTCCTGCGTCCTAGAGAAACTGATCAAAACATTCTGGTGGCTGCCATAAAGGGAGAAAATGTGTAGGAAGAGGGTAGGCAATAAGACAAAAAGGATGGTGGGAAAGACAGGCTTGAGGTCAACAACTTGTAGGGCAGGAGCTGCCTCTCATAGGCTGGATTCAGCTCAGGAGCTGCTAGTTGCCCAATTCCCCAACTAAAATTATTTCTTCCCTTTACTCACCATCATAGTTGTCTTGTTTTAATTGTTTGATCAAGAAGTCTAAAGGCTCTTCCGGTTTATGGATAAGCAAACCTTGAAGCATTTCCTTTAAAAACAAAATTAAAAGAAATATTACTACAGTGGTACCTCGGGTTAAGTACTTAATTCGTTCCGGAGGTCTGTTCTTAACCTGAAACTCTTCTTAACCTGAAGCACCACTTTAGCTAATGGGGCCTCCCGCTGTGGCTGCGCCGCCGGAGCACGATTTCTGTTCTCATCCTGAAGCAAAGTTCTTAACCCAAGGTACTATTTCTGGGTTAGTGGAGTCTGTAACCTGAAGCGTATGTAACCTGAGGTACCACTGTACTACTACTATTATTATTACTGTTACTGTCTGCATACACTCCATACATTTGGTTTTTTTTAAATGATATTTATTAGAAGTTTAAAGATTACAGAAAAAAGAAGAAAAAAAGAAAATTTAACAGAACATACCTTACAATACATAAAAAGAAAAACATGAAAAAACAATACAACAAGACAACAAAAAGAAACAAAAACATTAAAACACACATCCAATATTCCATCTTTACCTTTCATTACTTGTTTCATCAACCTCCTCACACCTCCCTTCTTTGTATTCTAGTTCAATTAGCTATTTCAGCAAATTCTTTCCATCTTTCTCAATTTTTGTTCTATGATTTATCTTAACGGTCTAACCCAGGGGTCTGCAACCTTTTAGACAAAAAGAGCCACTTGGACCCGTTTCCGAAGGAAAAAAAGACTGGGAGCTGCAAAACCATTGCAACATTTAAAACAAATATATCTCTGGAGCCGCGATCTGACAGCGGGCGGGAAGGTGACGTCGAGACGGTGCGTGACTAACGCACGCACCGCCCCCATGCGACGTCACAGCCAGTACAGTGCCCGCCACAGTGGGGAGTGTCAGGGCGCACAATGCGCCTCCTCCCCTCGCTAGTATCGGCCCGGAGCCGCGGCAAAGGTGTAAAAGAGCCACATGCGGCTCCGGAGCCGCGGGTTGCAGACCCCTGGTCTAACCTTAAATTTTTCCATTTTGGCCCATTATCAATCAGTTTTTACTTAATTCTTTATTACATTTCTGCTAAAGCCATGTAGCTTCATTCCAGCATCCTTCTAACATTCATTAATTTTGCAATATTTCTGTAAATATACTTCATTTTTTTCCCCAATCTTCTTCCACCGACTCTTCTCCCTGGTCTCGGATTCTGCCAGTCATTTCCACCAATTCCATGTAGTCCATCAACTTCATCTGCCATTCTTCCCTGGTGGGTAGATCTTGTGTCTTCCAATACCTTGCGATAAGTATTCTTGCTGCTGTTGTGGCATACATAAAGAAAGTTCTATCTTTCCTTGGCACCAATTGGCCGACCATGCCCAGGAGAAAGGCCTCTGGTTTCTTCAGGAAGGTATATTTAAATACCTTTTTCATTTCATTATAGATCATCTCCCAGAATGCCTTAATCTTTGGGCATGTCCACCAAAGGTGAAAAAATGTACCTTCGGTTTCTTTACATTTCCAACATTTGTTATCGGGCAGATGGTAGATTTTTGCAAGCTTGACTGGTGTTATGTACCACCTGTAGATCATTTTCATTAAATTCTCTTTTAAGGCATTACATGCTGTAAAATTCATACCTGTGGTTCATAACTGTTCCCAGTCAGCCATCAAAATATTGTGTCCAACATCTTGTGCCCATTTAATCATAGCAGATTTCACCGTTTCATCTTGAGTATTCCATTTCAACAGCAAGTTATACATTCTTGACAAATTCTTAACTTTGGGGTCTAACAATTCTGTTTCCAATTTTGATTTTTCCACCTGGAAGCCTAATTTTTTGTCCAAGTTATATGCCTCCATTATTTGATAATAATGGAGCCAATCTCACACTCTGTTTTTTAATTTTTCAAAGCTCTGCAGTTTTAGTCTGTCTCCCTCTTGTTCCAAAATTTCCCAATACTTTGGCCATTTGGCCTCCATATTGAGTTTTTTCTGAGCCTTTGCTTCCATTGGTGACAACCATCTTGGGGTTTTATTTTCTAACAAGTCCTTATATCTTATCCAAACATTAAACAGTGCTTTTCTGACAATATGGTTTTTGAACGCTTTGTGTGCTTTAACCTTATCATACCACAAGTATGCATGCCAACCAAATACATTGTTGAAACCTTCCAAATCCAACACATCTGTGTTTTTAAGAAGTATCCATTCTCTCAGCCAACAAAATGCAGCTGATTCATAATAAAGTTTAAGGTCTAGCAGGGCAAATCCACCTCTTTCTTTAGCATCTGTTAATATCTTAAATTTTATCCGAGTCTAGAGATTCTCTCTGCCACTTCTTGAAACAGTCCATTTTGTCCAAAATTTGCAATGTTTGGAACAAAAACAACAACCTTGGCAATACGTTCATCATACACTCCATACATTTGAAGTGCATGACTTCCCCTGCCCGGGAATTTTTGGAACTGTAGTTTGTTAAAGGTGCTGGGGTTTATAGCTCTGTGACGGATAAATTGCAGTTTCCAGGATTCTTGGGGGGAGGTGTGTGCTTAAATGCTAATGGTGAGTATGCAGTCAATATTACTAGTGGTATTTATTAGACATTAAACATTTCTTACACAAAAGTCTCCAAGCAACTTTTGGAGTTTAAACATAAAACGTATTATAAGATTAAAACATTCCTTTAAAAAAGAACACATATAAGTCACAAGAACATACAAAAGAACTTACTCCTCCAAACAGCTGTGGTATATAGAAAATCCATCTTTCTCTCCAGGCTCTCTGCCAGTTGAGCGGAGATCTAGAGTGTTTGTCCCTGACAGTGGGTCATCAGGACAGATTAGGTGCTGGTTTACCACCCACCTCACTATCCAGCAGTCTCCCTGCATGAACTGACAAAAACAGTGTTGACAGGGCTTTTTTTTCAGCTGGAACTCACCAGAATTTAGTTTTGGCACATCTCATGTGCACAACGTTACCATGATAAGAGAGCAAGGGAGGCATTCGTGGTGAGTTCTGGCACCTCTTTTTCTAGAAAAATAGCACTGGGTGCTGATGACTCCCAGTCTTTTGGTTCTAGAAGACTTCAACATCCTTGTCCTAGGCTATTAAATTGGGGGTGGAGGTTCAGGGCTTCAGGACTGACGTTACAATATGTTATTGGCCCATCCACACTCTATCTGGTTTTCTTGACTGGGCAGGAAAAAGGTGGATTGGATTTAGATAGTAAGTGCCTGCCCCTTATTCATTCTCATCACCAAGGCTATACCTGCAACTGTGGCTGATAGCCAGCAGAGGCCACTGTGGCCTTGCCAAATTAGCCACAACTCTGCAGGTCACCCTGCTGCTCCCTCTGCTCGGATTCAGCTTCCTGAAGAAGGAAGGAACAAGAGGGGGAACAGTAGGGTTGTCATATTTCAAACAGTGAAAATCCAGACAGAAAAGCTGTTGAGCTTTTTTTGGCAAATTTGTTGGCAAAGACAGCACTGCAAGCATATAATCTAATGTCATTATCCCTCGGTTTAAGGCTGCATTCTCTCCTCATTCACTCACAGTCACTTTAACGTCCCTCTCTTGAAAGTTGATTACAATTTCCAAACAAAATGAAGAGAGTAAGGCAGTTGGGGAGCTGCTATTTTTATTTTATCTTTGCATTTTATTTTCTATTATTAAAACCACCAGGTTGCCAATAAAACCAGGATCATTGGTTATCATCCCCAGAGATCTAGCCTGTAAACTTTGAAAGGAAGAAAGAATGAATGGGGAACTTCTGGCTTTCCAGATGTTACTGGACTCTCTCCCACCATTCCTTACTATCAGTCATGCTGGTTGGGGCTGATGGGAGTTGGAGTGCAATAATGTATGGAAGGTCGACACTTTCTCTGCCCTGATCTAATAATAATAATAATGTATTATTTATACTCCGCCTATCTGGCTGAGTTTCCCCAGCCACTCGTGAGGGAATGACTCTTCTAAATGAAGGCCTTCTTCCATCTATTGTGTGCTACTTCTTCGATCAGGAATGGGGACCTGTAGCCTTCCAAATATTGTCAGACTACAACTCCTATCATCCCTGAGCATCAGCCATATTGAGTGGGATTGATGGGAGTTGGAACAAAATCTGGAGGGCTACAGGTTTCCCAGCACTGGATTACAACTGCCCTGATGCTCCAGTTCATTAGCCAAAGTTCATTATCCTTTCTCCTTATTGTGGCTGGGAGCCACAAGTTAACAACAGATCACATGCTTCTGCTTTATATATAGGCAGCAATCATTTTAGGCATGTCCAAATGATGAGTGATTACCAACATGTGAGTCCTTTTGGACCTGGAAGAGGAAAGAACAGTGGCAGGGTGGTGCTGTTGTCTAAACCACTGAGCCTCTTGGGCTTGCTGATCGGAGGGTTGAAGGTTCAAATCTCCACAATGGGATGAGCTCCCGTTGCTCTGTCCCAGCTCCTGCCAACCTAGCAGTTCAAAAGCATGCCAGTGCAAATAATGAATAAGTACCTCTGCAGCGGGAAGGTAAACGGCGTTTCTGTGCACTCTGGCACTCATCACGGTCCTCCGTGCACCAGTTGTGGTTTAGTCATGCTGGCCACATGACCCAGAAAACTGTCTGTGGACAAACGCCGGCTCCCTCGGCCTGAAAGCGAGATGAGCATCGCAACCCCACAGGTGCCTTTGATTGGACTTAACTGTCCGGGGGTCCTTTACCTTTACCTTTTTATGTGCACTCCTCTGACGTGTGTTAGCCATTGCCTGTACAATTATTTATTATTATATATTGAATATTGTGATGAATTATATTTCTCTAACTTTTTTTGTATTTTATGGATATTATAGGCAGATCCACACAATATATTTCAAACTTATTTCTCCCCTGCCAAAGAATCCTGGAAAGTGTAGTTTATTAAGGGTAGCTGGACCTGTAGCTCTGTGAAGAGAAAACTACACTTCCCAAGATCCTTTGTGGGTGCAGCTTATAACAATCACATCACCACCTTCAGGCTTATAATACTTTTTCAATAAAATAAAAATGAAAGAGCAAATCACCAGCGCTCACTCTGACCTATAAATGCAGGGTGGACAAATACCCTATGCTAATCTAGCTACTGCATTTCTCCAGAGCAGGAATGGGGGAAATGAAATACAACTCCCATCATCCCTCCCCATTACCAATGCCAGCTGGGGCTGATGGTAGCTGGAGTCCAACATAGGTGGCACGTCCACCCACTTTTGCCCTAGAGCATGCTGGGAACTGTAGTCTAATAGGCTTCCCCTCCCTCGGTGGTTGCTGGGAATTATCGAACTCTCACATATCCCGTCTCGGTCGGACAACTCCCTTGTAAGTTTTATATTCTCCGGGCCGTTTATTCCCTTCATTCGCCTGCGCCAAGCATCCCCTCACCTGCATAATTTGGTGGAGGCGGTGTTTCTCCGCGTAGAGCCCCATCTGCGGAGGGATATGTATAGGTCTCTTAGTGGCGTCCATGGGTGCCCTAGCAACAGCTCGTCGCTAAAGGAAGAACGTCACTAGAGAGTGACGAAACCCATGGCCGCCAGATTTGGCATCACCCCCTCATAGATCTAGGCTTGCTAGTTCGTGCAAACGCAGTGTATGTCATCAGATAGCGACGAAGCTATCTTCTCCATCACACTCCCTTCACCTTTAAAGGGACAGCAACGGCTAACTGGTTACAGGATTGAGATAGTTTCTAAATCGGGCCATTTACCTCATCGTATGAAAAGGACTACACATCACATTTCAGCTACTCATTAAGACGAATAAAGATAGATAGATAGATAGATAGAGATAGATAGATAGACAGACGTGTGTGTGTGATATGTATCGTTCTGCTAGGATAACTAAAACATCACTAACAAAGAAAAAATGCGCGCACACAAAAAACAGGGAAAAGGGAAGGGCACATATCTGCATATGTTAATTCATTAGTATAAATGCAAATTTAGACAAATACTATATCATAGAATTGTATAGTTGGAAGGGATCCTGAGGATCATTCTAGTCCAATCTGCTGCAATGCAGGAATGTGCAGCTGCCCCATTCAGGGATTGAACCTGCAACCTTGGTGTTAACACCACTATGCTCTAACCAACTGTTGGTTAGAGGTTATGGTTACGGAAGAAGAAATATCTCAAAATAATAAGAAAGACCATGTTGAAGTGACTTTGTGCCTGCTGGGTGTGGTGTCTAAGTACTCCCTCGAATATCCATAAATGCTTTTATTAGGTAGCCTCAGTGGCTAGAACTGCTTTATACCAACTGCAGCTGGTTCAACAGTTACAGCCATTCCTGGACCATGAAAGCCTTGCCACAGTTGTTCATGCATTCGAGACTGGATTACTGTAATGTACTCTGTGGCGCTTCTCTCACACTTGCCCCAGAAGTTGCAGTTGGTACAGAATGCTGCAGCATGATTGCTGACAGGAGTAAGGCCTGCGCTCAGAGAGCAGCACTAGTTGCTGACTTCCTACCAGGCCAAGGTGTTACTAATACAGTGGTGCCCCACAAGACGAATGCCTCGCAAGACGAAAGGGTTTTCCGTTTTTGCGTTGCTTCACTAGACAAATTTCCCTATGGGCTTGCTTCGCAAGACGAAAACGTCTTGCACTTTTTTTAAAGCCACTTGAAGAGGCGCAGTTGCGACGGACCGTGCTTCGCAAGACGAAAAACATCGCAAGATGAAAAGACTCGCGGAACGAATTCTTTTCGTCTTGCGAGGCACCACTGTATAAAATCCTTACCTTGGTACCAATTTACCTATGAGATTGACTTACCCCACATGTGCCCAATCAACTGCTTTGGCACTACTTCAGGTGCCACATAATACCTATTCCACATTTGTAAGAACTCAATTGTTTAGAGTGGCAGCACCAACACTTTGGGACCCCCTGCCTATAGATATCAAGTAGGCACCTTCACTGTACTCTTTTTGGCAATTGCTAAAAACATTCTTGTTTAGACAAGTCTACCCAGATACTTAGAAAGTTGAGGAAATTTTACTTTGTTTTAGTATTTTAACTTTCCTATGTTATGAAATATGGTTCTGATTTTTTCTTGATTTTACTGTTTTAACTTTTTTAAATTGCTTTGAGGGTTTTTTTTTACAATCAAGCAGTGTTAAAACTTTATGAAATAAATAAAGTAAGAATAAATAATAATACCTTTATTTCTGGCTGGGCACTCCCCCCATCCTGACTGATCCATGGTGGACAGAAGATTCAGCAGGTACTTCTGACCCCCATTTTATACTCACAGCCATCCTTTGAGGCAGGTCAGGCTGAGAGATTTTGATCAAGGTCATAAATGAGTTTTGTGATAGAATGGGTCTCTGATCCTGGCAAGCCCCATCAGTACTATACATTTAAAGCAGTATCCTTGCTCAGTATCAAAGGCGGAATTGATGTCCAGGGGAGACGAAGGGTGGCGCTTTGTCTTTAAAAAGCTCAATAATTTTTTAGGGGGGTTCCTTAAGAAAAGCTCAACAACCTTTGGGATGTCCTGGCTTTTTACTTTTTGAAATATGGCAACCCTAATTATACTACTTTAAACAGCCGTGGTTTCTCCCTCTCCTGACTGTTCAACCATTATGGAAACTGAACAAATCTTTATTCTGCATTAATTATTAATTATTATACGCTTTAGGAGAGGAACCCCACCTCCCAGTCTATTGATTACAAGAATGTTCCATGGCCACAAAAAGATGGGGAACGTGGAGGGAGAAAAAAGCATGGAATATCCAGGAAGCAGGGATGGCTGTCTGGCTCCCAGCGCACGAACCCTTTCGTTATCACTTTTTGTAATTTTGTACTGTAATTTCACATTACCTTCCTGCAACAGACTAAAGAAAGCTCACATGGTGAGCGGGTCGGGGAAGAAGAGGTTCCCGGTCGCTTGTCCCCACAGGTAGACTACGTCTGAGCGTGGAGGCTCCACTGGGAGCGCGGCGCTTAGTCCAAATCCTATCTCCTCGCAATCCAAAATATCTCCAGAAAAAGCAGCCGACCCCCTCCTCTCCCAACTGTAGGTGGGTCGGGTGGGACTGGGACATGGACAGGGTAGGATGGGGTTGGGTGGCCCTGGACAGGGAGGCGTGCCGGCTGCGTCAGCAGAGCCTCCCGCGGCCACGTGCACACGCGTACACACACCCCGGTTGCCCGGGGTGACGCGTGTAACAATTGCTCCGGCCGCTTGCCTCCAGCAAGGAGCCGGCGAGTGCCAACAACAGCCAGCGCCCGCGGCGGAGGCGGCTTCGGGACATGCACAATCGGGGAAAGGAGCGGAGGGAGGAGGAAGCCTGAAGCTGCAGTCGGAGAGACAAATTAATGACATTCCTGTCTCCGACCTACCTCACAGGGTTCTTGGGAAGGCTGCGGAGTTGACGCGCGCGCTTTGCGCTGAGAACATTCTAAAACGGCGTTTGAACGGGAAAGGGGCCGGAGGTCAGTGTCAGAGCGGCGTCGTGGCAGACAGAAGGTCTCAGGTTCGACCACCAGCATCTCCCCTGCCAGGCTGATGGGAGTTGCAGTCCAAAACATCTGGAGGGCACCAGGTTAGGGAAGCCTGATCTAAGGCACACAGACACACAGACCCATCTCTCTGGGAAGAACTGCAAAGCCCAGAAGGGCACCCCACTGGTGTAATTCAGTTTATTCAGTTGGTCTCCAGTTCTCAAACTTGTGTGCCAGAAGAGAACTGTAAATCTAAACAGGTTAAACAACAAAAGGTTCCTGGGAATCCGGGGAATAACGAAAAGGCTGTCCGGTATGTTGCTGCTCTGGGCTGACATTCAGTCTGCGTCTGCTAGGGCTAGGTAACTGCTCGGTCCCTGAACCAGGTATATCTCTGCATTCAATACCTCCTGGTGCAGGAACAAAGCAGATTTGCCTGCTCTAAGAAGTGGGTGTCTGTTGTGTCTTTGTACAAGTCACTGCTCTGGGCTGACCTTCAAATCAGGGGCAGGAGATGTCCAAAACAGCAACTTATTATTTTTTGTTTTACTGTTTTGTTTTAACTTTTATTGTCATTTTTCATAACAGAAGGGTTGCAGACATAAGCAAATGCAAAATGCAGCAAAAACGATGGTAAAAATAATTAAGGATACTGAAGAACTGGAGGGGGAAACAACATAGTGTGCAATTCAGCATAGAACAACTATTGCATGTAGAAGAGTCAGTTTAGTGCTCAATAAATTTAGTTCTCTGCATGTTTACCTGTAAAACGGGGAGTTCAGTGGGCTGTGCCAGTCAAGTTTACATAAGAGAATAAACATCCCACATTGAATAGAAGTGATCTATTTTAGATGCACCATTTAAGACTCTGTTGGTGTGTCCGAATTTCTAACAGTACAATGTCCCATACCTTTCCTAGACACTCCTCTCAGGAAGGAGGTAAGTGAATGAGACTAGCTAATTCTTATACTGTACAAACCATTCTGGGCATCAGTGTTCAGTTTCTGACCTGCCTACTTTTGAAGGAGTTGATACGCAACCCTGGCCCTTGTGCCAAGGTTATATTCCCTACATCCTCCCTCTACCTACCTACACACATGCACATGCCCTCTCCACCTTCCACTTGGAGGGGATCAGTGAAAATCTGAAGACTCCACATCAGACCCAAAGATCTGGCAAACTTAACCCCTTACCAATCTAGATAGGGAGCCACAGCACATCCTATAAATGTGCCCCCCCCCCCACAATCTCAGCTTAGAAATGTGAATGATCCATGCTAGAAAAACCACCACCACTTCTAGAATCCTGTCTCCCCCAATAGGTGCAAGCAAGCAAAGGTTAACATCAGCTGCAGGGGCCCCTCATTCCAACGTCCATCAAGCTAGCCTTTGCATTTAATGACCAGGAGGAAATTTGAAGTCACTTGGGCCACTGTTTTATGCTAGCCAAGAGGAGGCTTCTGTCCCCTCAGTCTTTTCATGGCATCACAGTTGATGCATTGCCGCATTATGTTTACAATCGACTCACTAGGGTTTATGGCACCTGATTGTCACTCAGTCTTTTCTGGACTGGAGGTCTGTTTCTGCTGTATCATTACAACCATATTGACTTACTGTTTGGGGATCAGGGGCTGCAGAGTTAGATTGTGATATATCTTTCCCACTCTCCCTTTAAACACACACACACACATCTTGCAACTGGGCTCTTCTATGGCAAGATAGCTTCAGGTGTCCGCAAATGGATAAGCACCAATAATCGAACCACCTGGGAAGTCGTTAGTGTTAAGATCAAGCTTCTCCATCAAATGAGAAGATGGGTGGGATATGAAGCAAACACATATTAAGTATTTTAGAAGATTGCAATCTGCTGACTGTATATTCAGAAGTTACGGGAGGTAACCTGGCATGTGGGGGAAAGGGGGAAAATAAGGTGGGGAAGTATCATGCATGCTCTCTTGAGTTTCTTTTGTAGGAAAGGGGGAATATAGGCTATAATAATAATTCAATGAACAAATAGAAAATAAAAAGTACTAGATCTAATTCCATTCAGATAGTGCAAGAGGACAATGCAGGTGTCAACATTTATGCAGGTAATTATGTAAGGAAATAGCGATCACAACTATAAGGCATATACTGGCTTTATAAAAGCCTGTTTGTTTGTTTGTTTGTTTGTTTGTTTCATTTCTATACCACTTAATATTTTTAAGAAAAATCTCAAAGCGGTTTACAGAATATTAAAACATCAATAAAACAATCTGAGGAAAGTAAAATTTAGAGTATACAGTCAAAGCAACATAATTAACAGAAAACTAAAATATCTTGAAGATTTCAAAATAAAACTACAAAGGAGGTCAACTTACAGAATACATATTTAACACAAACAAAGTTAACAAAAAAAATCTTAAACATTTCAAAAGAAAGCATTGCTAAGGAAAGTCAAATATAAGATGCACATTTAAAACAGCATAATTAACAAGAGAATAAAACATGACACGGCTGTGAGGCAGACACAAAAAGATGGGGCAAAAGAATCCAATAGTTGTTGTCAGGCATAGTGATGTCCCTCTGGTCTCACAGGAGCCTCTTTAAAGTGGCCCTACCCGCTAAGCCAGATGGAAAGGGCCTTGCAGGGAGAGGTCCTTTACGACTCACAGCTTGGTGAAGAAATGTCTCCTTGTTTCTTCCAAATCCTAGGAGCAGGGGAAAATGAATGAAATCAAGGAGAGCCTGCGGAACATTGAACAGACTTACAAGATCTTCCAGCAACAGCAGTTCACCTTCATTACTGCACTGGAACACACCCGAGAGAATGCCCATGACAAAATCAAGCCTGTGTCAAGCATCGGACAGGTATGGAGAGATCCCAGAACTAGGGGATGAGGGAGAAATCCACTTCAGGCCATAGCTCAGTGGTAAAGCATCTGCTTTGGTTACAGAAGGTCTCAGGTTCAATCCGCCATGGCATCTCCAGGTAGGGCTGGGAGAGATTCCTCCCTGAAACCTTGGAGAGTCGTTGCCAGTCAGTATAGACAGTGATGTACCAAGGGCCTGACTCTGTGTAAGGCAGCTTCCTAGGTTTCTCTGTGTTTACAGGTGACTCTACGTAATGCATACTTTCCAGTACAATTTTGGAAAACCGAAATGCAGCCTTCCTTCGAAATCTGTGCTTCTCTGAATTGTGTGATGCAGGTCCAAAAATGGGCCAAGAAATTATGAACATAACTAGGGTGAAGAGTGCATAAATGTACATAATATAAATGAAAAGTGCATGCAAAATGCATTACATTAGAGGAAATTCATATATTTAGACAAAATTGCATATATATTAGGATAAATTTGCACTAAAATGCTTATGAATCATGTTAATCATGTAAGAAGGAAAGGAGAGCCTATGTCAACCAAACCTTCCTATATATCTTTACTGGATTTTGGGGGGAGGGGGGAGGACTTATACAAACATAACATAAAGGCCCGAACCAATGTACCCAAATTGCAAAATAGGAGATTTAAACTAAACATTAGGAAGAACTTTCTGATGGTAAGGGTTGTGGAAAAGACTCACTTGGGAGCTGGTGGATTCTCCTTCCTTGGAGGTTTTTAAGCAGAGGTTGGATGGCCATCTGTCAGGGATGCTTTAGTTGAGATTTCTGCATTGCAGGGCGTTGGACTAGATGAAACAGGGCACCTTTCCAACTCTACAATTATGATTCTAGGAACAAACATAGTATGCTAACTAAAACAAAACATAGACTTGGTGTCTACCCACAAACTCTAGCATTACAAGCATGGGTAGGCAAACAAAGGTCCGGGTGCCGGATCTGGCCCAATCGCCTTCTAAATCCGGCCCGCGGATGGTCTGGGAATCTGCGTATTTTTACGTGAGTAGAATGTGCCCTTTTATTTAAAATGCATCTCTGGGTTATTTGTGGGGCATAGAAATTCGTTCATTTATTATTATTTTTCAAAATATAGTCCGGCCTCCCAGAAGGTCTGAGGGACAGTGGACCGGCCCCTTGCTGAAAAAGTTTGCTGACCCCTGATTACAATGAAAGTAAGAGAGTTGGAAACAGTTTCACATCTTCACAGTGAAAATTATAAACCCTATGTGCTGTTTTCTTCTCAACAACCATAGTCTTCAAACCAGCAACCAACAGTAGTGTTTGGGAACTGTATCCAGCAACATAGATTTTGGGTTCACCTATCCTTGAGTGCAATTAATAAATCCTTTGGCCCATTGAAAGGAATGCAGTTAATCCATCATAACCATCTCTTTTTCATAGATGATTGAGGACATACTGTCCTTCGCTGCTCCTTGGTAAATCTGGAATCCATAATGTATTATAGCAACAGCCTTTTCCCATCTCTCTCTCTCTCTCTCTCTCTCTCTCTCTCTCTCTCTCTGACACACACACCACTTTCCCTCACCCCACAGTGTGCGTCCCCATGGTGTAACTATAACTTTGGAAACCGCCTATTAAAAATAATGGCTATGTGTCAAAAGTGGAATGATGAATGAAGACCCTGCCTCTCCCTCCTTGGGGGACACACAGATTCTTTCTGGGTTGTACTAACGTGGAAAAATGTGTCAGCTCTTAAGTGATCAGTCTTGGAATATTTCTCTTTTAAAAATAAATAAATAAAACAACCTCATTTTTCACACTTCCAGTTTGCAATAACATTTAGACCTGGGGAAGGGGAGTCACATAATAAGCATTCCACTTGAACAACATGCTTTTTTAAAAGCAGGCTGATCTCTTGCTAGTCATTTCAAAGTTATCCCTTTCCCAAGGGAAGCCTTTACAATGTTTACAGAGTAGTCTTTTTTTAATCTACTCTTTTTAATCTGCTTATTTACAAATGTACAGTTAAGGCAGAAGTGCAGAAACAAGCAGACAGGAGTACCAAGCAACAGCATATTGTTCCCTCCACCCCAGCTAAATCCAAATATTTGTTTCTTTCTGGGTCGCCATGTATATTTGTCCCCTCCTACCTGTTCAAATTCATTTTTTCTTCGTCTTCTAACGCTCCATGTATACTCATACTCTAGATGTCCAGAACTTGGAAAGGTAATTTTTTGAAAAGCAAGTAGTTCTTGCTCAGGTGTGGCATGTCCAAACAGGAACTAATTTCTGTTCATCTTCATCCCTCTGAAAAACAAGCAAGCTCAGTTCAAGTTCATCCAAATGATCTTCGGCAGAAAGAAGAAAAAACGATATTCAGAATGTTGCAAGTATATTAAATATACTTAAGACTAATAAAAAAATTAAAACACACGCATACAGTGGAATGTGAACAGCTTATTTCCTTCCAAAATTATTATATTTTTAAGTTAAAGGCTGAATGAGTCTAAGAAGTTAAAAACACATGGTCCGTCTAGCTCCCCACAGGCTGGCAGCAGCCCTCCAGGGTTTCAGACAGTCAGCCTCTCCCAGCCCTACCTGGAGATGCCGGGGATTGAACCTTTGCTCTGCAGCTTCAAGTCATTTGCAGCAGAGGCTGAATTAAACAGGGATATTAGAAGCTGCCTTTTCACTGAATCATATTTTTGGTCCATCTTGTTCAGTATTGCTTACAGTGATTGGCAGTGGCTCTCTAGGGTTCCCAGCCCTACCTGGAGATGCCAGAGATTGAACCCAGGACCTTCTGCATGCAAAGCAGGTGAGCCACAACCCTTCCCCACAGGACACCAGATTGCAGACAACTGGCCTAACGTGTAATACATATGTACTTAAGTCACAGGTAGCCAAAGTGGTGCCATCCAAATGTTATTGACTACATTCCTATCAGCCCCACACACCCACCCCAGCCAGCGTGGTCAGTGATCAGGGAGCTAGCCCTGAACATGGATGATGGGAATTGTAGTCCAACATCATCTGGGGACCCAAGGTTGGGGAAAGTCTGCCTTAAAGTGCTGCTTCTCTCTGTCCTTTAACCTCCCCACTTGTAAGTTGGGCCACACACAAACACTCACAGGCCTACTAAGCCGGGCTGTCGTAATAAGGTTCCCCAAGATAAATAAGGTACTTCAGACAAGCACTTTGTAGTAGTAGTAAAGCACAGGTGTGAGGAATCAGCTAAAGATTCTTTAACAACCAGGAATGGTCAAAGGTTCAAGCATCTGCCTTCCACCTTTTGGGAAGGAACGGGCATCCTCAGAGACCCTCCAGCAAGTAACATGCACAGTTATTTTGATCTATTCCTTCCATTAGGGAATGTACGTGGCAACAGCTCTCCATCTTGGCGATGTGGCCGAGCTCAAAATCTGGTGGGGCCACTTAAAAAGGAAGGAGGAGGGGAGTTCACTCAGACCTGCCTGGGCAACCTTGGCCCTTTTCCGCTGAGTCTGTCATCCCGGGACTCAATTAAGCAGAGCCACTGTGAGTGGCTTCTGTTGCGCAGTGAGCTTGCCTGTCCACTAACGGCTGACCCGAGACTGCCAAGCAGCCAATTGAGGATACAGATTTGCAGCAGGTGACCGGCCTGAACCGGATTGAAGCCAGCAACCTCTGCACCCCATTATCTTTTCCCTGCAACAACCCCCCACCCCACCCTGTTTGCATTCTCTTGCGTGGAAAAGGCAAAGTAACAAAAAAATATAAGCACAAGAGGTGACAGTATTTGTCTCCAAACAATTGTCAGGACTAGGAAATAGCTCCTTTTTGTAGGTTCAATGTCCTAGTTCCTGGTAGTTGTCCTGGATTTAGGTAGAACTGTATAACTATCTTTTATTGTTTTTTTGAGGATCATTTTATCCAAGGCACCTAGATTATTTTGCTTATTTAAAAGCATTTATATACAGCTTAGGAACGTAGGAAGCTGACTGAATCAGACCTATTGGCCCATCTAGCTCAGTACTGTCTACACTGACTGGCAGCAGCTCTCTGGGGTTTCAGGCAGGAATCTCTCCCAGACCTACCTAGAGAAGCTATTGAGGATTGAACCAGGGTCTTTCTGCATGGCAAAGCAGATGCTCTGTCATAGAGCTACAGTCCTTCCCCAAAGCTTAATTGTTCAAAAATCTCTAAGCAATGCATACCCTAATATAGATATATCATTCAAACACAAACTAAAACCAGAAAAACTGCAAGCTTCTTTGGAGAGACGAAGGATCTCTGGCTGCAGCCATCATGCATACAGTGGAAGAGAAGGCTGGGTTAAGCCCCATCCAAACAAGGAAGGAGATGAATCACACAAACTTTGGCTGTGTGTTCCAGGAACGTTTTCCAAAGCCCATTAGGACAGGGGTATGGAACTCAGGCCTGGAGGCCAGGTGTGGCCCCCAAGGCCACTCTATCTGCCCCTTGGACACCCCCCTCCCAAAGCATGCTCCCCGATAGCCCTGCTTTGCATCCTCCTTGAATGTTTTCGCCTGGCCATAAAGGCATCCTTTTACTCTGAACCTAAGCCTCTTGCCTACCTAACCTCACACTCAATTAAGACTACACAGAACCTTTATTCTCAATAATGATGGAACTCACAGGTGGAGAATACCTTTCTTCTCTATATATCTTTATTATTTGTAAAGGGAATATTTGTATAAGTGAGAACTTTACTATCCCTTTGGAGTTGCGCTGTGTCTTTGTACTTTTGTCCTTGGAGGCTGTGATGATTTATGTTTCACACTTTTGACTTTGTTTTCTTTCCATTTTATTAACTTTGCACTTGTTTTTTCCGTTAACAACTTTTTTTAAAAAAAGAGCTGCTGATTCTGAAATTCATATAGACTTCCACCATGCTAGCTCCGGCCCTGCCCTTGCCAGTTGGTATAACTCGCCCTCCTTCCCCCTTGTGTGTCCGGCAGGTGCAGACCTACACGGACCATTACTGCAACAACTCCACTGACAAACGTATCCTGCTCCTGTTCCTCAGCATCTGCAGCGACTTGAACAAACTTTGCCAACGGCTGGAATCCCTACACCCTGGTAACAGTGTCACCAATGCCCTCTTGGACAAGTGCAAAACGTTGGTGAGCCACAGCAATGACCTCAGTGGGATCAGAGCCAAGTAGGTATTTATTTGTAGAGCATGGGCTGGCTGGGGCTGGTGGGGACTGTCACCCAAAACATCTGGAGGGAGCCAAGTTGGCTAATGCCATCATAGCAACATAGGAAGCTGCCATATGTCTTGTACTTCATCTGAAAACAAAGCAACATTCCAGTCCCCATTATTCTGAACAGCAGCATAAAAAGCTGCTATAAACCAAGTCAGACCCACTGATCCATGTAGCTCAGTATTGTATACACTGGCAGGCAGTGGCACCCCACGATTTTGGGCAGGAAACATTCCCAGCCCTAGCTAGAGATGGCAAAGACTGAACCTATGGCCTTCTGTATGAAAAGCTGGTGCTCCACTACTGAGCTGTAAGTGCTCCTGTTGAACACATGAAGTTGCTTTATACAGAGCCAGATCCTTGGTCCATCTAGCTCAGTATTGTCTACACTGATGCACAGAGGTTCCTCAGGTTTCAGATAAGAGTATATCCCAGCCCTTCCTGGAGATGTCAGGAATTGTACCTGGGATCGTCTGCATGCAAAGCAAGATGTTCTGTCACCGAGTTGTGGCATTTCCCCTGAAAGCCAGGATTCCAGTCCTGATGGTTCCGAATTAAAGGATGATTTAAATAGGCATGTAGGGAGCTGCTTTCTGCTGAATCTCCATCTAGCTCAGAATTGTCTACACCGGAGCTTTCCAAACTTTTCAGGTTGGTAACAAACCTTTTAGACAAGCATAATTGCACAACACAGTAATTCAGTTTTACCAGCAAACCAGAGGTTAAACCCCTTTCCAGCCCCAGTAGGAGGGCGAGGAGTATTCACATGGCACGCCTACACACTGCAGCCGACACACAGTTTGGAAAGCTCGGATCTACACTGTCTAGCAGCACCTCTCCAGGGTTTCAGAAGGGATGCCTCCCCCAGCCCTAGCTGGAAATGTCGGTGGGGATTGAACCCGGGACTTCCTGCATGCAGAACAGATGCTTTACCATTGAACTACAGCACTTCCCCCATAATTAAATAAGATTCCAGTGCTCCTGGTTCTGAATAAAAGGATCATGTAAATAAGAAGTCGTCTGCCGAACCAGACCATTGTTCCATATAGCTCAGTCTGCACTGACTGGCTGAAGCTCTTCAGCTTTTCAGGCAGAGATCTCTCCTGCCTCTACCTGGAGACACCAGGAATTAAACCTGTGAACTTCTGCCCATAACTGCCCTACAGCCCTTCCCCATTATATAAGAACATAGGAAGCTGCCTCACATTGAGTCAGACCGTTGGGGTCCATCTAGCTCAGTACTGTCTATACCAGCATCTTTTAACCTTGGGTCCCAGATGATGTTGGACTAAAACTCCCATCATCCCTGACCATTGGTCATGCTAGCTAGGAATGATGAGAGGTATAGTTCAACAACATCTGGGGACCTAAGGTTGAGAAAGGCTGGTCTATACTGACTGGCAGTGGCTGTGTGGTGCTCCATATAGGCAGCTCTCCCAGAACTACCTGAAGAGCTTCACTCAGAGATCTAACTTTGAGACACGTGGAGGAAGAGACGTATCACACAGAAGGGGCCTGTTGTCAATCTAAGGAGGAAGGCCTACAAATAGTTGAAGGGGGGATTGTTCTGTAACCGCCACAGTAGAGTAGTGGAAAATTTAAAAGTGCAGGATCCCTTCATGCAGGATCCCCTTTTGAGATTATGAAATTATCTTGTAAAATTATATGATGATGCAGGATGCAGGATGCGTTCCAACAGTCGGTGCAGATTTCCATGTTTTCTGTGCATGAACACAGCCAAATGATTTTGAGTGCTTCAATATCTTATTTTGGAGTGATTTAAGTTGTGTTTTTATTGACATTCCATTGTACATAACAGAACTAGCACATCCTTCTCTTAAAAGTGAGGAACCTTTTCCCAGTGCTCCTAAATGCTCAGCTTTTAGGACAACTCCTTGGTGTCCTTCCAGTGCATCTTATCCAGAGGGACCCTAGGAGACCATCCTCAGCAGCTGACTCACCTCCTTTCACTCTGATTGGCCTCCAATCAGCAGCACAAAGAGGCTTTTTATCAGTGCCAGAAAAGTTCCCCTTTTATGCTGATTGGATAGCTCTAGAATGCTGAAGACAAGGACTGTTGCAGAAATAGTAATGGGTTTCAGGGCCACTCATGACCAGGGCTGATGAGGGTGGAGGGGAAGCCAGTACAAGAGGGTCAGAAGGTGACCCAGGGCCTGACTATATTGCATGTATTTTTGTCTTGGTTGTATCATTATTTATCCATTGTTTCTGACATCCATTGAAAAACCGCTTGCAAACTTATGCTTGTGAACCAAGCATTCCCATTTATTTCTGACTCTGTATGAACATTAGCTTCTGTGCATTGCCAGTAGAACAACAAAGCCTCATCTTATTATGCACAGTCACCTCTGTATGTTTTCATAAGTGAATTCTGTGTGAATACAACAAAGTTGTCACGGGATGCACATCATGTTGCCTTACATGTACAAGTTCAACATTTAAAGTATTTGGTTAATTCAGCTGAGATCACATGGGTGCTTCTATTACTGATATTAGCTGTTGGGACCTTAATGTTCTCAGCTGGCACATGAATATTATACAGTGGTACCTCGGGTTGAGTACTTAATTCGTTCCAGAGGTCCATTCTTAACCTGAAACTGTTCTTAACCTGAAGCACCACTTTAGCTAGTGGGGCCTCCCGCTGCTGCCTCGCTGCCAGAGCACGATTTCTATTCTCATCCTGAAGCAAAGTTCCTAACCTGAGGTACTATTTCTGGGTTAGCGGAGTCTGTAACCTGAAGCGTATGTAACCTGAGGTACCACTGTATTTATTATTAGCACACACATGAGATCACACGTTTATTTTTATATCCCTTGTAAAGATTTTTAGCCACTCTGCCCTCGCTGGAGGCTGTGCAAAAAATAAAAATAAATCAAAAATTTAAAAAAAACACACCAGGGCCCAACTCTGCTCTCGGTGGCCCTGCCCACAACCCCAAACCACTGAACTGCCATTGACTGTACCAATGCCTTTTGGCCTTCTCCTCCCCGCCACCCCCAAATGTCCAACAGGTACCCTCACGATGTTGTGAACCACCTCAGCTGCGATGAAGCCCGGAACCATTACGGCGGTGTGGTGAGCCTCATCCCCATCGTCCTCGACAGCATGAAGGAGTGGGTGGCTCACACTGAGAAGCTCCCGCGGAACATGTTACACAGTGTGAGTGCCCGGAAGGCCGCCGTCTACAACCAGGCAGAGCTGCCCATTCGCCGTGTGGGCGACCGCGACCACTTAGGCCGGCCCGCTTTCATCACCGAGGGCACTCAGACCTACATTAGCTTGACAGAAAAGGCCAGGGAGAGGGAGGACAGGAGGGTTAAGCTAAAGCAACTGGGTGGCCTAGGCAGGGCCATCCGGAAGTTTCTCGACGGGCCCTGGAGACCGCCTGGCAAACACGCATTTTAAAAAAAGAGAGAGAGAGTAAAGACCAAAAAAAGAAAAAGAAAGCAGCCTGCTCGCTTAGCATCCGGCGATTAAAACAGTCTCCCTATATTTGCTTCAGTTATGCCCTTTCCTGAGGGGGAAAAGAAAGAGATACATCTGCTTTGGTAGCGACAAGCATGATCTATCTTATCCCTTTCTTGGAGCAGGTCACCCTCAGATGAAGATACTTTAGCCTACTCAACAGTGTTCCCCAGCTTTAGAGCAGACCAGGCCTACAGAATTAATGGCCTACTGTGGTGAAATTAGGCCACCACCAAATACTGGTGTGTGTGGTGTCCGCCAGGCACTTAATGATACCTCAAGTTGTGGGGAGGCAGGGGAAGGGTTAGTGGGTCACCATATCAGAGCACAGGGTTTTGATTCACCTTGACAGCTGCCCCTCTTCTGCACTTCTTATAGGCTTGAGTGTTACATGTCTGCCCAGTGTGAACCTCTGGCCAAATCATAACTCTAACATGGGTTACTTATTTAGCTGGGGAAAGAGGTGGTTAAACAACCAGAGAAAGGAGGATCCATCTACACATTTTTGAGAGGGTGGAAATACGCTTTAAAAGAAACAAAAAACTTGTACACCCACTTAGAGCTCACTACTATCTGGCACCAGTTAAACCAGGATACACTGAGTTTCTGGAAGCACTGAATTTGGTTGAGTAAAGCTTTTTGACACACAGAAGGAAAAGCACAGGGCAGGAGAGGAGTATTTTTGTACTTAAGTAAGATTCCAGGTCACCTCAGGAGACTTGGACCACTTTTCAAGGCAGAATTGCACTTTAAAAAAAAATTAAAGCACCTCTGGAAAAACGAGGGCTTGACTTCTCACAGAAACATAAAAAGGAGGAAGAAAACACATTTCCAGCATGCCAGGCTCACACCAACTTCTGCCAGGGGTGGGATAGGGAGTATCCATTGTTTTCAAGAAATGGAGCATTTTAACATTAGATCTTGTCAGTACAACTCAACTCCTTTTGTCTGATTGTTTCTTTTTCCCCTCCTCGCAGGATCCTTAGCTCCTGTTTTTTTGCCTCTTGCCGGAAGATGCTTCTGAATAAAGCTGTTTCCCCTGCAAGTGCAGCTCGTTGCTAGAATTATAGAGGTGTTTTCGTGATCAAATTACTAAAGGAAAATTATGCTGAGCCCAGGGATGGGGGTGGTAGAGAAGGGACAGGCAAACTTGAACCCCAGACCCAGGACTACCCTCACCCTCATTTTAAACCTATAAATCTACAACATTGGTACCCCCACTTCTAATTACTATGACTTTTTTTTTCATCTCCCCAAATTACACACTGGAAATCTAGGCCCAAATCCAGTTCCTAGATTCTTCCCAGACACCCTCCCTCTACTTCTTTTTGACTGTCCCATTTGGAGATTACAGACAGGCAAAGGAATTTCATCACACAGTGCATCATTAAGCTATGGAACTCCTTCCCACAAGAGGCAGTGATGGCCACCAATTCTGATGGCTTAAAAAAAAAAGATGAGATCATGGAGAACAAGGCTATCATGACTACTAGATATGTACTCCACTGTGTATCAGTTGCTGGAGGTGACAAGTGGCGAGAATGCTCTTGGGCTCCGTTTTTGCTTGCTGGCTTCCCACTGGAGCATTAGGTTGGCCACTGTGTAAACAAGATGCTGGACTAGATGAGTCGCTGGCCTGATGCAGCAGCCAGGCTCTTCTAACATTTTCTGTTATTCTAACATATTCTGTTATTCTTTTCAGAATACTGCATGACTTTAAACTTCCTAGCCTGGGATAGTCTGAGAAGAAAGGTGGGTTTAAAAGCTGCAATAATAGTGGGAGAATGGTAGAAACAAATCCCAGTTCTCTGCAGGGGAGACTGGCCCATTAGGGTGAATGGGGCACTGCCCCACCAACATCAGTCTTCCCTCAGCCACTCCCCACCTAGCTGTCTTCTTTGTTTGCAACCAGTTCAGGGGGTGGCACTTCCTGTCAGCTTTCTCCTCCTCGGTCTGTGTGTTGCTCTTGTAAAACTCAGCTAAGGGAAGATGGGGAGAGGTAGGATTAGTTGGCTCTGCTTGTCATTGGCTCTGGCACCACCAACTGTTAGGCTCCCTGCCTCCTGCCCTACCAGTCCCAATGAGCACCAGTCACCACTGGTCCTCTGATGTCAGATGAGTTCTAATTTTCTTTAAAGAATAGAAAAAAGAAGAGGAAGATAAGATAGCTATCACTTTCCACCAACACCTTTGTAGTAAGGTAGCAAGTTAAAATGCACTGTGGGGTTTGAGTTTCTACTCTGCATTCAGGAAGTAAAATAAATGAATAATTGAGCCCTTTCAACCTACATCCCCAACTCTTTCGGCATAAAATGTTTATTATTTATGGTGGTGTTTATAGACCTACCAAAGCATTCTTGCTTAGCACTAGAAAGCGCTGGAAGGTAATTTATTTTTCTCTTTTTCTATCTTGCTGGCTTCCTTTCTCTGATATAATACATATTTAATCATTTTGATCCAGGTAGGGAAGCATCCCCCCTTGAATATTAAATCAGCAGTGAACCATAAAAGTTATTTTTCCAAGTGCCAAATTTCTTCTGTATTTATTAAGGCAAACCCAGCCTCCATCCCAGCCAATGATTTATGCAAGAAATCCAACATATTCCTATCAAGTCATTCACACACCCCAACATATAGAGTAGTACCCTTTTATTGCTTCAATAGCACACCGAATGTTGTGCATTAACCATTTATAGCCTATTGCATTGGCATCCATCTGTCTCAAGAGAATGGATTATGCCTCCAGGGATGACGTCAAACCACTGCGTAAGCAGCACCAAAGTGACCTCCCCATGACACAGTATGTAAGGTGGTCCTGGGCTGCCCAGATGACAGGAACCACCCCCCTCGGCCTCACTGGTGTGGTCCAAAGGAAAACAGAGCAATACGTTTTGCATCAGCTTGGCTGCAGGAGTTGCCAAGCCATCCAACCATCTTCTCCAGATATGTATAGCCTTTTCTGCTTCTGAAGACATCATGCAAGGCAGCAAAGGTTTAGGACCAGTTTTCCTTCTCCTAGATGGGCTACCTTCCCAGGTTGACAAGCCTCACCTGCCCCTCACTTTCCTCTACAACACATGCAGAAACCCCCCTCTTGATCATTGGACCCACTATTTATCTCGTCCGCTCAATATGCTGGAGCCTGTCTTTTCATGCAGGGAAGTCCTTAACCTACTGAGGGTTTGAGACCCAACAGCTACTCTTACCTGGTTTAGCCAGGCAGTCAAAGTCACTTCCCAGGGTGTAGCTGCTCTCGCATGCTGACAGCTTCAAGGAGCAACAGATGAGAGTTGAGTGCAGGATGGGAACCAAGGTGGACAAATTACTGCTGAAGAAGCACAATGTGTCCCCTCCCAGAGGTCCTACCCTTCCTATAACACCCCTTATTGCCTGTATTTATTTTAAATCCCCCATTAAGGTAAGGCTAATCTTGACAAGAGACTGTTTCGAACCAGCATACGTGAGTGAAAAATGGGAAATTTGCACTTTGCTACATGTAAACAGTTACCTTTCTGCACCCACCCACACGCGTGCACACACAGGTTCTTGAGTTAAAACCCGTAATTATTGAGAGGTAGGGTGAAGGAGGATTAACCTGGATTCTGGAAACACGAGTGCTCTTGTGCTTGAATCTTGTCTGGTTGCCCATTGTGAGAACAGGATTCGGGGGTTGGATGGGCCATTGGCCTGACCCAGCAGGGCTTTCTATGTTTTTCCTAGAAGCCACCTGCAGAATCTCTTAACAGCAACCCCCTTCCCAGTTACAAATTCCTTAGCGGTTTACAAAATCCCAGGTTACAAAATTCAGATTTTATACACAAACCCATACCCAAAAGAACTGCTGGCCAGCTGCCTTTTGCCCCAACTGCCCAACACACAACTTACATCTCTGGGTTGGTGTTTATTGGATCAACACTTGGCTATTAGTAGCTGATCCCTACTAGACAGGTACATAAAAGTTGGGAATCGTTTGAGACGTTGCTTCACGGAGTTCCAAGGCAGGCACAGCTTCATTCAAAATGGAAGCAACTAAAGCTACAGCAGCCACAGAGCTTCCAGAAGGACCCCTGGACAGAGGAATCATCTTGCTAGGCAGGCAACTTGAGATGGCTTGAGGGCTTTTGATAAAAGGTGGCGGGGAGAGCAGGTTTGCACCAAGAGTAGGGTGGTGGTAACTTTTTTCACCCAAGGGCCACATGATATGGTGGGCCGGGCCAGAGTTGAAAGTGGGCAGAACAACTAATGTAAATCATTCCTCTGTACAGGCTAGTTCTACACAAATCTCTCTATCCTTCATACAGACAAGCAAGCAGCATTGTCAAGAGTTTTTAACCTGTCTTTGAAAACTCTTGACAATGCTTGACAACAACACACACACACCCCAAGGTGCAAAGCAGGGCCAGAAAGGGTTTATAACCTGGAAAACATTCAAAGGGCCATATGCAGAGGCCTGGAGGGTCACATTTAAGATTCAATACCCCAGGCATACTACACACACTAAACAGAGTAAGTCTAGTCCAGTATTCTCCAAAAGTTGGCAGATGCCACTGGGAAACTCTGAAGCAAGGAATACTGGGAAGAAGAGAGGTTCCATTAAGCTGCCATTAACTATTAACGATTAGCTAGAGTAATCAGATCTTGGTCTAATGAATCCCACCAAATGTCACACACTGTGAGGAAGCATTGTTACACCTCCATGCTCAAAACCACATGCACTGTGGAACGCTGAAATCCTTACTTTAGGAGACAGGGAACTGGGGAGTCCCATCAACATCTGAAGAGCCACCGGTTCCAGCTAGTCTGGTCAAGAATGATGATGATTTATTTGTTCCCTGCCCATCTGACTGGGTTGCCCCAGCTACTCTAGGCAGCTTCCAGCATGTATATAAAAACATAGTGAAACATTAAGCCTTAAAAAGCACATCTCCTTGACATTTGATGGCAGGGCATCAGATTGGGTTGGCGCCACTACTGAGAAGGCCCTCTTCCTGATTCCCTGTAGCTTCACTTCTCACATTGTGGGAATCTCCAGAATGATGTGAGTTGTCACTCAATCTCTGGGAGGGTTACACTTTCCTTAACCCTGCCTTGCTACGGTTGGAAAACCAATCCAGCTGTTCAGTAAAGTGCCCACTCTCTCAAACAAAAGGAGTTTCTGCACACTCCTATTAACCAGTTAGCCAGTATAGGTCCTCCAACAGGATCCTTTTATGATTTTACTTGCAAAAACCATTCAGTACAATATAGTACAAAAGAATTCTTTTTATTTTTGTTCACAGTAAAACACAAGGAACTGCTGTGACATATTACAACATCCTAGCAAGGACAGCAAATTTTCATCCATTTGGGTTTTTTTTCTTCTTTAATTTACTCCTTTATCTTGAATTGCACCATTTCTTACTTACACTTTCATATTTACGGCATTTTACATTTTATAAATGTAAAATATTTACTTATACAAAGAGCAAGGCAGGAATCAATGTTAAATCTAAATAGAGAAATCGCTCTCTGACAAACGGTTAACTAAAAGCAGCCAGGTTGTTGGTTTTTTTTGTTAAGGGAACAAAATAATTTCCAGCTTTACCACCGGGATCTTCCTGCATCCCCTTGCCTTTTCATGTGCTGCATTCATGATTCAAGAGATTTACTGAATGCTCCATAATTTCTGTGGTCCATGGTGCAGTGGGGAGAGAACATACTGGGAGATTCTGGCAGGTGATCATGTGCCCTTTTAGTGAAAAATGCTGTCTCTTTAAAAGAGAGAAGGCTCTCTCAACTGAAGGGGTACTTTTGTATTGAAAATAAAGCCCACTTTGCAAATGAACCACAAGGGGACAGTTTGCATGGGGGGAGGACACAATATAGCCAATCCCACTGCTTTTAAATCAAGAGGGGGGGATTCAGAAGCATTCCCCCTCCCATAGAAATGTAAATAGGCCAACTTGGGGAGGGGGGAACCAGGGTGGCATCTGGGCAGACAATGAGAAACAGGACTACCACTCCTTAGGAAGGAGTGGAAGAGGAAAAAAATCAGCTCACCCTTTTCTCATAAGACAGACACAGCAGCAAACACAAAGAAAAATTTGTCTCAGCTTAGGTGAGACATTTGCTTTGCTGAGGAAGTTCTGCATCCACTGTACTAACCAGAAATCTCCACAGGACAGGTTTCCAACAGAAAAGCCTCAGCTTTCTTTTCCACTCAGGGTGGAAAACTAAACACCCACACAACTGGAGGTCAGCTCAGTACCATCTCATCCAGCAACAAAAGCAAATTTGTGGGGAGGGGAGATGAGAGAAAGAGGGTATGGTTTTCAATGCTGGAGGGGACTCTATCTCATTTCACGGTTAGAGTGAAGTCCAGTCTATGCACAAAATGCAAAAAGTTGAGGAGGGGGATGGAGAGGGGGAAGGCTGAAGGCGGGGAAAAGACTGAGTTGCCATCATATTATAACACTTTGAGAAAAACAAATCCAGGGGTTTCTCAATAAGAGTAACCCTGAGTTGCTTGCAGGAGGGGAGACAACAGATGCTTAGTTCTCCAGATGAGCACACCCCGAGTATTCATTGGGGGAGGCTCTGCTCCATATTGCACACAAGTTCATTTAAACCAACCTCTCAGCAGGGGGGTAGGGCAAGAAAAAAGTGGATGGGTTGACAAAAAGTTTGGAGAAATCCTAGCTGCTGCTGCTGCATCAAAGTGTGTACTACACAGTGGCTTCAAGAGGGACAGAAGTGTTTCAGGGAAGGCATTGACTGATCACCTACACTTCTAGACCCAGAAACTCAGCCATCCCATAAATCCACTTGGGGCAAACAAGTCCAACAAAAGAACTGCCGCCTGTGTAAGCTGGTAGGGTGCTGGACTGACAAAACTCAAAAGCTTTTAGTTAAATTGGGCAGCCACACCTCCCTGTTCTATGCCAAAAATATGAAAATGTTAATACTGATTTTGATTTTCCTTTCCTCATTTCTAGCTATGGCCATGAGATTCATTGTAATCCATGATATGAAGCTGTCCAACATTGGCGTCCTGGGTTCTGGGGGAGGGAGGCAGTTCCTCGGGGCTAGGGGAGGGTGCCTGGGCTGCCTCTGTGACCTCCAGGCTGGGATCTTTGCAGGTCTTCAAAGGTTCACAAACGTTGCCAGTGGCCACCCCATCCTCATTGCAGTGACCCTTGCTCTTGTTGTGGAACAGCTCTTGGGCCTTCATCCCTAGGAAACTCTCAGAGCTTGGGAAGGAGCCCACTGTGGAGGGGACGCTGCCAGAGGAGGGCTCCAGCAATGCAGACGACTCTCTGCGGTTGTTGAGCTGCCCTGTGCGCTGGCTGGGCTTCTCAGGGGTGGACACCTCGCTGCTGCTGCCCCGGGTGCTGGGAGGTTCAGTCTCACTGCTACATTCCAGCGGTTCCTCACTGTGTCCCACAGTAGGGTCAGCACTGCTTTCGTTTGCTCCAGGCAGCCTGTTGTGGGGGCTGGGGGGAGAGGAGAGAGACAAGTCAGCCCAAGTGACCAAAGGTTTGCCTTCAGAAGCAGCAGCACATGGGCTGAAAACTGCCCCACCTACCCAAAGATTTCACTCCCCCTACATAAGAACAGCCTGCTGGATCAGACCACTGGCCCATCTAGTCCAGCATCCTGTTCTCAGTTAGTGAAACTTAGCCAGTGCGGTATAGTGGTTAAAGACTAGGAAAGCAAGATTCTAATACCACCCCCCTCAGCCATGAAGCTCACTGGGAGACCTTGGGGCAGTCTCTCAGCCTAACTTACCTCACAGAGTTGTTGTGAGGTAAGCCACATTGAGCTCCTTGCAGGAAAGGGGTGGGGTGGGGTTATAAATGCAATGAAGAATAGACCCATGTGTCAAACCCATTAATTTCAATGGGTCTACTCTGAATATGACAAATGTTGGCTGCAACCCCTAAGCTCTGAAAACCTGCCTCAGACATAAATTGTTTATTATGAGCAGCCAGCAAGCCTCACAGCTGCACTTGGCCCCTTTACCTTTCATTGGATTCAGCTTGTTCCACCTTCTTTTCTTCACGGTTGTTCAACAGCCGTTCATTCTGCACTTGGCCATGCAGACTCAATATCTCCACCTCAAACAGCTGCGTAATATTTTTCTGCATTTTGTACCAGCCCTCAGCTGCTTGGAGTTGGAAACTGAAAAAAGAAAAGAAACCTGTGTCTGGATTTTATGTCATTACATTTCCCCTCTGTGTACAAAAGCATTTCTCTTTCAAGGGGGAAAAAGAGGTATTCCCCTCCAGGCTATGGCCACATTCACCCCATACATTTACAGTACTATAATACTACTTTAAAGAGTCACAGCTTTCCCCACAGAATCCTGGGAGCTGGAGTTTGTGCAGGATGCTGTGAGTTGTTAGGAGACCTTTGCTTGCCTCAAAGACCTAACATTCCTGGAGGTTGACAGGAGTGAAATTGGGATTTGGGGGAGGCCTCTGTACTCCCTTGCTTGGTAAAATGAGCTGAAGGGGGGGGGTTACCTGGCTTGGATTTTAACATCTTCCAAGTATTTCTTCTGCTCCAACAAGAGGTGGTCCCTCTTTGCTAGCTGATATTCCAGGTCGCCTACTCGCTTCTGAGAAGCCTCCAGCTCCTGGCTCTGCTGCTGAATGCAGTAATGTGCTTTCTCCAGTTCTTTCTGAAAGGCCATCTGCAGGCATTCCACTTCCTGGAAGATGGAGGGGGTTAAATAAAGCTAAATGATTGTAGACGGGAGAAGAGAAGACTGAGAGGGAACAAGAGAGGCCAGGCAGAATTATGACAGAACTAATTAAGGAATTGCTGCTTTTGACCTTGGATCTGGGTTTAGCGAAACCACTAACTCATCGTAGGCGCTGGCAAAGGATGCCTGGGGTTCAATTCAACCCTATCATTCTTCCTAGAGGTGTGAGATTTTCAGGTGCTGAAATATTGGCAAGTATTTTTTAAATCTCCCCAGCCACAGATAATTTGATGAAAATTGAAATGCCTGCCATCATTTTCTTATTGGAAATAAATATTACTACTGTACTTCTTTAAGTACATGCTTTCAAAGTATGCAGGGTTCAAAGTAGTGCAGCAGTGGCTAACCTATGGTCCTCCCAGCTGCAGGCCTGTCTGTAGCTGCCATCATCCCTGATCGGTGGGGCTAAGAGGGGTCCAACAACATCTGAAGCACCCAATCTATTGATCTGATGCATGCTCATTTGTAAAACTAGGCTTTATTTCAAAGACCCAGTTTGGCACCAACACCCCACACATGCATTTGTGCACACACACACAGGCTTAAAATGTCAATGGCACCCCTCTGGAGGCTTCACCTGGGGTAAAAAACCTGGCTAGTGCCCCCCCCCCATTGGTAGCTATGGCACTGATTAACTCCCCAGCACCCCTGACCATAAGGCCACACTGGCTGAGATTCATGAATGCTGGAGTCCAGCGGCATCTGCAGGGCCAGCCTCTTGTGTTTGCCCAATGTGAGCCACAAGCAACACTGCTGGCACACATCTCTCCTGAGGCATACCTTAGTTGTGCCAGCCTGCTTGTGCTGAAGCTGTTTCAAACACAACTCTTTCATCTCCCCAAAGACTAGGAGTTGCCTGTTCAACATCTCCATCTGCTGTTGGGCCGACTCACAGTTAGAAAGCTTAAAAGAGAAAGTTTTAGTTAGAGACTACACAATTATTATCTTTTTTAAAAAATACTGCTTATACCAGAAGATGGAGAACCTGCTGCCCTTCATGTTTATTTTGTATTAAATTTATATAACACCCTTCATTCAAAGATCACAGGGCTGCTCACAACACAAAATGCATACTAAAACAAAAACCAATAGACTCCCCCTCCCACACGTTACTGGACTCCAACTCCCACCAGCCCCAACCACACACACACAAACACAAACAAACACAGAGCAGGGTCCACAATACTGGGATGCAGCTGGAAGAAGTCTTATTGAAGCCAAGGACACACACCTATGCACACAAAATAGGGGAAGTGGGAACCCCACAGGAAAATTTAGCTCTTACCTTCTGAGAAACCTGGCTCAGCAACAATTCCGTGTGACACATCTTGCTGCTGGCCGTGTTCAACTCCAGCCGCAGGCCTGCAATGATTTTGTGGCAGTCTTCCACTCTGATCTTGTAAAAAGAAACCCAAACAATATTAGTGAAGCTGGTTAGTGGCACCATATCCTTGGGAGACACCTCCCCCTGCCCTTGCTGGCCTCAACCCCCAACTCAGAGAGTCACTTCTTGTACCTTCAGTTCCTGGCTGTGATTGTAATACTCTTCCCGTTCCTGCTGCAACTGGCGGATCTGGCTGTGGAGCCGAGCCATGAGCATGTCGTGTTCCTCCTGGAACTTGCAGAACTTGGCCTGCTCCATCTTCAGGCTGAGCTTCAGGACATGGATGTCCTTCTCCTGGAGCCTCAGTTGGTCTTTCTGCCAGGAAGCAGAGACCAGTCAAAAGGGCCCACTTCAAATAAGGGCAAGTTTTGTCAAACGCAAAGTGTAAATGTGTTTATACCATGCCTGCTGCATGTCAGTAGGTCAGTATTTTATTTTATAGAATCCATACATTGTTTAAAAGCCTCAAAGCAGTTTGCAAAAAAAAAAAAGATGAAACAACAAAATCAAAGAATAGAATTAATAATTTAAGACTTTTCAACAGTTAAAATAACTCAAAACTCGAAACAGATTAAAACTCATACCAATTTTCTAAATATCTGGGTAAAGGTTAAATGTTTTAAGCACAGTCTCCAGCCATGCAGAAACACTCAAGGAAGCCACAAAGCAGAGTTGGTGAAAGGCACGGCCTGGAAATACAGTGGTACCTCAGGTTAAGTACTTAATTCATTCCAGAGGTCTGTACTGAACCTGAAACTGTTCTTAACCTGAAGCACCACTTTAGCTAATGGGGCCTTCCACTGCCACCGTGCAATTTCTGTTCTCATCCTGAAGCAAAGTTCTTAACCCGAGGTAATATTTCTGGGTTAGCGGAGTCTGTAACCTGAAGCGTATGTAACCTGAAGCGTATGTAACCTGAAGCGTATGTAACCCGAGGTACCACTGTATGGGGCAATGTGTGAGAATTATGGGGGCCACATAAGAAAGTATTGGAATCCTGCACTTCACTCCCAGACCCAAAGTTGCCTTCTGTCCCCCTTCCCCAGTAGTAAACACAGCAGGTGGTAAACTGTCTGCAGTGTAGGGGCTCCCTGTAGAAACCTTGACTCACCATGGCAGCATTGTGTTCCTCCAGAGCCGTCACCTTTATCACTTTGCGCAGGAGCCGCCGGTTTCGCAGCGCGTGCTGTTGCCTCTTGAAGCGCTCATACAGCAGTTCATTGTGCAGCAGGAGGAGCTGGATTCTGAGAACACTGAAATCATCTGGTGCAGGAGCACCTGAGGGGAAGGCAGAAAGAAGACGATGGTACGCAAAGATGCTGGCACCATTCAACCAGCAGGCCTAAGACACCTTGCAAACAGGACACACAACCAAGGCTGCATACACACAATATACGTAAGAACGTAAGAAAAGCCTGTTGGATCAGGTCAACGGCCCATCTGGGCCAGTATTCTGTACTCACAGTAGCCAGCTAGACACCTGTATGAAACCTGCAAGCAGAATTTGAGCGCAATAGCGCTCTCTCCTCCTGTGGTTTCCAGGAGCCAGCATGTTGTAGTGGTTAAGAGCAGTGAACTCGTAATCTGGTGAACCGGGTTCGATTCCCTGCTCCTCCACATGCAGCTGCTGGGTGACCTTGGGCTAGTCACGCTTCTCTGAAGTCTCTCAGCCTCACTTACCTCACAGAGTGTTTGTTGTGGGGGAGGAAGGGAAAGGAGAATGTTAGCCGCTTTGAGACTCCTTAAGGGGAATGAAAGGCAGGGTATCAAGTCCAAACTCCTCTTCTTATTCAGAAACATTGATGCTTCTAATTGTGGGGGCAGAGCATAGCCATAAAAGCTAACTGCCATCAATAGTCTTATCCTTGATGAATTTGTCTAATTCTCTTTTAAAGCCCTTTAGGTTGGTGACCATCACTCCCTCTTGTAGTAGTGAGTTTCATGGTTTAACTATGTGCTGTGTGAAGGAAAACTTTGTTTTGCATCTGCTAACATTCAGCTTCAATGGATGTCCACGAGTTATAGAAAAACTACTCTCTATCTACTTTCTCCATACTATGTATAACTTCTATCATGTTGCCTCTTACTCGCCTTTTCTCTAAGCTAAACTGTCCCAAATGCTGCCACGTTTCTTCATAGGGGAGACGACTGTCCAATCCAGCCTTAGAGATGGATGTCCAAGCATTGCCCATAGCATAAAGCACCTTCAACCAGGTTGGTGTGTGCTCTGCAGCCCTGTTTTGGAAAAGTGTGATCTGGCCAGTTTTCCCATGTTCTGGTTAACATCTAGGTTAAATGCCACTGCACTCAGGTTCACGAAGTCTATGAAGAAACTGCAATGGATTACCAGATGCCAGTGAATAGAGGATACACCATTTACACTCTTGGAAGCTATTGAGCACCATCAAATGCAAGATGCCAGTGCAGTGAGGAAAGATGCACAGCAGCTTGATACAAAAGCTGAGCAAAGTTTTGCTCCAACACATGGATTAAAATACATGCCTCAAAAAACCAACAACCTCTTACCTCCAAAGTGAGTCCAGTCAGCTGATTTGCTTAACAAAGGTAATCTGAGGAACAAATAAGAATGGTGGGTTTTCTGGATTGCAGTAAAAATGTTTTGGTTTTTTTTTAAAGCAACAACAAACCCCAGGTGGTTTCAAGCATCACCCTACTGCTCTCACTGTCCTAAGGTACAGGACTACGTGAGTGACCAATTACACCAATGTAGTGGTAAATTTGGGACGCAGGCAGCACTGTGGTCTAAACCACTGAGCCCTGGGTTTGCCAATCAGAAGGTCGGCGGTTCGAATCCCTGCGATGGGGTGAGCTTCCGTTTCTCTGTTCCCGCTCCTGCCAACCTAGCAGTTCAAAAGCACACCCAAAAGTGCAAGTAGATTATTAATAGGTACCGCTCTGGCGGGAAGGCAAACAGAGTTTCCGTGCACTGTTCTGGTGTCGGTGTTCCGTTGCGCCAGAAGCAGCTTAGTCATGCTGGCCACATGACCCAGAAAAACTGTCTGTGGAGCGGACCAATGCCAGCTCCCTCGGCCTGTAAAGCGAGATGAGCGCTGCAACCCCAGAATCATTTGCAACTGGACTTAAATGTCAGCGGTCCTTTTACCTTTAGTGGTATATGTAGCAATTAGCAAGCCATAATTTAAAAAAAAGTCAAAAAAATCAGAGCAAGTTCTTAAAGTGGAGCATGCAGGTTATATGCACTGTTTTGCCAAGCTCTACATAATGAGATTAAGATTTTGAATTGTTTGGCAAAGGGGGGGGGAGCTGTGCTGAAGGAGACCAGAGGATGAGAGGAAGGTCACACAGCTATTTCCAAGCTTTCCACAGCCCCATCCCATTTTTCCAAGAGCCACATGCCGATGGGGCCAGAGGCAAAACTGGGTAGGGCAACAAATGAACCTCAGTGGTGGCTCCCCATTTATGGAGCAGTCACACCCCAGGAAGTATGCCTAGCACCATCACACTATTTTATTTTAGGTGACAAGGCAAAAACATTCTTATTCAAATAGGCCTTTGGATCTTAGCTTTTTGCTTATATTTTAGTAATAATAATAATAATAAATTTTATTTATATCCCGCCCTCCCCAGCCGAAGCCGGGCTCAGGGCAGCTAACAACAATCAAATAATCCCACCTTCTAAAAACATTCCATTATAAAATTAATTAAAATCAAATTGATGGCAACCGTTAAGCAAAATTCTGTGCAGATTGCCAGAGGAGGGAGTCAGGCTGGGCCCTGACCAAAGGCCTGGTAGAACAGCTCTGTCTTGCAGGCCCTGCGGAAAGATGTCAGGTCCCGCAGGGCCCTAGTCTCTTGTGATAGAGCGTTCCACCAGATTGGAGCCACAGCGGAGAAAGCCCTGGCTCTAGTTGAGGCCTCACTAGTGAGGTTCATTTGGATATTTTTTTATATGTTACTTGCATATTTCAGAGTTTTGTTTGTTTGTTCTTTTGTAAGTCGCTTAGCATTTCTTTTTTCCTGAAAAAAGGTAATTAGAGGATAGAGATTGTTGTATGTAGAAACTAGCCTACTGTATAACACTAACACACACACACACTCAAGACTACTTTTCTACAGCAGGCCAGTTTCTACATACTACATACTATACACTCTCTACCCTCTGTTCAGACAATCAAGAGGAACCATCTACATTCTGGTCATGCAAAAACACTCAAGGAAGGCAGTGGCCCAGGAAGCATTCGGGGGCGGGGAGAGAACCAGAGTGCCCTGGAGAGTTGCATTTGGCCCCAAGGCCACAGCATTACAGGGAACAGGTGAGTAACTTGAAACAGTGGTTCAGTCCTGTTCTTGTCACCGCACTAGCTCCAGCCTTAAGAATACAAGCTCTGCCGTCACTTACTGGTCAAGCCGTTTGCTGTGGGCATCTGCTCCATGCTGTATGAGCTGATCCAGCATTTCCAAGGGGGATGGGGAGGAAGAGTTCACGTTGTCGTGACCTGCGTTGACATTCCTGAGAAGCTCTTCAGTCTTCTTGCTTACAAAATGGTAGGCGGTCTTTGGCAAAGCCACTTCGAAGAGGTGCTCGTAATCAGGGGGCTGCTCATCCCCAAACCCCATCCACTTGCGTGCAGGAATCTTGCAAGGGCTAGGGGCAACAATGTTTGACTCCAGAGACACCTGGCTTTGCTGGTGACCAGAAGGATGATTCTCGGAGTATCGGCTGGGTAGGTCAATAGGCGTGAAGGTTTGCTTAGGCATATCCAGTGACCTTTTGAGCCCAGATTGGGCCACACCTGGTGTTGATGCTGCAAGGGGTGACAACGCCAGGGGCTTGGAGTCCAGGTTATGCCCCTGTGTACTTGAGGCAGCCAGCTGGGATTTCTTTGAGCTGGGGAGACCCTCATTCAGGCGATAGAAAGGGGAGTCAAAACCTCCCCGAGGCACCACAGGTTCCGCGTCTGCTGTGGTGATCTCTGAGATCTCTCTTGATATGGCATCTAAGGACAGAGAAAAGCAAAGTGTGGATGGATCAGACATGCTGCCCTATATTTGCTCATCAGTGGCAGGAAATCCACCCGCCTTAGCTGCTGTTGCAAAAGGTGGAGCACTGAAAATAATTTAACCTTCTGGTGTTATCACCCCTTGAGGAATCACTTTGTTATTAGGGTCTGAGACCTGCCAGGGCAGATTCTATGCCAAGACAATACATACTCCAAATAAAGAAAACACTTGGGATTCTGTAACTATGTATGTTATTCCAGTATTTCTTTTTTAAAAGAATGTTTCTTCAGGACAAAATGCCACATTTGGTATTTTGCAGAATTTATTTTGGGTTTGCTAGGCATGAGGCAGTGAAGCTCTAGCCCCTTGGCAGTCCTGTTCAGACAGCCCAATAGCTTTCTGAGATTTCAGCAGGCATTACCCTACATACTTTCAACAGTCTCTTTGCAGCCATGACGGATAGAAACTTGACAGCGGAAGCTGCTTTAAACCAAGTCTGCCCAGCTTTAAACCAAGTCTGCCCACTGGCTCATCTAGTTCAGTATTGTCCAAACTGAGCAGCAGCAGCAGGCTTTCCAGGGTTTCAGACAGCGAACCTTTCCGAAGCCGTACCTGGAGACGTTGGTGGATTGAAGCAGGGACCTTCTGCATGCAAAGCAGATGCTCTACTACTTGTTTTCAAAAGAGAGATTTCTTCAAGTAGCTGAAGCTGGTGCCTAACATTAAGTTCTGCATTCCCCAGGGAAGCCATGACACATGCACACACATACCGCCCAGCCCATGCCTAAACTGCTAGTCTATAAAAAGACTGTTTTCATTCAGCTCCTACCCAAAGCTGGACAGAGGCATGCAATTCCCTCTGGAGCCACACAAGGTGAGATTCCAACAAGCAGACTCATGAGCACAGAGTGTACCCTCTTGGCCATGATGTTCTTGAACTTCCCGACGCCCCCTACCCCATTACCTTCCTCTCGGTCCTTCTCACCGCTGTCTTGAGAAGAGGCCTCCAGGTCACCCAAGATGCCAGGAAGGTCACTTAAAGTTACCAAACTTTTACTGCTGTGAGAATCTTTTATGGGAGGGGAGAGAGAGAGAGAGAAAACAAAATATTTTAACTTGTTTGCTATGGCAAACATTGTTGCAATGCAAGTTCAAACCACATCAAAAGGCCTCTTCTCCAAACTATCACAAAATTTGGCTATACCCACACACACTCTGGAAGAACTTCCACACTTACTAGACTGCCATCTAATGAACTAGCAGAGACATGATGTGCAAATGACACTCCCAATTTGTAAGAGATGATAGAGGATAAAGATTTAGGACAGGGGTCAGCAACCTTTTTCAGCCATGGGCCAGTCCACTGTCCCTCAGACCATGTGGTGGGCCAGACTATAAATTTTTTTTTGGGGGGGGGGAAGATGAACGAATTCCTATGCCCCACAAATAACCCAGAGATGCATTTTAAATAAAAACACACATTCTACTCATGTAAAAACACCAGGCAGGCCCCACAAATAACCCAGAGATGCATTTTAAATAAAAGGACACATTCTACTCACGTAAAAACACCAGGCAGGCCCCACAAATAACCCAGAGATGCATTTTAAATAAAAGGACACATTCTACTCATGTAAAATCACGCTGATTCCTGGACTGTCCAGGGGCTGGATTGAGAAGGCGATTGGGCCGCATCTGGCCCCCGGGCCTTAGGTTGGTGACCTCTGATTTAGGAGGTAGGAATTCAGGTGAAGCTTACCAACAGCTTGAGAACTTTGGGTGATGTTTGGCTGTCGGGACAGCGAAGACCTTGCGGGATTGGTTCTGCCCTCCTAGAAGAGAGCAAGCAACAGACACATCTCCATCACAATGCTTCACATGTTCCCCAAAACCAAACAGAAAAGGAACACCCCCAACACACACACCTCAATTAAAAACAGGACCACCAAGAGTGTGTGCAAGGGAAAATATAATACATGTTTTCTGGAGGAGCTTCCTTCATATACCCAAGTCACTGCTCCGGGTGTGCCTCCTCCAAGGGCAGGTAATTCAGCCCGTGCATAGGAATGAACGGACAAAATGACTGCACCCCACAAGCCAAGACTGATGGGAAGGAAGGAGACTCAGCAGCAAGTATGGTGTAGAGTGCCCAACTAAGTCCCGGGAGACCAGTGTTCGAATCCCTACTCAGCCATGAAGCCCACTGGGTGATCACAGGCCCATCACCGCCTCTCAGTATAACCACCATCACAGTGTTGTTGTGGGGAAGAACCATGTACATTACCATGAGCTTCTTGAAGAAAAGATGGGCTGCTAATACAGGCGTCCACCCACTTATGGGTTTACATTCTGGGCCCTGGTGCGCACAAGCAAAATTGTGTAAAGTGGGGTTCACCCTCTAAAAAGCCTCGAAATACCTACTTTCCCCTGCTTTCCCCTCTCTTTCCTGCTCTTTCTCCAATCCAGACCAAAATATCTAGAGCTGAAGCTCTGAGGCTGGCTGGAGGCTGGAGGATGTGTGGGAAAGCGGTAGTGGCTGCTGCTGCTGCGCTACCCCGTGTGTCAGCTGTTAGGTGGGGAGACTGATCAGCCTAAACAAAGCCCCACTGGGCCTCCAGTCTCTTCTTCCACCCTCACTGTATCTCCTTTTTTGGCTCCAGGGAAGGACTCTCCAGCTCCCTCCCATTTCCTGGTATGATTCTATTTATTAATTTCCTGGTGCCATGCATATGCAAGGGCACACATTAGTAGAACATGTATGTGGGGAGGCGGGGAATGCCTGTAAGTCTTGCAAAGAAACAGCAAGTAGCCTCCTACCTAAAGTAGAGTTCTTTGGACAGGGCTATGCAGACGTCAGACTGGTCCCCCCCCCTTTTTTTTAACAACTAGATTTCAAAGTTCTATGAAACAAAACCAGGTGCAAGGAACATACAGTTTAAAATTAAACAAGAGGATGCCTGTTGAGTAGTGGAATTAGTTTTCAGAACCAGCACTGTACTCAAAGTCCTTTCATCCAAAAGTCCACTCCATGGTTAGTCCTTAAAGCTTTATTCATTTCAGCACCATAATGTAGGGTGGGGAAAGTCATGTTATGGTTGCTTCTGATGAACTGGGAATCAGAATCACCTTGAAAGTCTCATAAAAGACAGCCATAATCAATTACTTTTTAAATCTGCTCATAGGGTAAGTTCAAAAGTGGAATCCCCATTTTGCCAAGCGTTAGCAATTTTGACGGTACCTTTTTGGGAGGTGCAGTGGAAACCGAAACATGAGCAACTTCTTCTGAACTGCATGAGGGAGGTGGGGAGATGGCAGTTTCTGGGCGGGCACCTTTCTCAACTGTTTAAAAGAAATACAGAAAAATAATATTCCCTTACAAATGTTAATGCATGACCCTTTTTTTAAAGCAAGGGTTGGGGAGAGCACTTTTCAGCTTCCCAAGGACTATGCTCCCACATGGGCAAACATTCCAGGTGTCATGTCCCAGTGGTAGGCAGGGCCAGAGGCCAAAAGTAGGTAGAGCAAAGTTAACTCTTTACCTTTGTACCACAGGTTATGTACCAGCCATACACAATTTAAGAGGTTTCTATACACCCACATATATCTCTCTTCCCACCAAACACACTCACCTCTATCCATCTTCCAGTCAGGCAACCAAGGGTATATTCTGGCCAACCAAAAGTACTCAAAGAGGGCACAGAGCAAGGCTGCTGGGGCACACCTAGGAAAAGGCCCAAGGGCCAAACAGAGAGGCCAAAAGGGCCGCTTTGGGCCCCCACGTATGAGAGTTTAGAGGCTTCAGGGGCTTGTGCAATAATGTCACAGGCCAATGGTTTGGCACTTAACTAGATTTTGTTGCTGACAAACCTGCCAGGGTGCTGAAAAGAAAACCCCAATATGGCTGGCCCTACCTGGTATGTTAAAGGTCCTGTTGAGAGTCTGGGCTGTGGTATAAGGTGTCTCCAAAACAATTCCAGGGGAGTGGGGGGGAGTGGTCATGCCACAAGCAACGGCAGGGCTCCAGAAGGTCACCTGGAAAAAGAGTGGCAGGGTTTTTCCCAGTGTACCCAATAGAAAGGAGGGAAAATCAGACCTCCTGCATCCACTTTCAGTGCCATCACCACTTTAAACTTCCATCTCTGTTCCAGTCTTCACCAACCTGGTGTACCCTCCAGATGCTTTGGGCTCCCAACTCCCATTGACAAGGCTGGGGGGCTGATGGGAGTATGTCATCAACTAGGGCAGCAAGGCAAGAGCATTTTAACCCGGCACTGGCTGCCTGTGTGGTCTTGGACCCAATTTAAGGCATTGGTATCAATTTTTTTGTTATTCAGTCAGTCTTGGTATCAAATTAAATAAAGCCCTACATGGCTATAGACTCAAGTCTCTGCAGAAGCACCTTCTACAAGGCCAACCAACTCAATCATTAACTTTGACTGGTGTGTGTGTCTGCTCATTGACGCTGCAAGGATTTGTGATTCAAGGTTGCATAACAGGGCCTTCTCTGTGGTGGCACCCAAGCTTTGGAACTCCCAATACAGGAAGCTGCCATAACACTGAAGTCAGACCATGCAGTCAATCTAGCTCAGTACTATGAAGACTGACTGACAGTGACTCTCTCAGGGGAATCAGACACGTCTTTCTCAGCCCTATCTGGAGATGCCGGGGATTGAACCTGGGACCTTCTGCATGGCAAAGCCGGTGTTCCAACACTGAGCTGGGGCCCTTCCTCATAGCTCCCTTCTAGAGCAGTGTTTGTCCTCCTCACTTTTTACACTGAAACACAGTTTGAGGATGCTCTTGTTTTCCTAGGGCTTTACAGATTTGAGATTTTAACTGGCTTAATGCTCTACCGCGGCAAGTGATCAGTATTTATGGCTTATGCATTCTCTCATTTGATGTATTTTGTTCTGTCATCTTTTATTATACATTTTCCTGAGATCTTTCTGGAGAACAATTCATAACTGTAACCAGTAAAAGAAAAATGTAACAGTCACAAGACAAGCAGGGTTACCTGCTCAGTTGCCAGAAACGAGGACTGATACTTCGAGATCTGAGGTAGCTGCCCTGCCATTCGTGACAGCCGAGAAGTTGGTGTTCCTGTATTTTTTAATAAAGAAGATGGAGAAATAAAGGGTAAAAGGGAATTATTTCTCCCAAAACTCTCATCATCATCTATTTATTCCCCAGCCACTCTGGGCGGCTTCCAACAAAATATTAAAAAACAATATTTTATTAAACATTAAGAGCTTCCCTAAACAGGGCTGCCTTCAGATGTCTTCTAAAAGTCTGGTAGTTGTTGTTCTCTTTGACATCAGGTGGGAGGGAGTTCCGCAGGGCGGGTGCCACTACCGAGAAGGCCCTCTGCCTGGTTCCCTATAACTTGGCTTCTCGCAGTGAGGGAACCGCCAGAAGGCCCTCGGCGCTGGACCTCAGTGTCCGGGCAGAACAATGGGGGTGGAGACGCTCCTTCAGGTATACTGGACCAAAGCTGTTTAGGGCTTTAAAGGTCAGCACCAACACTTTGAATTGTGCTCGGAAACGTACTGGGAGCTAGTGTAGGTCTTTCAAGACCGGTGTTATGTGGTCTCGGCAGCCGCTCCCAGTCACCAGTCTAGCTGCCGCATTCTGGATTAGTTGTAGTTTCCGGGTCACCTCCAAAGGAAGCCCCACATAGAGCGCATTGCAGTAGTCCAAGCAAGAGATAACTAGAGCATGCACCACTCTGGCCAGACAGTCTGCGGGCAGTAAGGGTCTCAGCCTGCGTACCAGATGGAGCTGATAAACAGCTGCCCTGGACACAGAATTGACCTGCACCTCCATGGACAGTTGTGAGTCGAGGATAACTCCCAGGCTGTGCACCTAGTCCTTCAGGGGCAGAGTTACCCCATCCAGGACCAGGGAGTCCTTCACACCTGCCAGCCTCCTGTCCCCCAAAAACAGTACTTCTGTCTTGTCAGGATTCAACCTCAATCTGTTAGCCGCCATCCATCCTCCAACCGCCTCCAGACACTCACAAAGGACCTTCACTGCCTTCATTGGTTCTGATTTAAAAGAGAGGTAGAGCTGGGTATCATCCGCATACTGATGAAAACCCAGCCCAAACCCTCTGATGATCTCTCCCAGCGGCTGCATGTAGATGTTGAAAAGCATGGGGGAGAGGACAGAACCCCAGGGCACCCCACAAGTGAGAGCCCAGGGGTCTGAATACTCATCCCCCCCACCACTTTCTGAACACAGCCCAGGAGGAAGGAGTGGAACCACTGTATAACAGTGCCCCCAGCCCTCTAAATGGTCCAGAAAGATGTTATGGTTGATGATGTCAAAAGCCGCTGAGAGATCCAGCAGAACTAGGAAATAGCTCTCACCTTTGTCCCTAGCCCGCCAGAGATCATCGACCAGTGCGACCAAGGCAGTTTCAGTCCCATGATGAGGCCTGAATCCCGACTGGAAGGGATCCAAATGGTCCGCTTCTTCCAGGAGTGCCTGGAGTTGTTCAGCAACCACTTGCTCAATCACCTTGCCCAAGAATGGCAGATTTGAGACTGGGCGATAGGTGGCCACTGTGGCCGCATCTAAAGATGGTTTTTTTAAGAAGCAGTTTAATAACCGCCTCTTTCACCAGATCTGGGAAGGCTCCCTCATGGAGGGAAGCATTCACCACTCCACAAAGCCCATCGCCCAGCCCTTCCCGGCTAGCTTTTATAAGCCAGGATGGGCAAGGATCAAGGAGACAAGTGGTTGATTTCACTCATCCAAGCAGCCTGTCCACATCCTCAGGGGTAACAGATTGGAATTGATCCCACACAACTTGACTAGACAGGACTCTAGCACTCTCCCGCCCAGGCCCTGCTTCCACGGTGGAGTCTACAGTGGTGCCTCGCAGCAAGACGGAAAGAATCTGTTCTGTGATTCTCTTCGTCTAGTGGTTTTTTTTGTCTTGCGAAGCAAGCCCATTGACGGATTAGCGAATTAGCGCTATTAGCGGCTTATCTGCTGATCGGATCAGCTGATAAACAGCTTAGCGGCTTAGAAAAAGGGGGGAGGGGAAAAAACCTGCAGGAACTCGCAAGACATTGTCGTCTTGTGAAGCAAGCCCATAGGAAATTCGTTTTGCGAAGCACCTCCAAAACGGAAAACTCTTTCGTCTAGCGAGTTTTCCATCTTGCGAGGCATTCGTCTTGCGGGGCACCACTGTACCTCTTCTCGAATCTGAGCAACTTTATCTGCAAAAAACTTTGCAAAATCATTGCAGGAGATCATGTGGCCCGTACTGGGCCCTGATGGAGCAGGTGGTTCCGCTAAATTGTGAAGCACCTGAAAGAGTCTCCTGCTGCTGTTTTCCGCAGATGCAATAGAGGCAGTGAAGAAAGTCTTCTTCGTCGTTGCTACTGCCACTTGGTAGGCTCGACATTGAGCTCTAACCTGTGTCTGGTCAGCTTCAAAATGAGTTATCCGCCACCGGCACTCTAGCCGTCACAGCGATTGTTTCATTGCCCTCAGCTCCATGGAAAACCATGGGGCTGTCTGAGCTCCACACAATCGGAGAGAGCGCTTCGGAGCCAAACAGTCAATAGCCCTGGTTATCTCCACATTCCAGTAGGCCACCAGGAAATCAGCTGAAAGGCCATCAACATGGGATAAAACATCCCCTGAACTGCATACACAGTTCATTGTTTTATCTAGCTCAGTATTGTCTACACAGACTACCAGGAGCACTCAAAGACTTCGGAAAATGGACATTGTCAGCCCTACCTGGAGATGTCAGGGATTGAACCTGGGACCTTCTGAATGCAAAGCAGATGTTCTATTAACGAGCAACAGCCCTTTCCAGGAATATAGGAAGTTGTGTTATACCAAGTCAGATTCTTGGTCAATCTCATTTAGTACAATATACTCTGATTGGCAGTAGCCTTTTTCACTGTATGGAGAACATGGGGGTGGGCTTTCTTGAACCAGCTGGAAATGGAAATTTAAAGCACAGCATGAGGTTCTGAAAGGGGCTCAGCAAAAGAGAGCTGACCCCTGCTTTAAAGCAGTATAAGCAACTCAAGTGGGGAATAGGGAAGAAAGTGGCAGGTCAGAACATGAGACACATAGATACAGATTCCAGAGCAGTCTTGAGCAAGCTATGGTTGCCCACTGCAACCATTACTCTGGCTTGCAATAAACCATGGTTTGCAAAAACCAGGATTCAACCACAGGCATGGTGTCTGCTTCCATCCCTCCACTTGCTGCCTCATACATGAGTTCACTTACCATGTACACCAACACTAGCCAGGTTCCAGTTTAGATAAGGTTAGCAAAACCAGTTTATGACAGGGTCTGCTTAGCATCAGGGCATGTGTCACAGGAAACCATGGTTAAGGCAAAAAAAAGAAGCCCCAGAGAATGGCATTCTGAGGAGAGAACTAGTAAACTTGGTTTGCTAGAATGAGCAATACATCTGCTCCTAGCAGTTGCTTCAAGGATGGCGCCTGCTGTTTATAGACATTCTGAAGAGCTGGGGGACCTTACCAAAGTTTCTCTGCAAAGCAACAGAAGAATTGGAAAAATCAGAGGAGTGATGCTGAACGTAAGAGCTCATCTGCTGGGAAGGTGAAGAGTAGTCATCTTCACAGGAAGCTTCGGCTGGGTCCAGGGAGATACGGGCACATTCTATCAAAACATCATGGGTTTCTAGCCTCTTCCACCTGTTTTAGGTCCAAGCACCACCAGTCAATTTCCACCCCGTCACAGAATTTATGATACAATCTCTATTTACAGGAAATATTTATCAAAAACATTTAAAATATTTTTGAAAGCCAACCCTAGGGTGTCACTATGGTCTAACCTAGGGATGGTTTTAGAAAGGGTTCATTGCAGAATGCCATGAACATTGTATTTTTATTTCAGAAGGGACGAGCTAAATGTTCAATCACAGCCTCTCTTTCAAAAGGGATGGGAATGTACATACCTCCGAGGGTCCAGTTCATGATCCTTGGATCCAGTCACTAGCTCAGGGTGGATACGCACATGTGCCATCATTGGCTGGAAGAAACAGAGAGAAAATGGGTATTTTATCTTGGTATATCATAAAAAGAGCTCTGTTGGATCAGACCACCAAAGGCCCATCTAGACTAGCATACTGTTTTCATACTGGTCAGCCAGATGCCCATGATGGGAAGCATACAAGCATGACCCAAGCCCAACACATCTCTCCCCACTGGTGATTCCCAGCAGCTGGTATTCAGAAGCATACTTCCTTATTATTGTGGAGGCTGAAGATATCCACCAGGTTCAGTAGCCAGTTACAGTCTGATTGTCTTTGAATATGCCTAAAACGCTTGTCAAGCCATCTAAGTTAGCCATCACTGCCTACTGTGGAAGCAAATCCTGTTGCTGTGTGTTGTGTTGAATACTTTCTTTTTTCTATCATCAGAGGTCTAGACAACCATTTGACTGTTTCAACACAATTCTGTTATTTCCGGGTAGCAGTAAACAAACATGGAACATAGGACTTGGGGGGGGGGGACACGCAGGGGGCACTGTGGCTTGCCGATCTTAAGGTTGGCAGTTCGAGTCCGCACAATGGGGTGAACTCCCAGTGTTCCGTCTCAGCCCCTGCCAACCTCGCAGTTTGAAAACGTGCCAGTGCAAGTCCATAAATAGGTACGCTGCAGCGGGAAGGTAAATGCCATTTCCATGCGCTTTGGCTTCTGTCGTGGTGTCCTGTTGCACCAGAAGCAGTTTAGTCATACTGGGCATGACTCAGAAAGCTGTCTGCAGACAAGCGCCGGCTCCCTCGGCTTGAAAGCGGAGATGAGCACTGCACCCCATAGGCAAATTCAACTGGACTTAGCCATCTAGGGATCCCTTTGTCTTTAAGAACATTAATCAATCTAGCTCAGCGATGTCCACCATGGCTGGCAGCAGATCTCTAAGGTTTCAGGCAGGGATTCTCTCCCACCTCCATCTGGAGATGTCAATGGGGATTGAACCCAAGACCTTCTGTATGCAAATATATGGCTGTTCCCTATACACACCTGATTGCAGGTATTAATTTTCAGTTCCAATTGATTGCTGGACTTCCAATTTCTCTTTAGAAGCTCACTTCCTCAGATGCAGGTTCAACTAGTCATTCATTTCGGTACAGTGAATGGCCAATACAAACATAAATAAATACCAGCAATCATGCAATCCCGAAAAAGAAACTTGGGCCAGGTCTTTCTGACTTACAGGTACACACAAGACGTGCTTTAAAGAAAAAGATTTACCTTGACTATCTCTTCAAAGGTCTCCAAGTTTTCTTTCATACTGTAGTGGGAGCGCAGAAAGGAGACAAAATTGCAAGGGTACATTCCGTAGAGGCGGTGAAAGAGAGCATACACACTGGCATGGAGGTGGACCAGGTAGATCTCAGCCGTGTGTCCTAGGGAGGGAAAGACGTAAAACAGGTTACAATAACTCCTATTATTGAGGTCTCTGGACATGTGCCCTCCCCCTAAAAATACTGCTGTGCTGTAAATATTATCATAGTAAGTGCCACAATTCCATAGGTGCACAAAGGTAGCGGGGAGAGTAATTTTCAACAGAACTGGCTGTGAGTTCAGCACCTTAGGAAAATATGGCTTCATTTTTAGAAAACTGTGTGCAAGTCTGATTTAAACTCCATGGCTCACTCTGGGACAATCTGTTAAAATGGAGATTAGATGACAATCTTTACAACAATTTAAAATGCAAACATTAAAAATAACCTATAATCACAAAAATGTGGTGTGTCCTGAAAATTTACATCTCGGATGTCAGAGGTCAGAATGCAAGTGTGTCTTCAATGTAGCAGATTTAAAACCCAGACAATGAAAGATCAAAATGAAGCCCCAGTAATCTGGCTGCTGCATTTTGCACTGATAGAAGTTTCCAGTCAATTTCAAGGGCTGCTTCTTGTAAAGAACAATGTCAGGCTGAGACCAATGACTGTGACACAATGTTACCCAATGAGCTTTCAAGACAAGAGTCAGGATTTAAACCCTGGTCTCCCAGGTCCAACACTCTGAAAACACAATGCCATAATTACGGGGGGTTGTGTATCCACGGCCAGAATTGTAGTCTGAATTTAGGACCTTCAGCAAGGCTGGGAGAATTATTCTGAGCCAGGCCTTTGGTTTATTTAGCTCAGTATGGGCTACAATGAGAGCTATTCGGTTTTGGTTACTTTGATGTGGGTGGACTAAAACTCCCGCCATCCTTGACCATCATGCTAAGCTGGCTGTGAATTCTGAGAGTTGTAGTTCACTCACATCTGGGGACCCAAGGTTCATAAACGCTGATCTATGATGACTGGCAGGGGCTCTTCTGCATGCAAAGCTGATGCCCTACCACTGAGCTACAGACGTTCCCAAGGATAAGCTTGTTCACAGCAGACCTTTTCTAGCATCTCACCTGGATTCCTCAAGTTCCAGGAAGCAAGGCGACCAAAGATGCCAAAGTAGTCATGCAGGTACTGCTTCCCAGACTGGGGGATCATTGGCAGCATCGTTATTAACACTAGCACACCTGTGATGAGGACCACTACATCCGCGTCACTCTGCAAAGGATTGGGGTGGGGGGTGGGGAGACAGTTATCCAGAGGTTTAAGATTTCCTGTCAGATGCATCACAAGTATTAGGAAAGCCCTCTGCTCCATTGCCTTCATTTCTGTGGGTTCAGTTAGGATATCAGTAGCTCTTTCAACACTCCTTAGCAGAGACTGCATTTGTACTGCAAATGCACTGGTGTCACATGCTTTTATGCTTCTACAGATGAAGGAAACCCAACATTTTACATATAAAGCAGCATGTCAGGTAGAAGGGTTTAGGTCCCTCTGCACAACACCTAGTTTTCTACTTGTAGGAGACTTTGAATGATTCCACCATATTTAAAGCAATCTTTATTTCTCACAAACTCCCTTTTTTAAAAAGGGTTATTTAATTTCCATTACTCTCCTTTTTACATAAACAGGGTTAAATAAAAGTAACAGAATGAGTTAAGTGCCAAATTTAAAATGTGAAACAATGTTTGAGAGTCTTGGCCAAAGCTACACTGGGTGGGGGGGGGGAGGAAGAGCCAACAGTGAAGACCCTATTTGGGACAATGGGACAATAGTTGCAAAAACACACTGAGTTGGATCAAATATTAGTCCTACTCAGAGCAGACCCATTAAAAACAGTAACAGGTTACTAACTTGGGTCTGTTAATTTCAACTTTTCTACTCTGAGTAGGACACAGCCCAATGAAAAGAAAACAAAAAAAACCCAAACCCAGCTGTGAAGAAAGAGGTGTTATTTATTTTCACCCTGTTTTGAGATTCTCTCTCTTATAATGGAGACTTTACCACTCTGATTTTATTGATCCATTTCAGAATTAAAGCCTACATCCCTTGAAAAGAGAAAATTCTGATATGAATGAGGGGAACTGATCCAACTTGCATGAACAGGAACAGGCTTTGACTCATTATCTGTCCTTGCACTATGGCAGGAGGATGATCGAAGAGATATCAGTAAGTGATAAAGGTGTCATGTGAATGTGCCCTACCTGATGAATAGTTCTAGGTTGGGCGCCATTCACAAAGGTTTGCACTGCGGCCAGAGTGTGCAGTGGCCACTGTCCAAAAGGGTTTTGTTTCTGTATCTCAGGCTGGCACCCTCCAAATGTTGTTTGACTACAACTCCCATCAGCCCCAGCTAGCACAGCCAATAGTCAGGGATGATGCAAGTTTTAGCACTGAACATCTGGAGGAAACCAAGTTGTGAGAGGTCACTGTATGTCATCACATTCCACAGAAACATATAATAAACAAGAATTGCAACTACACAGCATCTGTACCTTAAGACACTTAAGCAACGTAACCAGGACAGACGCCTGAGAAAGCTTATGTTTCCAAGATGGCTGACATCTTATCACATGCCCAAGGAGTGAGAGAGCGGAGAGACGGGTACTTGACCTGTTCATACATTCATTGATTTTGTCCAGAAGGTGCTAAGAGAAATAAAGAGAGAACTTGTGATAAAAGCACATGGAGAATTTACCTGGAGGGTAGCCAAAATATATAACTGAACCTGCTCTCACTCTCTTTCATAGACCTCTCAAAGCACTCCTAAATAACAACATGGGCATTGGTTCACCTGTTAGATCACCTTGCCCCATGAATATGCCCACTTGACCACTTCCATCTGCAAAACTGGCTACCACATAACATTCTGAATGCAGAATATGTGTTTTTACCTGTTTTTAGCTTATCACTGATTTCAATTAATATTTGAATGTTTTTACTGTTAATTTGCTTTATTCTTTTTTTAAGCTGCTTTTTACCATCATATTGTATATAAACTGAATGAAATAAATATTTAATTGTTTACATCCCACTTTAACTATAAAATAAACTCAAAGTGGCTTGCAATATGAAAATCTCTCCTTCCAAGAACCAATGCAACTAATGAATGCCAACAGGATTATAGTAAAAAGGAGGGCACTGAAAAGCATGAGGAGATTAGCATGTTCAGAAGGAACCCCAAAGTTTGCAGAACAATCACTCAATCTTTGGGGGAGACATTAAGGAGGTTATAAAAGGGCAGCAACTCCAAAACAGTCCAATATTGACTCAATGGCTGCTGAATGCTGAGAATATCGGTTTAGGGACATGGTTGGCTGGCATTCAGAAACATTCTGAAAATAATACAAACAAGTGCAAATGTAAAAGATACACACCCCACAGCAGTTTCATTTAACTAGCGGTTGTGGTTCAAGAACAGTACCACAATTAAAGACCCACAACTGGCTCAATTCACAAGGTTGCTTCATTCATACATGCTCAAAACTGGACCATGGAAGAAGCTGCTCAGAGGCACCTACAGTCACATGGGAAATGATTGGCAGTGATGGACACCAGCTTCAATGGCTTTTAAAAACTGCTTTGATGTATCTCCCCCTCCCCCCCCCACACACAATCAAGCAGTTTTATAAGTTTTATTAAATAACTAAAAAGTTGATCAGACAAAATCATGGAGGATAAAGCTATCAATGGCTACTAGCCATGGTAGCTATGTTCCACCTCTGCTGTCACAGGCTGCATCTCCTAAATACCAGTTGCTTAGAATCACAAGTGAGAAAATAGCTGCTGCACGCAGGTTTTGCTTGCAGGCTTTCCATAATGGGCATCTGATTGGCCACTGCGAGAACAGGATGCTGGACTAGATGGGCCACTGGCTTCATTCAGCCGCACTCATCTTTTGATCTAAGTGGGCCCCAGTCTTGTTGCTTTTTAAAGCAGCTCAGCAATTCTTCAGCTCAATTTACACATGACAGACTTTTCAAACATCCCTTCTTCCATTTAGTGTTTTCTCAATTTCTCGATAAACATTTCTTATGACAACATACGTGTGCATTACCTTGTCGTGCGGCTCTTGAAGAGTGCATAGGGCGTGCAAGACTTGCTCTGAACTTGTTTCCAAGTAGGAATCCACCAGGGTATTTACATGCACTGGCCCGCGGTCTGATGTGGTTATTGGCCACCAAAAGAAAACACAATTACAGATCAGTGCATTCACATACACAAAAAAGATGTATTGGTTAGAAATGATTTGAAGAAAGTTATATAGGAGGTTACAGAATAAATCCACTGAGTACTATGCAATTTAACATTTATCCTGTGGGAATTATAGGATTTATTTTATTTTTAATATTTTATTGAAAGTTTTCAGTAAGGAAGTAAAGTGAAAGAAAAGAAAGGGGGGACTAAAACTGAAATACAATACAATATATGGGTGTATAAATAATATAATTATTCCACCAAATGTAAAATTATTAACAAATTATATTTTTCATAAATGGATTCAAACTATCATTTTATTTATCCATACACAATCTGTCTAAAAGCAATCCATTTGTATGCTACAAGCACTGCCATGACTTCTATCCATTAACTGAGGGGGGCCATGGTATTATCTTTCCAATGAATTAATATCAGTCTTTTGGCAGAAGGGCACAGAGACTCTATCTACACCAGGGGTTTTCAACCTGCCCCCTACCGCCCACTAGTGGGCGTTTCAGGATTCTAGGTGGGCGGTAGGGGGTTCTACAGCACAAGCTGAACCCTCCTTCCATCGAGCACTGGTGGGCGGTAAGGAAATTTTACCATCAAGAAAGATGCATTAGTGGGCAGTAGGTATAAAAAGGTTGGCTACCCCTTATCTACACTGATCCATACCCCATATAGTTGCTATATAATTTAAAATATTATCACCTGATAAGTTTACATTTTTCAGTGGGGATTGTAAGATTTAATTGAAGACTGAGTGGCCAGCCACATGAGACACCTCTGCTATAACATCTGCTGGCTGCCTCTATGATTCTGAGCCACCTTATGATGCTATACAAAGCCCTGAAAAACTTGGGTCCATGATGTCTTAACTTCCTGAGCATTTCTATCCCAGTCTGCTGCTCCAGAGAAGCGGACACGGAGCAATGGATCCAAACTACAAGAAAGAAGATTCCACCTAAACATTAGGAAGAACCTCCTGACAGTAAGAGCAGTTCGACAGTGGAATTTGCTGCCAAGGAGCGTGGTGGAGTCTCCTTCTTTGGAGGTCTTTAAGCAGAGGCTTGACAACCATATGTCAGGAGTGCTCTGATGGTGTTTCCTGCTTGGCAGGGGGTTGGACTCGATGGCCCTTGTGGTCTCTTCCAACTCTATGATTCTATGATTCTATGATTCTTCACTGAGATTATATGGAGAACTGTTAGTGCCCGCCCCCCCTTATCAGAGAGGTGCCATTAGCCTCAGCTACAGGTTACTGCTTTTGGTGCAGCCAATCCCATGCTGTGGAACACTCTTCCAGCAGAGATGCAGCATGCACTCTCGCTTTTGACTCTCCAGGTGTCTCTTGCAGACTTCACATCAGCAGGCCTATGCAGTTTAAATCTCAAGAAGCCAGTTGTTTCAATGATTGTTCTGTACTGATTTCAATGGCTTACATTTTTATACTGCTGTATGCTGCCCTGATATTTTCTAAGAGGGTGGTATATTATTACTACAACAACAATTTAAAATAGCAGTATTCCGTGGCCACCTTAGGTTGAGCAGCAGTTGTGGGCCAGCTGCTTCAGAATAAAATGTGAGGAACTTCAGAAATTCTGTGGACATCACTGGAGACATGACTGATACTTACCTGAGTTTAGGATTTCTCTAAGCTCAGTCTTTACACCTTCCAGGACAGGCAGATGTGGGGAATCCAGTACAGCCAGAAGATGGCTGATATTTCCATGCTGAGCCATTCTTCTTCACACAAAGTGCTTCTGTGCATGCCACACTGGCTGTGTTGACTCTCAATGCTTCTGTCTTACTGAGGCAAGAGAAATAAATAAAACCCCTGCTTTTGAAATGGGTTCTTTTTTCCCCTTCAGCCAAATACTGACTTCTTTACACCTCAACCCCCAATGCTTTCAATGTATATGCATGCTCAGAAAATGAAAACTACTACTATCTGAAATAAACTTACAGTATTCTGGTGTACACCAGCAGCAAATTTTGTTATTATTATTAACTGTCCTCGAGCTCGAGGGTGACTATCCTGATTTTACAAAGGGCATTATTATTATTATTTTGCAGAAGGCAAACTGAGTTTGATACATCGCAGGCTGGCTAAAACAATACAGCGGTACCTCAGGTTATATACACTTCAGGTTACAGACTCCGCTAACCCAGAAATAGTGCTTCAGGTTAAGAACTTTGCTTCAGGATGAGAACAGAAATCGTGCTCCGGCGGCCCGACGGCAGCAGGAGGCCCCATTAGCTAAAGTGGTGCTTCAGGTTAAGAACAGTTTCAGGTTAAGAACGGACGTCCGGAACGAATTAAGTACTTAACCCGAGGTACCACTGTACAGGAATCTGTATGTGAGGCCTGATATTTGAACCCAGGCCCGTCTTGAGATTCAAAAAGTAAAGCTGTTCCACTACCCCTAACAAAGAATTTTAAACAGACTTTCTGGACATTTCCCATTTTTGCCTTTCAAAATGTGATTGAAATCCTCGCAGCCTACAGGATTCTATTTTCGCAAACACACCGATTTCTAGCAAACAGCAAAAGGGGGGGCAGGTTTTTAGCTTTTCTTTTAATGCTAAGAACTGGGCTGAATGCCTCAAGCCAAGTCATGCTGGCTGGTGCCAAGTCAACTGGACTCCTGCCACTGTTGTCTTCATCTCCAGTGTCATCACCTCCTTTTCACTGCTATTTTGATATTCTACTAGCAATAGTACACAACATCTTGCACAGAGCTTTAATTTCAGGACAGACCCAGCGTCAATAATTCTTTGACAAAAGAGCTGTTGCTGCAGAACCAAACCGCCATTTCCCAGAGTCTTGGAACCGTCAGGGAAAACAGAAAAGGAAGTTATGTGAGATTTGTTTAGATTGTGACAGCTGACAGGCAATGCTGCCATTTTGCAAGCAGAAGCCAAACCCAAGCACAAAAACCCAAAACCATCCATAAGGCATTTGGCAGCTGCCATCCAACATCAAATACAGCTTTTATATATATGGCTTAGTAAAGGGCACTCAACACCAAAGAAGAACTATCAAATTTGCAATTTTTTTTAAAATCCCAAACACTTGCAGAGCATCTAACAGCATTCCAGAAAAAAACAGGCTGCAATTTAAACATCTATAAAATGCAAAAGTTCAGAACTCTTTAACTGTAATGCTGACTCTCTTTCCACTGCTAGAAAATCTGACTTTTTTTCATTAACACCAGTGGATAGGAAAAATAAAGATAAAGGATGATGAGTAAATAGCTGTTGAGCACTCCTACATTCAACAATTTGCCCCAACTAAAACCACAAACTGTATTCTAAGACTTGAACAGATTAAATACTTCAGTTATCTAGGGCTCACATTCCATCATACAGGATCTTGGAAGCACCACTGACAAACCTCCCTTCAAAAGGCGGAAATCTCAAAGCTAGCCATACTCAGATTTTTTTTCACAAAGGACGGCAAATATGTTCCAGCAGCCTTAAGGGTTTTCAATGCAAAATCTGTTTCCCAACTCCCGTATGCTGCAAATGTCTGGCATAATGGGGATCTGCCTAAGCTAGATGACTTTCAAGCAAAATTTCTACGATCTCTGCTGCAGGTACCCAACTGTCCCCAACTCCATACTACTGTCAGAAGCTGGTGAATGCCCAATTTCAACTAAAGCATGGTGGGCTGCCCTAAAACATTGGCTCAGGATCTCAGTGTTTGCTCTAGGGAAGGGTTTGTACCAACACCTGACCAATGAGGAGTCTGTCAGCAAATGGCAGAAAACCATGGCTAAAAAAGCCACCTCTATTGGTCTGTCACCCCCCACAACTTTATTACCTGGGTTATGCAGGCGCCCAAAAGACATTAAATCAAAGATTATGGGATAATACACACAGTGACTTGCGATCTCGATCAAACGCAATCTGTAGTCCGCTGGCAGTAGGAGTACAATATGGGCATGTCTTTAAGTTAACACCTTACATTAAAAACCTGGCGGTACCAAATTATCGAAGGTTATTCACCAAAGCCAGACTAAACATCTTTCCTTCTGCAGTGTTGGATGGCAGGTGGAGAGGAGCCCCCTACCAGGACAGACTTTGCTCAGGTGCTCAAGACATCGATTCTATAAAACATATTTTGCTGTGCAAAATATGAGCAAGCCAGGGCCGAACTGATATTACCCTTGCTGGTACCTTTCCCAGGAAAATCAGAGGCTCACTATGTCTGGTTCCTATTGGAAGACCGGACAAACGTTAGAACATTAGCAGTGGCAAAGTTTTTATCAGTGGTTGCAAGAACCAATGATCCCTATCTTTAAGTCTGAACAAAATGCTTGTTTAACCTGTATGAATTGTGTATTGCTTTGTAACGATTTGTTGGGTCTCTGGACCGTAATAAAGATTGATTGATTGATTTTGAGACTTTCCAGAGGGCCACTGACCTGCCCTACAATAGTAAGTTGTACACAGGTGCCACATCCTTAAAGCACTAAGATACCACCTGCAACAATCATGGATTCTTCTGCAGAATCATGGGAGCTGCAGTTTGGCAAGGGTGCCGAGAGTTGCTAGGCGACACCTATATTGCTCACACAGCTAAAAATTCCAGAGTGCTTTAAAAATCAATCCTTCTTCCTAGGGAACTCTGGGAATTGTAGCTCTGTGAAGTGATTACAGTGTCTCTTAACCCTCAAAGTCTATGACAAACTAGAGCTCCCATGATTTCTGGGAGGACCAGGGAACAATTGTAGGAATGAAAATGTAATTTCTAGCCATGTTTGGTGATCAAGGCTCTCTCAAAAGAGCCAGACCTAACTGTAAAACTTAAATCTAAAGCTTCTTCTATCATGGCTCAAAAAAGTTATGTCTGCACACTTGCACACAAAAGCTCATACCAATAACAAACTCAGTTGGTCTCTAAGGTGCTACTTGTAGGAATTTTTTTAATTTTGTTTTGACTACGGCAGACCAACACAGCTACCTACTTGTAACTAGAACTGTGGTATAGTGGTTAGAGTATTGGACTATGGCTTGGGATCAAATCCCCACTCAGTCACAGAGCTCACTGGGTGTGACCTTTGGCCAGTCACTATCAGCCTAACAGCCCAAGATTGTTGTGAGAATAAAATTTAGAGGGAGGTGTAGAAATACATATGCCACCTTGAGCTCTTGGAAGTAAGGTGGGATAAAAATGCAATAAACAAATAACAAAAATAAAAGTTAAGCAACTGCAAATGACAGCTGGCCGAATCTCTGCTGGAAGGGTGTTTACAGTGTGGACCCACCAACCACAAGTGTCTGACTTCTAGCTGAGGCCAGCTTTGCCTCTGTAACGGGGGGGGGGGGGGGAGGCTACTAACAGCACTCCTGTGACTGAGCTGCAATATAAGGGCTATGGCGATCCTTAAGGTACTCTGATCCAGAAGAGCATTCTTTTATAAAATGCAGACTTTTAGGGTGTTATCTCCCTTCATACACAGCCAAGTCAACCAGGACACAAAGTTTAGTCTGCACATTACAATAGTTATCATAAAGGCTCCTGTAAAATTCTGCTGAAGTGGATTCTTCTTTGGATTGCTATAGACAAGGACCTCAAAGATGACTTCCCCCCAAAAAACTAGTAAATAGATTGAAAGCTCAAGACAGTTTTCACATCCAAACCAACCAGGGAATAACCTGCTGGACCAACCAAACTGACTCACAGAACCAACATAGCACCCTCCAGGCAGTGTGGAGTACAACTGCTATCAGCCCTGATTACTGGCCATACTGGCTACAGCTGGAGGAAGTTGCAGTCCACAATTTCTCCCTGCCTGTAGACAATCAATGCCTGTAAGGAATAACTTTCATAAACTCTGAAAAATTAATCTTATTTTAAGTGATGGAGAGTATTATTAGTAACAAGCTCATTAGACAGGATAGCCTGAGGTATTTCAAGTATGCCTGCCATTTTGACAAATTAGCCATAGTTGGTATTAGTCAGTAGAATTTTACAGAAGTCATCACCAGCCACACACAGAGAAACGAATGTGAGAGAATTTTTAAGTGCATACAGCCACCTTGGATACTCTCTACTGACAGCTATGCCTGGGAAGAGTGGTTTTCCTCTCAATCCAAGCCAGAGATCCACAACAATAGGATAAGCAAGCCAGCTGACTGTGCCTGAAAAACAGAAAGCCTTACAACAGAAATAATCCAGCTAAAAACAAAAGACTATTTTGTTCCTTTATTTGTGGGTCCCTCTGAATTAGAGCTAGTCAACAGGATGTTTTTCAAAGGACAAGGGTGCATTTTCTCTCCCCCCCCCCCCCAAATGTAAGAAAAACCCTGCTGGATGACAGTGGCCAAACAGATACCTATGAGAAGCCCACAAGTAGGATCCAAAGGGGGCTATATACACTAGCCAACTTTCCATTTTCAAAAACAGGTTAGTCAAGATTTGCCAAACACTGGTTAAAATGTATCTCAGATAAAGGGGCCCTTAGAAGGGACTTCCTGGTTCAAGGGGCAGGGAGAGGACGTTTCAAAAACAAGCTTAAACACAAGAGAACAGACTGGGGAATATTCACAAAGGCAATTCACCTATGTCTTTGTCCTCGTCCTCCCCCATTCCTCCCCTCTACCCACTACCACCTCTACTTAGCCCTGCCCACCTCACAGGAATAGCACACAAATAACACTAAAAGCTATAAAACTGAAATAAGTATCGTTCCTTTACCCTTCCTTACATAACAACAGAGCCCATCTACCCTTGCTTCCCTCCCCCCTTTTGGACCTTATTCTCCATTTCTTCTCGGTCTAAAGGCTTGCTTCATAGCTTTAAAACAATAAACAATTGGTTGCATCAACTGCTAGTTCTACTCAGTAGAACCACTGATGCCTAAGATGCATGGGTAAGTTAGGTCAATTAATATCAATAGGTCTGCTTTCAATAGAACTAGCACTGGGTACAACCCCAATGTACATGAAGCACTGTGATCACAAAACAAGCACTTTAACTATTATTTAGCAGCTTTCTTATGATTCTGCTTCTCTACACCGCCCCACCGTGCCCCTTCCTCATTCGGCCCCTACCCCAAATAATACTTAGAACTGATCTTCCCCTCATCTTCTCGATTTTTCTCCCCACCCTGTTTTTAGGCAAACACTATTCCGCAGCAAGAGCTTCAATTCAAAGACGCATTACCTCTATTATTTCTTTGCCCGCAGGACCCTCCCCCACAATATATTTAGCTTTCCCTCCGCATCGCCACTTTCTTTCTTCCTCCCCCCCTCCCCCATCAACACACCACTTTTCCCTGACCTACCTCTCAGGGGCGTTGTTACGGATAAACTGAAAAGTTGCAATGACAAAAAGGCGTCCCTCAACCAAAAAGCTCCAATTTAAATGCACGATGCCCCTTTATTGTTTCTTCGCCTCCCTTCTGCTCCGATGCACACAGAGACAGCCCTGCCCTCATGCTCCATCCTCTTCCCTGCTTCCTCTCGCCTGATGGACCACTCCTTCCCCACTGCCCCTTATTCCTCTCATCGCTACCCCCGTTTCTTCTTCCTTCCCCCCTGCTTTCCCCACTGTCATCCATTCATTCTTACCGAACCCCAAACCTAGATATTCACCCTTCCGATTCTGCTCCGGCGGCTGCGCCTCCTTCGCCTACGCTCAGCTGTTTACCACTCAGGACTCCTAAAGCCCACAGGGCGCCGCCATCTTGCCCCGCCCAGATATCCCTCCGCCGCCTTTCTCTTCTTCGCCCCCTCCTTCAGAAAATAGTCCCCCTCCCACAACACAAGCGACCCCCGCTCCCGCCCGGTGTCACATCCTTTGCCGCCTCAACCAAGACCCCTTCTCTTAGGACACTGAGACCCGAGTAGGGTGTGTGCCGTCTCCGGTGTCCTTTGCTCTAGGGCGGAGGCGGACGGTTATCAGAACAGGTTGGCAATGCGTAAATCGGCCCGAGGTCTCGTGATTCCGAGGGAGGCCCGCGGCGAAAAAGGTTCCAGCACTAGGGGTGGGTCATGTGATGCGAAGTCGCTCTGTGGGGGAGCAAGGCGGGAGGAAACTTTTGCAAACGGACAAGCAAAGCTGATGGAGGGAGGTGCTACCGGGTTCGGCCCTGGGGGCCACGCCCACCCTGTTTACGTTAGCAACTGCGGCCTGGACAACTTTAACCCGCCTGCCGCGTAATTAGAAAATGGTCAGAACTAGGAATAGGCCCGCAGCTCACTGGAGGGGAAAGCTACAAGGGCAGACCCCTTGGTCTTTCTATGCAATATCTGAGTTTCCATTCGTCTCATGAAAGCAGACACGGTTGCATTAAAACACTACATTTATTCCAAGAACATTCATCGCTATTACAGTGGTACCTCGGGTTACATACGCTTCAGGTTACAGACTCCGCTAACCCAGAAATAGTACCTCGGGTTAAGAACTTTGCTTCAGGATGAGAACAGAAATCGTGCTCCGGCGGCGCAGCGGCAGCAGGAGGCCCCATTAGCTAAAGTGGTGCTTCAGGTTAAGAACAGTTTCAGGTTAAGTATGGACCTCCGGAACAAATTAAGTACTTAACCTGAGGTACCACTGTATATAAGAACCTAGGAAGAGCCAGGTGGATCAAGCCAATGCATAGCTGTCAACTTTCAGATTTGAAAATAAGGGATCAGCGGCCTCACCTGTCCCAGGGACAGTCTACGGGATATCTGACAATCTGGGATCGCAGCGGGAAAGGGCGGGAAACAGCGCTGGAATAAGGGAATTTCCCACAAAAAAGGGAAGGTTGACACCTATGAGCCAATGGCCCAATATTGCAGGAAATATAAAAAATAACGAAACAGGTAATAGAAGTAACTCCAGAAAAAGCACAATTAAATATATTCCAGGACAATAACCCACATGTACATGACAAGGAACTCATAAGTCACTCTCAGCAGCTGGAGATAGCATAGCTAGACACAGGAAAGACCTATTGAGAGCTGTCATAAGAGAAACCATGCTCAGAGGGGGTAGTTAATAAATGAACCTCTCAGTGTTACGTATTTCTATGCTAACAAAAGAATTTATCTTTTTACTTGTATCTTTTACTTCTGTGTCGCTGTACAGTGCTACCTCTGGTTACGTACTTAATTCGTTCCGGAGGTCTGTTCTTAACCTGGAACTGTTCTTAACCTGAAGCACCACTTTAGCTAATGGGGCCTCCTGCTGCCGCCGTGCCACCAGAGCACGATTTCTGTTCTTATCCTGAAGCAAAGTTCTTAACCCGAGGTAATATTTCTGGGTTAGCTGAGTCTGTAACCTGAAGCGTATGTAACCTGAACATATGTAACCTGAAGCGTATGTAACCCGAGGTACCACTGTAATACCACTAAAGAATGTAGCTGAGCAATCCAACCATTGACTCTATCAAAGGTATCCCTTTTGTATCTTTCAAAAAAGTGTTTACTTACACTAGAAGATGTAAGTAGAATAGAAAAATGTAACTGGAAAAATGTAGCCAAAAGATTTTACCGTGGTACCTCAGGTTACGAACTCTTCAACTTACGTTTTTTAGGGTTACGAACTATTGTAACCCGGAAGTAAGTTGTCCGAGCTCTCGGAGGCCTCGCCACTGCCTGGAGCCAAGCGCGGACATCCGCAGGGCCTACGGAGCTCTCAGAGGCCTCCGCGAATGCGGGGAGCCAAGCCCCAACATCCGCGGGGCCTGCAGAGGCTCCGTGACCGGGCTCCAGCCGCGGGAACTCTCAGAGGCCTCCATGAATGCCAGGAGCCAAGTCGATTGTGATTGTGAAAGAGGACCCTGAGCCCCGATCCAAACAATGACTATCATCAGCGTAGGTAAGAAAAAAATCACATTTTCATTTTGTACTGTTTTATTGATTTCATTTTATGGATCAATGGCCTCGTTAGATTGTAAAAATCATGTAAAATTGCTGTTTTAGGGCTCGCTTTTCATTGTCTGGTTCCTTTTTGCGTTTTGGTTTGTGTGGCTTTTTTGGTTTTTTGACTGTGATTTGTTCTTCGTTTTATGGGACTGACTTGTGACTTTGCTTTTGCGACTGTGGCTTGTGACTTCATTTTTGGGACTTGTTTTTGTGACTGTGTGGAACCCACTTCAGCTACTGGTTGATTGTGTGACTTCAGAAATTGATAAAAGCCCCCCATCCAAACTGACTATCATCAGTGCACGTAAGAAAAAAAATGATATTTTTTTCCATCTAAAATAGTGTCTGAGAAGGGCAGACGTGGCAAAAACTGTCGTAGTCCAGATCTTACAGCATGGTCATCTCAAGCAGGGCTTGTTCCCACCGCAGTACAGCACTGGAGTCAAAGGCCTCTCTCCTTGTCAGACTTCAGCCAACCTGCCCAAGATGGATCTATCTTTGTTCTCCCCTTCTTCTGGCCAACACACCTTGCTCTAAAAACCTCTCTGTTCCTGTCAACTCAAACACACACACCACCATCATGGCAACCTCTGTATGCCCAGGCCCAAGATTCCTCTTAGATGGGTCATTGACACCTTTTATCATGCCAACGCCTCTATCTCAGATGAGGCCCTGGCTCGAAAGGAAGCTTAGCCTGTACTTTTCCACTGACTTCCAATCTTGCCTTCAAAATGCCAAATACTCAAATCCTACCATTTACTAATTTCTAGGGTTTAGGCAGGTCCCCCAAAATCTATAACACTACCACCCTTTTAGAAAGAGAGACAGCTTTCCATAGGTGTGCAGAAGAAATAACAGAAAAGTTACCGCATTTAGAGCAACACATCAAAGCAGGTAATAGTGCAGTGACATGTTTAAAAACACAAGAACAGTTAATATCCAGGTGACCTCCAGCTTCCCTGGAATCCTCCAGACTTTCTCTTTCCTCTTGAGGCACACTCTGATAACCATTCCAATGCAGCTTACCCAGTCACCCACACTTGGCAGCCAAGATTATGAGTTTCCAAAGCATGTTTAAGTCAGGATGCCAGCCTCAGAACCAGAGCTGTCTCAACCCAGAGGCCCTTCGTCATCACTATCAACATTTTCACCATTTCTTATCAGCACAGTTCCTATACATCATTAACAGTTTTCATTATCACAAGCATGCAAAAGCACATTACTGAACAGAGTAATTTAGACAAAACACTTTCTAGCTCCTCCACCACCAACTGCATTCAAGAAAACAAAACACACCACAGCATTTCAAAACCTTTGTTGAACTTGCAGCAGGCAAAGTCCCTTTGTAAATCTGTTCAGTCAGCAGAAACCCATCCTCCTCTCCTTGTTGCAATACCCTGCCTGGGGTTTCCACAGAATTCTTACTACTGAGTAAATCAAACAAAGTTCTCAGTCCTTGTTGGTTAATCCACAGGTTCAGTCTTCCTGGGGCCTTGCTATTCCTTCTGGGTTGTGGGTCAGGGCTTCCAAACTTACACCTGCAATTTATGCAGCTGCTTGAAACACAATTCCGGGACCCCCAGCTGTTTCCTCTCTGGTACATGGGGAATCTCTTCCCTGGGGCCCAGTCCACCCCATCTCCTGACCCATATCCCAAATGAAAATCTTGCCACCAGGCTTTATCTGGGGGCACTTTCTTCGGAATCTCCAGGCCCGCCCCACCCACACAGATGTCCAGAAAACCCCTCTTTGCATACTCCTGGTCAGTGCCGGATTTATGTATAAGCAAAACAAGCTTTAGCTTAGGGCCCCACTCTATTGGGGGCCCCAAAAAAATTTAAAGGAAAAAAAAACCCTGGATGTACATTTCCAAAATATAAGATAACAAATAAAATAAAACCTACATACAGCAACAGTGTTTTGGGTTGTGTAAGCTCCTATGACGTAAGTAATGGACCCCGCCTGCTAGCCTGCACCTAAAATATCACTGGTTTGCTCATTTCTTTATATAGTTCAACAATTACTTTGATAAAATACATATTTTGTTATGTGCAAATGGCTTTAGATACCTATTAGGTCCATAAATTACCATATAGCATATATGCAACTGAAAAAAAGCAACAATTTGTTGTTGACAAAGGACAGCTGGACATATAAAGGGCCCCATTACCTTCAGTAGTTTAGGGCCTCATCAAACCTAAATCTGGCCCTTCTCCTGCTGCTAAACAAAGACATGTAACTTCCCCAGCAGCTTTCTTCCCCAGACCGCATTGCTCTTGGCAGCTCTGACTGCTAGTGTCCACTTAAGGACTGTTTCTAGCATTGGGTCATTTCCTCTCCCACTCAAGGCCATTTGGAGCCATCCAAGGGACAAAAGCCCCAACGTTCCCCCCTCACCAAATCCAACAGGCACTGAAGCCTCCTGTTTCGATTCAGCTGTCTGCTCCCTGAAATAAAAAAAATAAAGGTCTTATATGTATAATAAATGTTCATAAAGGTACCAAGCAAACACGTACATAAATATAGAAACCACATGTCTGAAGCAGCACAGGAAAACAGCCCTGGAACCATTTTGACTCTCAAACTGACCAAATGTTTTCTCTGCAAGGTTGAAGGAAATGGAAAAGTCTCCCCATTGTCTTTTCATTCACAAATCCTGTCTTAAGGGTATGTCTGTGTATGATTAGGGTGAGCCTGTGACCTGGCTCAGGAACTAAGTATTTGTCATTACAAAAGACTGGCCAGGCTCCCCAGGGTATCCAATCAAGGAAGCATTAACAGGTAACCTGCCAGACAGGAGATAAACAATGCACTCAGATTTCTGTTGTAGACTGCCCTTTCTGTGATGTCGGTATGATGTATCTGGGGGGTGGTCTTGAGCTACACTCCTGTGATATATGTATGATGTTTCTGGGGGTGGTCTTGGACTCCAGGGCAGCCAATTTAAAATGTCTATATAAGGGCGGGCACACCTGGGTTCTGGGTCCCTCCTCCTTTCCTGTGTGAGAGGGGAGCACCCTGTTACAACAGTTCAACAAAGATCAGGCTTACGAGCTGCTTTACTTCTCAATATCCTCTGGTTGGCCTCTGTTATTTTCTCCGACCGATGGAGAACCTGCAAAGGACTCTATAAGGGCTCTTGTGTTCCCCATAAGGGAACAAGGGCAGATTTTCGTTTATTACATCCCCTTTCTCCTGACACCCCCTGAAAGTATCAATCCAGCAGTCATCCACTGCTCTTCTGGCTTCTCCCTGAGCACAAAGGAAGCTGCTGCCTCTTCCATGGGTAGACAGACCAGCATCTACTGCCTTCCTCACAGGTGCTGGCGCCTCTCCCATTTCCTCAGGCACAACTTCCAACTCAGTGGGAGCCAACTGCTCCCCCACTCCCGACAGCTCATACTTGTCTCCATTGCATTCAGCTGCAGGCTGCAACTCCTCACAGTCCAAGCCCTTCAACTGTCCACCCACATTCTGGATCTTTCTGGCCACCCTGGGCGGTCTGGCAGCTAGGCTCCCAGATTACTCCCTGGCCCTTGTAGCATCTCACCACCCAGCAGGGCACTCTCCTCACGTGGTATAGAATTCAACTGGTAGCAATTCTTGCTCTCTGGTACCTCCATTTTCTCTTTTTCTTCCACCGCTGGCTGCTGGAATGGAGTCACTTTTTTGCTATGCAAGGAGACTTCTCCCCCACTATATCACCAGCTGCCTCATTTCATCAAATCATTGCTTCTGGTGCTTTTCCAGCCTAACTCGAACTGCTCAAAAGGTGTTACTGTTTCTCCCTTCATTGTTACCTAAAGTAGACGTTGCACCTACGTCAGGCAGCCTATGGCCCGGGGGCCGGATGCAGCCCTATCACCATCTCAATCCGGCCTGTGGATGGTCTGGGAATCAGCGTGTTTTTACATGAGTAGATAGCGTCCTTTTATTTAAAATGCATCTCTGGGTTGTTTGTGGGGCCTGCCTGGTGTTTTTACATGAGAAGAGTGTGTGATTTTACATATTTAAAATGCATCTCTGGGTTTTTGTGGGGCATAGGAATTCGTTCATTTCTTTTTCTTTTTCAAAATATAATCCGGCCCACCACTTGGTCTGAGGGACGATGGACCAGCCCATGGCTGAAAAAGGTCACTGACCCCTGGTCTACATCTTTCTCTCCAGAAGCTCCAGTGTTACAAAAGTTGGACACCACCCCCACTCTCTGCTGAGCGGTAGAAAGATTCCATGGGGTTCCAGACATTCACCCAGGGTTTGAGCCCTTTGGAGAACTGAAGATGTGGAGGAGACTGTCATAGCTTTAAGAAATATAATATACTCACATATTTACACCTTCAGTCTTCATGGAGTCCAAATCTTATAGCATGGTCATCTCAAGCTGGGCTTGTTCCCACCGCAGTACAGCACTGGAGTCAAAGGCCTCTCTTCTTGTCAGACTTCGGCCAACCTGCCCAAGATGGATCTCTCTTTGCTCTCCCCTACTTCTTTTATTTTATTTTATTAAAGATTTACTTGTTTTACAGTAGTAAGTGTAATGTCTCTCATATTTTTTCCATAATAAAAAAATTCCTTCCGTAGCACCTTAAAGACCAACTAAGTTACTTCTTGGTATGAGCTTTCGTGTGCATGCACACTTCTTCAGATACACTGAAACAGAAGTTGCCAGATCCTTCTATATAGTGAGAAGGTGGGGAGGGGTATTACTCAGGGGAGGGGTGGTGGGAATGGGTGATTGGCAGATAGCTGAGATGAGCCTGTTGACGACTCTTAACGACTGCAATAGGTCTTACAGGAAAAGGCAAGGGGTGAGAAGGTGAGAAATGGTATAGTCATGTATAGTGAGATAAGAATCCAATGTCTTTGTTCAGCCCAGGTTTTTCCATTGTTTTAAGTTTGGTAATGAGTTGCAATTCAGCAGCTTCTCTTTCCAGTCTATTTCTGAAATTCCTTTGTAGTAAAACAGCTACTTTGAGATCTTGTATAGAATGTCCTGGGAGATTGAAGTGTTCTCCTACTGGTTTCTCTCTTTTGTGATTCTTGATGTCTGATTTATGTCCGTTTATTCTTTGGCGTAAGGTCTGGCCTGTTTGTCCAATATAGAGAGCTGAAGGACACTGTTGGCATTTGATGGCATACACAATGTATTTTTTCCATGTAACATTTTTACAAATCCGTTTCATTTGTTGAGACATTACAGGAAAAAGAGAGAGAGAGAAGGGGTGGAGGGAGTGAAGATGGGTGGGGGTGGGGGTGGGGTTGGGTGGCGATGTTTCTGTTATGCTTAATGTATGTAGGGTTTGGTGTCAGCGTTTCTTGTTCTGTTCACTTGTGTTCCTTTGGTGGTGAGAGGTTGGGGTTGGCCTAGGGTGTGATTGTTTGTTTGTGATTGGCTGTGGTGATCTTTGTTTTTGTGTGTGAGTGAGGTGGGTGGGTATTTTGGATCATGTTAGCCATATTGATTTGTATGCTGTTGGTGGGTTGTTGTCATTGTCTTGTTGGGCTGTGTATGTGATAAAGGGGAGCCATACCGGGGTCAAGGTGTCTTCTTCTGTTTGTCCCCATGTCAATTTCAGTTTATTGGTTAATTTTTCCAGTAAGGCTGTTTCCCATACTGTTTGGTACCATCGATCCATGCTTACTCCTGACAGGTCTCTCCAGTGTCTTGTTATGGTGTTTCTGGCTGCTGAGAGTAGGTGGGTTATGAGTTCTTTGTGGTGTAAGTGGGCATTGTTGTCTTGGAAGATGTTTAGTAGGGCCAATTCTGGGGTGGTGTCTAATACTTGCTTAGTTATTTTACATATTTCTCGTATGGCTGTTGTCCAGAATAGTTGGATTCTGGGGCACTCCCACCACATGTGGAGGTATGTGCCTCATGTTAGGCTCTCCGCTACTTCTGTTCAGTACACCTTGCTCTAAAAACCTCTCTTTTCCTGTCACATCAAACACACTTCCCATTGTTGTAAGCCATTATCACATTTATTGTTGCCCTTTGGGCCACCACCACACCATCAGCATGGCAACCTCTGTCTGCCCAGGCCCACTATTCCTTCTAGAGTGGCCATCAACACTTTTTGTCATGCTAACACCTCTGTCTCATGTGAGGCTCTGGCTTTGAAGGAAGCTTAGCCTGTACTTTTCCACTGACCTCCAACCTATCCTTCAATACTCCAAATAAAATCCTACTATTTACTAATTTCTAGGGTTTAGGGAGGCTCCCTTTTCAAATCCATAAAACCATGTTCCTCTGGTCCCTCCCTGGTACAGTATATTGGCCTAATTTAACAGATTGGAGCTATTTAGATAATAGGCTGGTCAGCTCTTGATGACAGAATTAGCTTCATTTTGTTCACGCTGTGTTATTTTGCTAAAGACTCTCACTGCTTCTTTGTGCTGTAGTCAAGACTGCTATTTAATAAAAGCAGCTAGCTTCCCTCCACTTGTGTTGTTATTGCCACTGAATCCAAAAGAACTCTTCACCTTTGGCCAAACGTTTTGAAACTTTGGAAAAACCTTTGAATGGTTAACTTATTAACTATGTTTAAACAGAAACTAAAGCTCGAATGCTGTTTAAAAGAGAAAAAAGGCTCATTTTCTATAGAAGTGAAAGCAATTAAACTGGAATGACCAGAAAATATAAATATATTGAAGGTACCCAGGGGTTGGGACATGATATTTACAAGAAAATATGCACTTTAATGCACCTCATCATTTACTTGTTTAAAATGTTTGATTTTTATGCTTATGATTTTCTCTATACCCATAGTAGCACTGGAGTGCCCTCTACTGTTAAAAGAGGACACACACCAGGGTGTAAGTTCTAAAGCAGGGGTCAGCAACCTTTTTCAGCCGTGAGCCAGACCATGTGGTGGGCCGGACTATTTTTGGGGTGGGGGTGGGGAATGAACGAATTCCTATGCCCCACAAATAACCCAGAGATTCATTTTAAATAAAAGGACACATTCTACTCATGTAAAAACGTGCTGATTCCCGGACCATACGCGAGCCGGATTTAGAAGGCGATTGGGCCGCATCCAGCCCACAGGCCTTAGGTTTCCTACCCCTGTTCTAAAGCATGGGTAGGCAAACTAAGGCCTGGGGGCCAGATCTGGCCCAATCATCTTCTAAATCCGGCCCGCAGACAGTCCGGGAATCAGCACTTTTTTACATGAGTAGAATGTGTCCTTTTATTTAAAATGCATCTCTGGGTTATTTGTGGGGCATATGAATTTGTTCATTTTTATTATTTCTTTCAAAATATAGCCCCCCACAAGGTCTGAGGGACAGTGGACCAGCCCACTGCTGAAAAAGTTTGCTGACCTCTGTTCTAAAGGTTTTGGGTTAATTCAAAAACATGGAAAGCTTAGATTGGCAAAGGACACTACAGTGGTGCCTCGCAAGACGAAATTAATCCGTTCCACGAGTCTCTTCGTCTTGCGGTTTTTTCGTCTTGCGAAGCACGGCTATTAGCGGCTTAGCGGCTATTAACGGCTTAGCGGCTATTAACGGCTTAGCGGCTTTAAGAAAAAGAAAACAAACTCGCAAGAACTCGCAAGACGTTTCGTCTTGCGAAGCAAGCCCATAGGGAAATTTGTCTTGCGGAACGACTCAAAAAATGGAAAACTCTTTCGTCTTGCGCGTTTTTCGTCTTGCGAGGCATTCGTCTTGTGGGGCACCACTGTATTGCTTAATGGCCAAAATGAGCTACAGATATTAATCTAATTTCTTTAACAGTGAAGGGGTTGGGAGATCCAATAAAACGCACCAGAATGAAAACTTATTTGTTCAAAATGGATCTATATATAGCCTTTTTTCAAGAAACCCATAAAGCAGATAGAAAAAAAACAATTGTTTAACAGTCATGGGTTAGCCAAAAGTTCATGGCAAGCGGCTTCCACAGAGCTAGAGGGGTGGACCTTATTTAGGGTTGCCATATGTCCAGATTTCCCAGACACAGGAGGAATTCAGCCCTCGTTAACAGCATCTGGCAGAAATCTCTGAAGTGTCTGGGAAAATCCTGATGTATGGCAACCTATGTTGGAGTGTCGTTTTTGGTGATATTCCTTTAAAATAGCTGGAAAACTTGCTCAACATGTTTCCAGATTTTCATTTTGAAATATGGCAACCCTACCTTATTAATACATTCATTATTTAAATTTCAGTCTACAAAACTATTGAGAGATTAAAATGGAAGATATATTTTTGTTCAAGACATTAATGAAACACAAAACACCACATTGGCACTTACCTTATTTATGCAAAGTACCCTTTCTGCAAAACAAAACACAAAACAAAACAAAAACCTCTGGCCAAAATGAAAAAAAACTGAACCGTGTGGGCAAGGTGTTTTCTTAACCCGGAACTCTGGAAAAGGCTGGCTATAGTAGTACCTCGGTTTAAGAACAGCCCTGTTTACGAACTATTCGGTATATGAACTCCACAAAACCGGAAACAGTGTCCCAGTTTGAAAACTTTACCTTGGTCCAAGAACGGAAGCTGAACGGAGGAAGGGCACTGGCAGCAGGAGGCCTCATTAGGGAAAGCGCGCCTTTGTTTAAGAACAGCTTTGGTTTAAGAAAGGATTTCCGGAATGGATTAAGTTCGTAAACCGAGGTACCACTGTACTGGAAAGTGGAAAAACTCTAATGTTCTGCTTGAAGACTCTGCAGGAGCTGTGCATGCTCTGCTGATCACACTGGTCAAAGTGTAGTATAGTATCAACAACAGATGGTGAGCCCCGTATAACAAATTATGGGCCAACTGACTCAGTAGTACTAACAAGCAGTTATTTCACACACATGTACAGTGGTACCTCGGGTTAAGAACTTAATTCGTTCTGGAGAGATAGGCTCAGGTGATGCATACAACACAACCTAAGGTTTTTTTGTTTTGTTTTGTTTTTAATCAAGTAGATGTCGCTACTGCCATCTACTGACAACATAAAATGTCACATTTCTCATATTATTGTTGTTATTACAGTGGTACCCTGGGTTAAGTACTTAATTCGTTCCAGAGGTCCGTACTTAACCTGAAACTGTTCTTAACTTGAGGTACCACTTTAGCTAATGGGGCCTCCTGCTACCACCGCACCGCTGCAATTTCTGTTCTCATCCTGAATCAAAGTTCTTAACCTGAGGTACTATTTCTGGGTTAGCGGAGTCTGTAACCTGAAGCGTCTGTAACCTGAGGTACCACTGTATACCCATTCTTTACCCACGTGCACTCGAAGCATAACCAATAATTTTCTTTATTTGTTTCTGGAGAACATAAGCCTTGTTTTGGTTTGTTTCCTACAATTTGAATCACTTTCTATAGTTATAGAAATAGCCGCCAAATAAAAAAAAGAGAGATTAGAAGATAAGAAGGAAACAGTTTACCAAATGAAAACAGATTCGTCATAAGGATGGAGAAAGTCAATTGGAAGAAATGAAGAATTGAAATTTTTGTGTACAATACCTTGATATTGTTTTCTCCTGTTTTTTTGTCTCATTTTTTGTTTTATGAGTGTGTGTGTTTGTGTTGTACACTTAATAAATAAATAAATGAGATTAGGTATTTATTGAAAATGATAAAAATACAATGCCCACCCATACAAATACTTTTTTTCCAATGCTTGAAATTATAAATGACATTAAAACATTATTTCTGGTTGTAGAAACAACGGTCCTGTGAGCCTGATATAGATTCGATCTTTATAAAGAGTTCATCATCAGGATTCTAGATGCTTCATGTTCAGTGGCAGCAATGGCTGTGGAAGCTGAAATGTAGATTTTCATTGATGCTGCTCAGAAAAGTTGAAACTGCAGAGAATAATCAACTCCATCTCTCCAAGAGACTTGTGGCAATCATTCATTGCCTTAGTATATCTCTCCAAAATGTAGGATGCAAGGACACCTCCTATCCTTTCCGATATGATGGTAAAGTTGACTCATCACACTCAGAATAGGCAGGAGAAGATGAAGTACACTTCACTCTAGTTATAGCAATGCAGGAAAAACAGCTGATGTGTTCTGGCTCAGGATTCATATTGTTATGAGTCTGTGGCGGGGCTTGATTCCCCTAAACTCCTGGGTGCCAGATCCTCCTCTAAATTCCTGGGTCTAGTGAGTGTTGGGGTTTATTCAATGGACTGAAATGGACTGCCACACACTGGATTTAGCAAGGTGCTAAAATACAAGCCAAACCAGTTTCCCATTTAGGAAATTGCCTGGGAGAAGAATCATAATGGAGAGTAAAAGGGAGGTAATGGGAAATTAACAAAGCAAATACTCTGTGCCAGACAACACTTGGGTTGAGATTTTAGGATTGCAGTTGGCTGGCATACTGTCTGTTAAACACAGCAAGCTGAGCCTAGGGACCTCTGGTGACCTCTAGGTTAGATTATTGCAATGTGTTATACATGGGGCTGCCTCTGAAGATGGTTTGAAAACTTCAGCTGGAGCAGAACATGGCGGCCAGGTTGCTCACTGGGGCAAGACACCAATCCTAGTCTGATAGTACTGGGTGCCTGTAAGTTTCTGAGTCCAAAGTACAGTACTGGTTTTGACCTATAAAGCCTTAAATGGCTCAGGACCACAATACAGTGGTACCTCAGGTTACAGATGCTTCAGGTTACAGACTCCGCTAACCCAGAAATAGTACCTTGGGTTAAGAACTTTGCTTCAGGATGAGAACAGAAATGGCGTGGCGGCAGCGGGATGCCCCATTAGCTAAAGTGGCGTCTCAGGTTAAGAACAGTTTCAGGTTAAGAACGGACCTCCGGAACAAATTAAGTTCTTAACCTGAGGTACTACTGTACCTCAAGGACCACATCTCCTTATATAAACTGACCCGGATGCTGCAATCATCATCCAAGGCCCTTCTTTGTGTTCGTCCTTTGCGAGAGACCCAGAGAGGGGCAACATGAGAATGGGCATTTTTTGGGGGGGCTCCCACCTTGTGAAATGCTCTCCCCAGGGATGCTTGCCTAGCACCTTCGTTACAGACCTTTGTACAGCAGATAAAAATGTTTCTTTATAACCAGGCCTTTGGCTGATTGAACATTCGATGGGCTTTTAAATGTGTTCACAGAACTACAACTCCCATCAGGCCCAGCAAGTATGGCCAATTGCCAGGTGTTAGGTTGTGGGCGAACATAGCAGATGACACAGTGATTTCTCCAGAGGAGCTCTTTATTGTAAGCTGGACAGAACTGAACAGCAAACGGCTCAGCCGGCCTGCTTTTATAGGCAGCCGGCTATCAACATTGTAGCAACAACAACCCAGGGTTTCCCGCCTAAAATAACTGACGTGGACCTGAGTGAAAACTATCTACACTATCCCCCTGCTGGCCCAGGGTGAGAACTTTAGTACATAACACCCCTCCCCACCGAGATAAGGCGTTAGTTACAATCGTAATGGTTTCCTTATATACAGCACTACACGTAATGGTTCAATTAGGCACAAAAGCATATCGGTTACATTTCCCATACTTAGACCAACAGTGATACATGTCCAACAACATAGTCCTTTAAATAAGTTGGGTGCTTGGAAACTCTGCCAGACCGCCGGGGACTGGTAGCCAAGTCTGGGGGGCCACACAATCCTTGCTGAGGCTGTGGTGCAACCCTAGGTGGCGCTGAACCCAAATCCCCTGGATCCGCTGCTGTGGGTGGAGCCTCCACAAGTGGAGTGGTCTGAGTCTGTGGTAAGTCTGGCAGACCCTCTGAAGAGGCTTGGTTCGGCTCCACGCTGGCAGTTTGCAAGGGAGGTGTAGGTGGAGCCTTGCCATCTGTAAGTGTCTCTTCTGGAGCCACAAGCGCAGTTGGGGGCACCACGATAGTGTCCAGGTTCCCAACCCTGCGCCTAAGCTGGTCTATGTGCCGGCGCCACAAGCGTCCGTCTTTGAGTGCCACCTGGTATGAGCGAGGTCCAGTGACTCCCACTACTGTGGCTGGCACCCAAGGAATGTCCCCCACATAGTTCTGGGCAAAGACCTGGTTTCCTGGAACCAATGACCGTGGCGCGTTGGCACAGCCTGGGGGTTCGGCCACGGCAAAGTCCAGGTGCAGCCGGTCGAGCGGTGACCTGAGGCGGCGGCCCATAAGCAGTTCAGCAGGACTCCGCCCTGTGGCCGCATGAGGGGTGATGTGTTGCACAAACAAGTATTCAGCGACCCGCTCGTGCCAGTCTCCCCGATCCAGGCGTGCCAGTGCCTCTTTTGCCGAGCGCACCATTCTCTCCGCTTGCCCATTGCTGGATGGATGGAAGGGTGCCGTTAGGGCATGGCGGATGCCCAGTCCCAAAAGATACCGCTCAAAAGTGCCTGACGTGAACTGCGGTCCGTTGTCGGAGACAAGGACATCAGGACACCCATGCGTCGAAAACAGGCCTCGCAGCACCCGGATGACGGCCTCGGTAGTGGTGGAGGGCATCAGGGCCACCTCCAGCCATTTGGAATAGGCGTCCACCACTACCATAAGGATCCGGCCGTGAATGGGCCAGCCAGATCGATGTGCATCCTCGACCAGGGTGTCTTTGGCGTCTCCCAGGTGTGTCCCTTAGCTGCCGGTGGTGCAGGCCTTGATTCTTGGCACGCTTGACAGGCGGACACCCAGGCAGTGATGGCATCGTCCATGTTAGGCCACCAGACGTAACACTGAGCCAACGCCTTCATTTTGACAATTCCCGGGTGGCCAACGTGCAGAGCCTCCAGGACGCGTTGACGGAGTCTTTGGGGAATCACAACGCTGTCTCCCCACAGCAGACAGCCGCGATGAGCCGAGAGTTCATGTTGTCTGGTTGCAAAGGGCTGGAACTCTGATGCAAAAGGCCCTTGTGGCCACCCCCTCCACACCCAGTTGAGCACACGGCTGATAGTGCGATCCTGGGCAGATGCAGAGGCCACAGAGGAGCAATGAAGCTGGAGCTGGGTCTTCCACAAACGCTGGAAGAGGGCAACGGCTGAGAGCGTCGGCATGGCCCATTGATTTCCCCAGGCGATGGACGAGCCGGTAGTGGTAGGCAGCCAGGAAAACAGTCCATCGCAGCATGCGCGGAGAGAGGACCGGTGGAGTTGGACGATCACCGGCGAGGAGGCCCAGGAGTGGCTTGTGGTCAGTGATGAGGTCAAAAGTCCTGCCATAGAGGTATTCATGGAACCTCTTCACTCCAGCCACAAGTGCCAGTGCCTCCTTGTCGAGCTGGCTGTAATTCCATTCCGTTGGAGATAGCGTCCTGGAAAAGTAGGCGAGCGGTGCTTCTCTTCCGTCTGGAAAACGGTGACTAAGGACAGCGCCGATGCCAAAAGGTGAGGCGTCACAGGCAAGGACCAGCGGCCTGGCTTCACTGTACTGTACCAGCACACTGTCCGATGAAAGGAGAGCCTTGACCGCGTTGAAGGCCGCCGTCTCCCGATGACCCCAGGACCAAGGCATCTTTGTGCTGAGGAGTCGGTGAAGAGGCTCAGCCACCGTGGCTTTGTGGGGCAGGAACATGTTATAAAAGTTCAGTAGCCCCAGGAACGCCTGCAACTCCGTCTTGTTCTTTGGGATGGGGGTCTGCTGGATAGCGCGGATCTTGGATGTGGTCGAGTGAAGGCCGGAGGCGTCAATAAGATAGCCCAGGAACTCTACCTGTGGAACGGCGATCTGGCACTTCTCCCTCTTTACCTTGAGCCCGGCCTCTTGGAACCTGGTCAGCACGGCACGGAGGCACTCGAACAGCTGTTGGTGTGAGTCTGCGGACACCAAGACATCATCAAAATATGGTACCACGCCCGGAAGCCCTTGCAGGAGACGCTCCATAAGGCTTTGGAAGATGCCAGGAGCCACTCACTCCGAACTGCAACCGGCGGCAACGGAATGCCCCTCGATGGGTGACGATCGTCTGGGCTTCAGCAGTGGCATCATCGACGGGCAGTTGTTGATAGGCTTGGGCAAGGTCCAGCTTAGCGAAGACCTTACCCTCACCCAGGGAATGCAGCAGGTGTTGGACAACAGGAACCGGATAAGCGTGCTGCTGAAGTGCCTTGTTGATCGTGCACTTGTAGTCAGCACAGATTCTCACTGACCCGTCTGGCTTGGCAGGCGTGACGATGGGGGTTTCCCACTTGGCGTGGTCAACCGGCTCCAAAACTCCTTGGGCGATCAGCTTGTCCAGCTGTTCATCCACCTTAGCCTTGAGAGCAAAGGGAACCCGGCGTGGCTTTAGCTTGATGGGGGCGACTTGTGGATCAAGGCTAAAGGAGATGGGGGTACCTGTATATTGCCCCAAAGTGCCATCAAAAACCTCGGCAAAGTCTTTGACCAGACCCTCAGTCTCTGTGTTAGAGATGCAGTTGATGCCGAGGGCATCAAACCAGTCTAGCCCTAGGAGGCTTGGCCGCTGACCTTCTACCACCACCAGTCGGAGCAGGCCCGAAAAATCCTTGAAGGTGATCCGGAACCGGCCAACGCCTACCACGGGAATGTCGTTTCCCTGGTAGTCTCTCAGGTGTACGTGGTGAGAGTTGAGTTGCCTTTTGGACACTCTGGGTACCAGTCTTTTGATGGTGCTCCAAGACACAATGGACAGGGCAGACCCGGTGTCGATCTCCATGTCACATGGAGCTCCTTCAATGAGCACCGTGACGTTCAGCTTGCGTCGCGTAGGCCAGTCGGTTTGGCCAATCGTGGTTCCAGACGGGCAGCGGCAGTTGGTGAGAGCGAAACAGCTTTCCTTGGCAGACTGGAGTGAAGACTTGGACTTGCGAGTCGGTGAAGGGGGGGTGTCAGACGGAGCCGATCGGCAGACCTTAGCGATGTGGCCCCTTCTGGAACACTTCCTACAGGTGGCGTCTCTGAATCGACACTTGGCACGGGAATGGTTGCCTCCGCAGCCGGCACATTCTGGTTGGCTCTTGGACTTCTGTTGGAACTTCCTGCGCTCCCGCTTTGTCTGGTGCACGTCATCGTCTTCACTGGAGGATGCCTCATCACTGCTGGCCTCTTCATGATGCACTGGAACTGGCTTCCTAGCAAGACGCGGGCTGCTGGACTTGCGGATCTCCTGGGCAGAGCGTTCAGCAGCCTCTGAGGCCACAGCCTCCTCAATGGCTTTCTGTAGCGTGAGATCTGGCTTGGCGAGGAGACGCCGTTGCAGATGGATGTCCCGGACTCCGCAGACGATTTGATCCATCAGGGCATCGTCTAAGCCTTGGAACTCGCAGTGCATTGCAGCCTGTCGCAGGGCGGTGGTGTAGTTGTTGATTGACTCCCCCTCTGCCTGGTTCCGGTGGTAGAACGCATGGCGGGCAGCAATCTTGGACGGCTTTGGTGCGTAGTGGTTGCGGAGCTTCTCTTGGATCGTGTCCCATGGTGTTGCCTGGACTGCTTCAGGTGCAACCAATGCTCGGGCCGTCTCAAACACCTCAGGCCCACAGAGGCTGAGGAATAGGCCCCGCTTACGCTCCTGTGATACTTGCGTCAGCTCGTTGGCTTGGAGGTAGCAGTCGAACCAAGCGAGGTAGGAGTCCCATGATTCAGAGGCTGGCGCAAACGGCGGTAGAGGCACAAGTGAAGCCATGATTCCGATGCCGGAGAGAAGGGCGATGGATGGAACACCGTGGTCTAGCCAGAACAGTCAGCTCTGAATTGGTTCTGTTCAGTGATTTCGCTCAGTGATTCAGCTCTGCTCAGAGGGTGGCTGCATCTGGCTGTGCTCTGATGTCCATCCATCCCATCCTCGTCGCCAGTGTTAGGTTGTGGGTGAACATAGCAGATGAAACAGTGATTTCTCCAGAGGAGCTCTTTATTGTAAGCTGGACAGAACTGAACAGCAAACGGCTCAGCCGGCCTGCTTTTATAGGCAGCCGGCTATCAACATTGTAGCAACAACAACCCAGGGTTTCCCGCCTAAAATAACTGACGTGGACCTGATTGAAAACTATCTACACTATCCCCCTGCTGGCCCAGGGTGAGAACTTTAGTACATAACACCAGGGATGATGGAAATGTGTAGTTCAGCTGATCAGCAGTGGCTCTCCAGGGTTTCAGGCAGCGGGCACACCAGAAATGCCAGGGATTGAACTTGGGACCTTCTGCAGGTAATAATGTGGGTTAAACAGAGCCTAGGACTTGCTGATCAGAAGGTTGGCAGTTCGAATCCCCGCAACGGGGTGAGCTCTCGTTGCTCAGTCCCTGCTCCTGCAAACCTAGCAGTTCAAAAGCACGTCAAAATGCAAGTAGATAAATAGGTACCGTTCCGGCGGGAAGGTAAGCAGCGTTTCCGTGTGCTGCTCTGGTTCGCCAGAAGCGGCTTAGTCATGCTGGCCACATGACCTGGAAGCTGTACGCCCGCTTCCTCAGCCAATAAAGTGAGATGAACGCCCCAGAGTCGGCCACGACTGGACCTAATGGTCAAGGTCCTTACCACTGAGCTATAGCCCATAAGAACATGACAGGTCTGCTGGACCACACCAGTGGCCCATCTGCTCCAGCATCCTGTTCTCACAATGACCGGACAGATGTCTTGTCTTGCCAGGAAACTGGCAAGCAGGACCCAAGTACAAGAGCACCCCCCCCTTTGTGGTTTCCAGCAACTGGTGTTCAAAAGCACTACTACCTCCAACCACCATGATTAGTAGCCATCATTAGCCTTCCCCTAAGTGGCATGCCCTAACTCTGCAAAAGGTCAGGCTGCAGAACTGCTGCTCTTTCTTATCACCAGAAGGATATTGGTTCAGGATATAAAACCTAGCATAAACAGCCTTTGAAGATGGTTCTTCAATCTGGGGTTGTGTCTGCATATTTCACAATTCCCTGCACATGGGATTCCATGCTTGTTTCCCTTGAAGTTTCACCTGCAAGAGGTCAGCCCATCTCAGACAGAGGGAGGGGGGAATCAGTTTCTTGATGTGAACTGCCTTCTAATCCTGTCCCACTTTGTGAATTACAATTAATTTTTATTTCAGTCTTTTCCCCCCTCCTGCTGTGCTGGAGGCATGTTTATTTAATCTTCCCTTGGGAAGAGAAAGGGGGGGGGGGGAGAAACTTAAATTAGGATGGGGCTTCAGAAAAGGAATGGATGGAAGCAATTAGTAATATTATTTCTCCTTGACTTAATCTGCATAACATTACATCGGAATAAATAAATTGGTGCACCATTCTGGGGAGGGGTATTTGCAAGTGGGGCTTGTTAATGGAAAGAGACGGGGTGGAGGGGTGGGTTTAGAATCCCAATGCATAAAATATTTCACCCCCCCCCATTATATCATTACCCTTCTTTCCTCTTATGAGTCCATGGCCTTTAATGATTTATTTATTCTGCCTGTAATGTCTTAGAGGGTGCAGTGTGCATCAAAAGCCAGTAAGACGCTAAGAACCACCTGGCTGGATCAGACCACGCAGTAGTGTTATCTGGGCCACAATCACACCATACCATTAAAGCCTATGGTACCACTTTAAATCGTCATGGTCCAAATGAATCCTAGGTCCAGGAATCTGGTGCTGAGAGCCATTAGGAAAACCTTCTTCCCCTCCCAGAGATGCAATTCATTTCTGGAGTTCCCTGGGATTGATCACTAAGCCACTCTGATCATTACAGATTTCACCTCTTCGTCTTTGGTCTCCCAATCTAATAATATGTTACACATCTTTTTTTAAAAGCTTAGTGTTTTCGCCTACAATTTCTTTTTGGAATCTAGATACTGTATAACTAAACCCCTTTTTATTTATTTTTATTATGCTCAAGTAGGCACAAGGTTTAGGACATAACATACAAATGGAGGACTCGGAGAAATTATGGAGAGTGAATCTGAAGTTTACTGATTGTACTTTGTTAAAAGAGAATTATATGAAAATGATGTACCTATCGTATATTACACCTTTGAAAATGGCTAAAATGTATAAAACCGGCACCAATAAGTGTTGGAAGTGTAAAGAAAAGGAAGGCACCTTTTCTCATTCATGGTGGAATTGTAAAATAATTAAAAATTACTGGGAAATGATATATAATGAAATGAAAAAAAAATGTTTAAGATAACTTTTGTTAAAAATCCATAAGCTTTTTCGTTAGGTATTTTAGGTCAAGATTTGCCAAAAGTGAAACAAAAATTCTTTATGTATGCTACAACTGTGGCAAGGATGCTATTAGCACAAAGATGGAAAAGTGATAAAATATGAACTAAAGAAGAATGGCAAGAGAAACTTATGGAATATGCCGAAATGGCAAAACTAACTGAAAGACTCTGAAATAAGGACAACAGAGATTTTTTAAAAGATTGGGAACTATTTACAGCATATTTACAGAAACAAGGCAAAGAATTGGACATACCATCAGGCTTTGAATAAACACTGACAATTAACAAAATAAATATAGTAATTATAAATATGACGTTAATATGAAAACAGAACAGTAAGAATAGGATGTAAAGATACCAAAAAGTTGAGAAAAAAGTAGAATAAGCAGGAGAAGATATTATGTTAAAATAAACCAGAAGAGGAAGTTGAGGGAAGTTGCATGGAGGAAGGGGGAAACTGGGGAATGATGTTATTGTTGTATAATGTGATATTTTGATGTTTATAAATGTAAAACCCTATTTTTAAAAAATCATTAAGCCACTCTGGGAATTGTAGCTCTGGGAGGGATATAGGAGTCCCCTAAGAACTGCCAGCACCCTTCACAAACCACAGTTCCCATAATTCTTTGGGGGAACTGAGCACCAAATGTATGGTGTGAATATGGCATACTTCTTTGACTTGAACATCGAGCTAGTGTTGTGGTGCAGGAGTGCAGAACTTTTGCCCTCCAGATATTGGTGGATTACAAAGGTTTCCATTTCCATTTCATACAGATTATCGATGACTATGAGCTGCAGTGGCTATGACAGTGGCTCCTCCACTGCACTGCCTGAGGCCGCATGCCTCCGAATGCCTGTTGCTGAGATTCACAAGTGGAGAGTGTTATGTATTGAAGTTCTCACCCTGGCCACCAGGAGTATCGTGTAGAGAGTTTTCACTCAGGTTCACGTCAGTTATTTTAGGCGGGAAACCCTGGGTTGTTGTTGCTACAGTGTTGACAGCTGGCTGCCTATAAAAGCAGGCCGGCTGAGCTGTTTACTGTTCAGTTCAGTTCTGGCCTGTGAATAAACAAGAGCTGTTTGAAGACTCGCTGTCTCATCTGATATGTTCACCCACAACTTAACAGAGAGAGGGCTAGAGTGCCAGGGCTGGCCAAATACATTTTGCAGCCCGAGGCACAAACCATAAAATGGCGCCCCCTTGCCCTGCCGTTTCTCACTTTTACCAAAAACAAACATTTGACTAGCTGGGAGCTGAAGAGGCGCTTTTTGAGCTCTTTCCATCAACCTGCAGCCTGGGACATTTGGGCAGATAGAGATGCTCAGCACCGTCCACAGATGTGGCTACTTCAATGCTCTCCTCCAACTGCCCATGGTGTTTGAAAAAGAACAGCACTGTCTCCTCCCGCCCCCTAAGAATGAATGAATGAATGAATGAATGAATAAATAAATAAATAAATAAATAAATAGGACAGTTTGACCTCCCAATTCTGATTAAAAATACCCCCATTGCAAACCCATCACATCTGCCAGCCACCTCCCACAGGCCCCCAGTCAAGGATGCAGCCCTGGGAACATGAGGCAGGGTCACCCTGAACAAAAAGTAAAAGCATGTATAGGATTACAGCCTAAAGACTTTCTACGAATTAGTTTAGCATAGGCCTCTGTTGCTTGGCCCTGAACATCAACCTCCTTATAAGGAAAGCAAGCTGATTTCCAGGCTGATTAGGCAGCTGCTAATTCCCCTACCCAAGGACACTTTTTAATGTTGGGCAAAAAGAAAAAAAGCGATCAAGACAACAGCCAAAAGGGAGATCCTGCAAGAGATTACCGCCTCGTAGAATTGTAGAGTTTGAGTGAATCCAAAGGTCATCTATTCCAGCCCCCTGCACTGCAAGAACCACAGCTATGATTTGTAGATTTACTGCAGCATGCAATTTATGGCTATAATCCAGTGCACCCATCCTTGGATGTGTGCCTTGTAATTATTACTATCATTTTATTATCCCAAAGGGTAGCAGTGTTGTGCTATAGCAGAAAACAACCGTGCAAAAGTCCCGCGATGACACATTAAAGACTTCACAAATTTATACTGTAATATTTATTGATAAAATCACTAAAGGGAATCAATGTATGTATTTTAAGGGTGCAGAGCAAGGTCCATTGAACTCAGTTGCATCTACTTCAGAGTAAGAGCAGAGTCCTTTATTTTCATGGAATCCTGAAAGTCCTCACCTGGGAGTAAATGTCACTGAATTTAGAAGGGGTTGGTTCAAAGTTGGCATAGTTAGGTATGAACTGCCCCTCTCGCTGCTGCATCTCTCTTCCCTCAAGGCTGTGAAAGGGATTCAGCAGCAAGAGAGAGACAGAGGTGGATGACAGAAAAGGCCTTGAAACCGGTCATGCACCTGTCAGGCACCTCTCTCAAGGCTGTGGCCTTGGTACCTCATCAGTGCGCCAGGTGTGTAATGTGCTGATTGGCCACAGTGGTAACAGTGATGCAACAGGACTCTTCTTATGTTCTTATCCCACAGCAGGGGCAGGCACACTAAGGCCCGGGGTCTGGATGCAGCCCAATCACCTTCTCAATCCAGCCCACGGATGGTCTGGGAATCAGCGTGTTTTTACGTGAGTAGAATGCGTCCTTTTATTTAAAATGCACCTCTGGGTTATTTGTGAGACCTGCCTGGTGTTTTTACATGAGCAGAATGTGTGCTTTTATTTAAAAGGCATCTCTGAGTTATTTGTGGGCATAGGAATTTGTTCACTTATTTATTTTTTCAAAATGCTGTCCGGCCCACCACATGGTCTGAGGGACGGTGGACCAGCCCATGGCTGAAAAAGGTTGCTGACCCCTGGCCTAGAGGATCATATGTAACATGAGAGAATCCTACCTCTTCTAGGTTATGGGGAGCATTGAAGGTGATGTGTCTGAGGGCTGAGGGCCACAGTCAATAATCAATCAATGGAGACATTGCACACACTTTTGTAAATCAAGAAAATCTTTAATAAAATAATAATACAGTGGTACCTCGGGTTACATATGCTTCAGGTTACATACGCTTCAGGTTACAAACTCTGCTAACCCAGAAATAGTGCTTAGGGTTAAGAACTTTGCTTCAGGATGAGAACAGAAATTGTGCTCCGGCGGCACGGCAGCAGCAGGAGGCCCCATTAGCTAAAGTGGTGCTTCAGGTTAAGAACAGTTTCAGGTTAAGTACGGACCTCTGGAACGAATTAAGTACTTAACCCAAGGTACCACTGTAATAACAACAATAATATGAGAAATGTGAAATTTTATGTTGTCAGTAGATGGCAGTAGCGACATCTACTTGATTAAAAACAAAACAAAAAAACCTTAGGTTGTGGTGTATGCATTACCTGAGCCTATCTCTGGTGTTTCAAGCTGAGTCCACATGACATTAGTCACAATCCATATGCATCCAGCAGTTCCTTCAGAAATTCTGTTGTTTTATGCATTTCCCCCACGAACCCACCTTTCATCTGATTTGAAAACCTGAGCCATGCTTAAGCTGAGGTGCGTAAGTTTGAAACACCCATTGTACATGCCCAGATGACAGCTTTGTTGAATAAAATAAATAAAATTCATTTTTATTATTATAAGAATTTGGGGAGTGGAGGGGTCGCAGGTGTATGGAAAGGATCAGGTAATGTGTATCTTCACCCCCTCCACCCCCCCCCCCGTGTGTCAAAATGTGACTTGAAAACAAAGCATCTCTACAACAGGCAATAAATGGAGGGGGGCTGGTTTCAGGCATAAGCCCCTTTTGATCCACACCCAATAAACTTCTAGGACAGGATGGTCCAATGCACAGCCCTCAGGGCCTTTTTTTTTTTGTAACCCTTGGCAACATTTGATGTCCTCCACCAGCCCTCCCAGCCCTTGTGTTGCCTTCCCAAAGCCAGGTAAGCGAGGCACTGGGCTTTGGGAAGGAGGTGGAAGGGCTCTAGGACCCTGCCAGAACTTAATGTCTCATTCCCAAAGCGACAAGGCAGCCCGCAAGTTCCCTGTCAAAGTTCTCTTGCAGCCCACTTGCTATGAAAAGTTGGACCACCCTGTTCTAGAGCAAAGCAGCAGCTCTATCTTTTCAAGGCCCTGGGAGTGGGATATAGGAGTTTGTGGGAGCACCATTTGGAAGGGCTTTTCTTTGGCCTTCCTATATGTGTGGTTTTGTTCTTTTAAAATTGTTGCACTTGATGATCAGTCTATTAGGCCATTTTATTGTACAGTGGTACCTTGGGTTAGAAGAGACTCTGGTGGCGCTGTGGGTTAAACCACAGAGCCTAGGACTTGCCAATCAGAAGGTCGGCGGTTTGAATCCCCGTGATGGGGTGAACTCCTGTCGCTCGGTCCCTGCTCCTGCCAACCTAGCAGTTCGAAAGCATGTCAAAGTGCAAGTAGATAAATAGGTAAACGGCGTTTTCGTGCGCTGCTTTGGTTCTCCAGAAGCGGCTTAGTCATGCTGACCACATGACCTGGAAGCTGTACGCTGGCTCCCCTGGCCAATAAAGCGAGATGAGCGCCGCAAACCCAGAGACGGTCACGACTGGACCTAATGGTCAAGGGTCCCTTTACCTTGGGTTAAGTACTTAATTTGTTCCGGAGGTCCATTCTTAACCTGAAACTTCTTAACCTGAAGCACCACTTTAGCTAATGGGGCTTCCTGCTGCCGCCGCGCCACTGGAGCACGATTTCTGTTCTCATCCTGAAGCAAAGTTCTTAACCCGAGGTAATATTTCTGCGTTAGCGGAGTCTGTAACCTGAAGCGTATGTAACCTGAAGCATATGTAACCTGAGGTACCACTGTACTCCATTCTGTATTTTGTTGTTTTAATATGTAGTTCACTGCTTTGGGGGACTTATGGGGTGTTGAAAAGCAATATATGAATATGAATTAATTATTGCAGTAGTAGTAGTAGTAGTAGTAGTAGTAGTAGTAGTAGTAGTGTAGTAGTAGTAAAAGTAGTGGTGGTAAATCTACTATGTATTTTGGAAAGTTGTTTACCGTATTTTTCGTTCCATAGGATGCTCTGTCCCATAGGACGCACCTAGTTTTTTGGGGGGGAAATAAAGGGGAAAAAAATTCCCTTTATTTCCCCCCCCCCCAAAGCAGGTCGGGGAAACCGAACCAGGTTGAGGAACAGCGGGATGGCGGTGCTGCACCTCCCTGCTGTCCCCCGAGCTTGTGGGGCTGGCCCATGTCTTCCCGGCGCGAGGGGCGCTCTGCTTCAGGGCGCCCCGCCCGCCGGGCAGCAGGCTGCAATCCGCAGCGTGGGGAGCTCTGCGGGGGCCTCCTGCAGGGCTGCCCACGCTGCGGATGTCTGCCCGGCGCGCGGGGCGCTCTGATTCAGTGCGCCCCGCCCGCCGGGCAGCAGGCTGCTATCCGCAGAGTGGAGAGCTCTGCGGGGGCCTCCCGCAGGGCTCCCCACGCTGCGGATGTGTTCCCGAAGCGCCGGGCGCTCTGCTTTCAGGGCGCCCGGCGCTCCGGGAAGCAGGCTGCTATCCGCAGCCTAGACATCCCTGCGGGACCTGCCTAGGCTGCTGGTGTCTTCCTGAAGCCCGGAGAGCGAGAGGGGTCGGTGCGCACCGACTCCTCTCGCTCTCCAAGCTTCAGCGAAAGCCTGCATTCGCCCCATAGGACGCACCCAGATTTCCCCTTCATTTTTGGAGGGGAAAAAGTGCGTTCTATAGGGCGAAAAATACGGTATTTGTCTGATGGCTATGCATGCAAACACCTCTTAAAAGATCGCAAGCAAATTTGCACAATGGTCCTTGCCATTGAGGAGCAGCTTTAAGTCTGTATTTAGATACAATTGGACACTTAGAGTGTTTCCCATTTAGAGGGTTCAAAGCACTTGCCCCATCTCTTTTTCATAATACCAGAACTTGTGAGTATTCAATGAAACTGAATGTTAGACAGATAGCCATGACTATGGTCTGCTTCCAATCTTCTGAATATCATTGCTGGAAACCACAGGAGGGAAGAGTGCTGTTGTCCTGCTTACAAGTTTCCTACAGGTGCCTGGCTGGTGCCACTGTGAGAACAGGATTCTGGACTAGATGGGGTCATTGGCCTACTGAGGCAGAGCTCTTATTATGTTCTTCTTATTTCAGTAACCTAACAGCTTTGCAAGGCAGGGCGGTATTATTATAATTCCCCACATTGCTAGTTATGGGGTGGGGGTCTGAGGAAATGGATGGATTTCGTAAAGCCACCCAATAAATTCATCATGACTGACATGAGTTTAACATAAATGCCCTAAGTGAAAAAATAGCAACACTACTTTTCCTTCACAAAGCCCAGCATGTTTTTCAGTTGTATATGTTTGGGCAAATTATATTTTCCTTTCCCATTTCTAGAAAATCAGTATCTTGAAAGAACACTCTACCAAATAAAAAATAAAAAGTCACCAACCGTCTGTGAAAGGGTGTCACTTCTGGGACTTGAGCAACACAATATTCTCTTCAAGGTCATGAAGCCTGGGAGGTTTTGATAAGCAAATACTGTGGAGGGGTTTAGTTCCTCATTGGCTGCCTGGTTCACCACCAGATTTTGACATGAGTATAATCAGATTGAAAAATCAGGGAGGAGAATGAGGGAAAGTGAAGAAGGGGAAGAAAGAGGGAGATGTGTCTAACTTCAGCTGACAGCAAGACTGTGGAGAAGTCGTAGAGAAGGAAACTTCACTGTGAGGATCGTCCCTGAGGGAAAAAACAAGTCTACTTTCAGCAATTCTGCAATAACAGGTAATTTCTCCCTTTCACTAATAATTATAATATTTTTTAAAGGATTGTATCCAAAGTTTTCCAAGTAGCCCCCTGAAATTAATGGGCCTAAGTTATGTCCATATTTTTCAATGGATGTACTCTAAGTAGGACCAACACTGAGTAGGATCTACAGTTCACTTCTAAGAGCTAGGTTAAAGCTTGTATTGATGTAATAGAAACCAAATCTTCTCAAAAGCTGTGCTGGAAGAGGGTTGCAGATAGAAGTTACTATATGGTGGAGTTTTTAAAGTTATGGGTGAGAGCTAATGTTGGTCATACTCAGAGTAGACCCCATTGAAACCTATGGAATTAAGTAACTTGCAGCATAATCTTAACCACGTCTTCTCAGTAAAAAAGCCCCACTGAGTAGGGCCATGCGGGGTTTCCCTTGCACTGGATTCAGAAGCTGCAATTACTGCAGAAAGCCGCAGCACCGAGACCCTCTCAGCATACAACACCTCTGCTCAGAGACCAGCACTGGTTGCCAATTTGATACTAGTCCAAGTTCAAGGTGTTGCCATTAAGTATATAAAACTAGAACAACTTGGAACCAGTTTACCTGCAAGATGACTTTACCCCATATATGCCCACTCAACCGCTTCAGTCTGCAGAACTGGCCCATAATACTCATTCCACGCTTGTAGGAATTTGATACTTTTGTGTGGCTGTACCCACACTTTGGAACACCCTGCCAGCTGACCTCAGGTAGGTGCTCTCACTGTACTTTGGAAAGAACCTGCATGAAAACATTTTTGTTTGGGCAAGCCTATTCAGACATGTAGAAAGCTGACATGTATCTCAATCTGGGTGGGTTTATTTTAGCTTAACCTGTTTTTAATGTGATCTCTTTTTTTACTGGTAATTATATTATTTTATTATTTTTCTAAACTGCTTTGAGATTTTATTACAACCAAGAGGTGTGTAAATCTTGTGACATTAAATAAATACCAAATTCAATGAGGCTGACTCCCAGGTAAGTGGGGTTACTCTACAATTCTATGATTCTATAATTCTACACTGGGTTAAATCTACCTTCAATTCTACTCAAGAGGAGACCTATTGACATTAATGGGCACAACTAACTTAGGTACCGGTAACTCTGAGGAGGACTTCATAGGTTCCAAGCCATAGATTTCAATGGGTCCGCCCTGTGTACAGAATTGGTGTAGTATAGAGTTTCAGACTAGAACCTGGGAGAGACTAGGGTTCAAATCCTGACTTAGCCATTAAGCTCAATAGGTGTGGCCTTGGGTCGGTCACTGCCTCCCAGCCTAGCCTACCTCACAGGGTTGTTGTGGGGGTTAAATTAAGAGTGGGAGAAGAACTGTGTAGGCTACCTTGAGCAAATTGGAGAAAAGGTGGGAAATAAATGCAATAAATTTAGTCGGGACTTTACCCAACTGTCCCAAGATGTTCCCAGCCAGGGTTAAGCCTTGTTAGCACAGGAGAAATAAGGTTGATCCTTCATTTAAATAAATAACTTAATATCCCTGAGTTTCACTGCTTGGGGAAAAACATGAAATAACAAAATAATTAAGAGAAAGTATTGCAAGGAGTTGGATGTGATGTCCCCCTGGTCCATTCCAACTATACAAATCTATGATTTTATAAGCCATATTACGGAATTATTGGGAAACAATGTTGGACTGCTAGGATGGTACTGGGAAGCACAATCCCTCTGATGGTCTCAGGAAAGCAGGTAAAGAATTGCAACCCTAACCTACTGTAAAGAAATTTGGAAGAGAATTAAGCTTGCACTCCTTTAGTCAACAGCTGCGAGTAATCCCCACTGAACAGTTTTCAGTCAGAGGATTTCAGTGCAAAAGGAAAAGGTCCTCTCTCTGCTCATTTTATATTGCTTATAAATTCTATTTTCAGTTGTTGTTTTGTGCATACTGCTTTTAAAACAATTTTAGTTTTAAATATTTTTTAAAAAACTTTTTTATGATGTGACTGTGTAAATAGCCTTGAGACATATGTGTGAAAGGCAATCTAATAATAATAATAATAATAATAATAATAATAATAATAGGTCTCAAACTTTTTATCTGGGCCATAATTTCATAATAAATATTTGTTCATGAGACACCTTTTTTTTAACTGATAAGAAATAAATAGGAAAGCAAAAAGAAACAACAACTGATTTATAACGAAGAAATAGCTATCCATATTCTGCAAATAAAAAAAGTTATTTTGAAACTATACTATACTACACTGAAATGTTTAGATGTTTCTTTGATGGTTCTTGAATCTTCCCAGCACACTTGCTCTCCTCTCCTGCCAAACCAGGACTTAGCAACACTAAATTTTGTTGCTTATCATACCATAGATGACCTCCTGTCACCGATAAATTCTCAATTATGTGCTATGATGTTGTAGTATCTTTTCTCTTTCAAAAAACCACACTCGCCCACAATCTGTGCTTCTTGTCTTTCTCACACTTTGGGTGGGGGACAGCCAGAATTGTGAGTTGCTAGGCCAATTGCTAGAGAGGACAAGAATGGGCGTTTGAGTACCATTGTCTCAGCCTAAGCTACCTGACCGGGTTGTTGAGAGGATATAATGGAAGAAGGAGTTGGGGGAAGAAACAACCATGTATGCCACATTGAGATCCTTGGATGAAAGATGAGCTATAAATATAATAAGTACAGTTAAATATTTATTTCATACCTCAGGTTACATACGCTTCAGGTTACAGACTCTGCTAGCCCAGAAATAGTACCTCGGGTTAAGAACTTTGCTTCAGGATGAGAACAGAAATCATGCTCCGGCGGCATGGTGGCAGCAGGAGGCCCCATTAGCTAAAGTGGTGCTTCAGGTTAAGAACAGCTTCAGGTTGAAACAGACCTCCAGAATGAATTAAGTACTTAGCCCGAGGTACCACTGTATTTTTTTTTTGTAAAGCCAACAAAAATTAATCAGCTGTTTCAAAATGTTGTATCCAATGTGAATTCCACTCAGAGTAGACCTATGGAAATTAATGGACATGACTGATTTAGGTCTATTCATTCCAGTGGGTCTACTCTGAGTCAAATGCATATTCACACCATACATTGCCAAATTAAGCAGTCATGGCTTCTGAGAGCCGGAGTTTGTTAATTTTCTAAGAGTTGCTAGGAGACCCCATTTCCTGTCCCAGAGCTACCCTTCCCAACCCCTCTTCCTAGGAAATTATGGAAATTTTAGGTCTGAGGGGGGAATACAGGCCTCTGAGCAACTCTCAGCACCCTTAACAAACTGCAGCTTCCAGCATGTTGGGGGAGAAGCCACGAGTGTCTGAACTGGTGTAAAAGTGCTTTCAATGTATAATGTGAACGATGTCTAAGTTGGCTACAATCCATATTGACTCGAGGGCAGTCAAAATATCTTTACAGTTAAACAGACCTGGGAGACAGGAGTGGTGGGAACAGAGACAATCTTGAGAGCCTGGATTGAGTACATATTTCCCAAGTCAAAATATAACATTTGTTTGTACGGTTACTGAACGGAGCAACTGGAGGAGAAAATGCAAACAAACATGCAAATGAGAGACTACTTGATTGCCTTCCAGTATGTTACCTTGAGGTTCTTCCATGGATTATGTTACTTATCACAAGGCAGCTGGGTTTAGCGGGGGGAGAAGAGATTTGCTTGTGCATATTTTATGAAGTATGTGGGAAATAAGAGCTATGCAGTGTCCAGGGAGGACATTTGGAACTCCAGAAAAGAGGGCACAGATTTGTATAAACTTTGCATATGGCTAATGTTTATGTACGGATGCAAAATTAGGAATAATTCCTGAAGTTTTCAAAGGACAATAATCTCTTGTGCCTAAATTTGTGGCTCATGTACTGTTATTTGGCTCTTTGCACAGAGATTCCTGTAAAGAATTAATCACTCCCTTAGTAATAAGTCTCAATCAGGGCATAATTCTGTGACCTTTCTCAAAAAGGATGTTGCAGAGTTGGAAAAGGTTCAGGAAGGGCACTCCTCTGTGAGGAAATATTGCAGCGACTGGGACTCTCTGGTTTGGAAAAAAGGCGAGTAACAGGTGACAGGATGAAAGTTTATAAAAATATGTATGGCAAGGAGAAAGTGGACAGAGAAAAGTTTTTCTCCTTCTCTCATAACACTAGGAATGCAGGGACATCCAAAAAAGCTGAATGTTGGTGGATTCAGAACAGATAAGATAAAGTCCTTCATGCAGTGTATAGTTAATCTATAGAACTTGCTCCGACAGAAGGCAGAGAAGAGCATTCATTTGGATGGCTGCCCTGTGGAGCAACCTCCGATCAGATGTCAAGGAAATAAGCAACTATCCTACTTTAAAAAGACATCTGAAGGCAGCCCTGTTTAGGGAAGTTTTAAATGTTTAATGCGGTATTGTTTTTTATATATTTGATTGGGAGCCACCCAGAGTGGCTAGGGAAAGCTAGCCAGATGGGCAAGGTATAAATAATAAATTGTTGTTGTTGTTGTTGTTGTTGTTGTTGTTGTTGTTGTTGTTGTTAAACGAGCATCAGACTAGCCACAATGTCTATGTTCTACTGCCTCTGTCAGAGCCATCATGCCTCTGAATAAAAGTTACTTGGAATCAATCACAGGAGAGGAAAGTGCTATTGGACGCATGTTCACATTGCAGGCTTGTATTGTCCCCAGGCTAGTTCTTTTTCCCAGGGTTGGTTTTTCATGAGTTCAGGTTGAGCAGATGGGAGGCAACATTGGTAGTAGTAGTAGTAGTAGTAGTAGTAGTAGTAGTAGTAGCAGCAAATAAAATTTGCATACATTATGGAATGCATCAGGGGCTACTCTGTCAACCATGGCAGTTTATCCACACATGTGATTTTAATTATGATCAGTGTTTTTTTTGGGGGGGGGGGACGGGACACAGGGGTATGCAAACCCCTAAGCATTTTGTGAATCTTAGTTTGGCCTCATTGATGGGCAGTATTTCAATATGAGTAGGAAAATGAGAATACAGTGGTACCTCGGGTTAAGTACTTAATTCATTCCGGAGGTCCGTACTTAACTTGAAACTGTTCTTAACCTGAAGCACCACTTTAGCTAATGGGGCCTCCTGCTGCCGCCATGCCGCCAGAGCCCGATTTCTGTTCTAATCCTGAAGCAAAGTTCTTAACCTGAAGCACTATTTCTAGGTTAGCGGAGTGTGTAACATGAAGCGTATGTAACCCGAGGTGCCACTGTACCCCTAAACATTTTTAAAGAAAAAAACACTGATGGTGATGATGATGATGATGTGTCATTCTGGTTTTACAATGTTTTCTCCTATCTTTCTGGATCTGTTTTCCCCAGGTGAACAGGAAATGCCGAGGTCTTTCTTAGTGAAGTGTAAGAAGGCAAACTCTTATCACCAGTACCGAGTTGTGGATGATGGCCTCCTGGTTCCGAAATGGGACCCAGCAACAGTTGTGCCCTCCACTGCAGGTGGGTCAGACAACTCTGGGTTGTCTAGGAACCACGCTGGTTACGCGAAAGCCTCCAGTGTTTAATCATAGTGACACTATATTTATTTGTTTGATTTGTGGATCACCTTCCAATAATAATAATAATAGTAGTAATAACAATAATTATTACTTATATGCCGCCCATCTGACTGGGTTGCCTCAGCTGCTAAGGATTGCAGCTTAGCAGCAGAGCACCCGGTTCCCATGCAGATGGTCTCGAGTTTAAGAAATAAAACTATTGCCTGCATTCTGATCACAGTTACTCATGGCCACAACACCCCCAAGGACAGCGAGGCCCTCAGCACTGGTTGCCCACAAGGCCCTGCTCCAAAAGATGGAAATGAACCCAAAGGAGTCAAAGAAGAGTATGTTCTCCCTGCCCAGAGTATGACCAGAACAGTGTCAGGGCCTCCGATATCAGGTGAGCAGCTGCAGGTCACAGCACTTTATTTGAAGCAGGCTGGGTAAGAATCAGTGCTCTTTTCTGGTTTAAAATAAAGAGTGTGTGTGTGTGTGTGATCAAGAGAGGCTCCCAGAGCAGCAGCCAGATCACTATTTAAAAAGACACAGCACAAAAGGAAAACTGACTGGGAGGAGGAAATAACCAAGCTCAGGTTCAAGTTCCCAGTTCAGCTTGAGTGGAAAGGTCTGAGAAGAGATAGTGCTGAACTTGCCGGATAGAGTGGCCGTGTGCCCCTTGTCTTCCCTTTGGTATGCAAGTCCAGGGTGCAGCTTCCAATATTCACATACTTAGGCTGCGGTCCTGTACTCACTTGCCTGGGAGAAAGCCCCAGTGAGCTGCAAAGCCTGGGGGTCAGAATGAATCAGTGAATAATAATAATAATAATAATAATAATAATAATAATAAAAAATTTATTATTTATACCCCGCCCATCTGGCTGGGCTTCCCGAGCCACTCTGGGCAGCCTCCAACAAAATATCAAAATACAGTAATGCATCAAAATGCAGTAATTAAAAGCTTCCCTAAACAGGGCGGCCTTCAGATGTCTTCTAAAAGTCTGGTAGTTGTTGTTCTCTTTGACATCAGGCGTTTCACAGGGCGGGTGCCACTACCGAGAAGGCCCTCTGCCTGGTTCCCTGTAGCTTTGCTTCTCACAGCGAGGGAACCGCCAGAAGGCCCTCAGCACTGGACCTCAGTGTCCGGGCAGAATGATGGGGGTGGAGACGCTCCTTCAGATATACTGGACCGAGGCCATCAGCATCTGTACAGATATACTGTACATCAGCATTGCCCAGTGGTCAAATTTGCACCATTGCTTATAGGATATGTAGGAAGAAGTCTTGATGGGAAAATGTGTTTAAAACCATCTTTCTGTCCTGCTGATTTAAGCCCTTGCTTTGTACCTCGAGTGTTTTTCCCTGGCTGGAATGTGCCCTTGTTTGCCTCGGTGGAGGATGGAGAGGGTGTGTATGCTTCTTTGCTCTACAAAGATAAAATTTACATGTATGCAATGCTTTTTTTCTATATAAAAAAAATGTTTAGAAGTACTCTCATTTTGACTCAAGAAAATCACCATTTTATAGTTCAAATCGGGAAAAGTAAATACATTAAATGGACAAAAGTACAAAGATTCACAAAATGTTTAGGGGTATGCGTACCCCTGCGTACCCCGAGGAAAAAAGCACTGCACATATGGCTCCATCCACGTTTGCCTCAGGCCATGCTTGCCACTGGCATGTGGCCTTGGGAAGGTTGCCTAGATGGGAATGTGGCCCTAGGGCTGAAAAAGGCTCCCCACAGCCCTGGATGGTTAAAAAAAAAGTAAATAACGAGCAGGCTGATAATCTGATTCATCCTATTTCACCTCAGAGATGCCTGTCCAAGCTCTGAAATCCAAAGACAGTGGCTCTGTTGAAAGTGTGGCCACCTTTTACAAGCCCAATTTTGCTTGGAGTGCCTTCCGTCCTCCATACAGCTACAGGCCAACTTCTTCTACCCTTCTGGAACATTCTGTTAGCCTGTATGAGAACCACCTCCTCCCAGCCTCAGAGCCACCCCTTGACTACAGCCTGAGATTCTCACAGGACATGGAGACATACCACTGTGTGATCTGTAACAAGGTGAGTTCCCCGTGGACCATGGGTGATAAATCTGTGGCCCTTCTGATGTTGGATTACAGCTTCCATCATCCTTGGCCATACCTGCTGGGGCTGATGGGAGTTTATTTTAATATTCACCCCCCCCCCGCCATTCGGCCAATAGAGGCTCCCACGGAGGCTTACCGATCATTTATCTAAAAAGCATAGCTGTCAAGTGTCCCTTATTTGAAGGGACAGTCCCTTATTCCAGCGCTATGTCCCACTGCTGTCCCTTATTGATGGATGTCCCTTAAATGTCCCTTAAATTTCAAAGGAAGCAGCTCCTCTTCCTCCCTCCCGGCCAGGGAGGAGGGAGGCTCCATCTGTGTTGCTTGGCTGTGTTGCTCACCCAATAAGAAGTCTAAGAACGACTGGGGGTGGAGCTTGCATGCCTTGTGTGTGGCTAGTTAATGCAAGCTGAGGGGGTTTTTTGAATGCTGGACGCCATTTTGTTGCACGTGCTGCTGCAAACTTTGCTGGGAAGCCATCTTAAGTTGAGGCTACATAGGCCTTGTGGTGCATGTGATTCAGATTCTATTCAGTTGAACCTCTGGTTAAAAAGTTGGTTGGACAGTGTTCTCAAAGCTACCAGCATGAGTTTGACCAGACTGTAGGAGAACAGGAAGACTGGAGTGCCTGGAACAGGTGAGGCTGCAGGTCCCTTATTTTCAAGGCTGCTGGTCCCTTATTTTCAAATCTGTGACAGCTATGAAAAAGACACGACACAAAAGGAAAACAGAATTGGGAAGAAGGAGGAAATAACCAAGCTTAGGATCACATTCCTAGTTCCCAGCTTATCTAACGACCATCTGGGCTAGAAAGGTTTGAAGTTGGGCATTTGGAAGGCCAAAAGTTCCCCATCCTGATCTAAGAAAAGGCATTCCCCTCTCTCATAAGAGAACAAATATAAAGGCCTATTTCATTGTAAGGAGAGAATTCCACAAGGGTGGTTTGTTGTTGTTGTTGTTGTTGTTGTTGTTGTTGTTGTTGTTTTACATCATTGAAACAAATTGCTCATTTACCAATCTACAGGCTGACCAGATAGGAAGCAAGCAGGCAGCATAGTCTCCATGGACCCAGCTGCCATGATAACCTTGATGATGCATACATAATTCATGCTGCTGAATGGCTAAAAAAAAAAAATTAAAAAAATTTGCAGGTGTAAAGGAGGTCTAATCTAGAGTGGGAACCTGGTATGGTGGGTGGAAAAGGGCTTTAACCCTTTGCCTTCTGCTACAGGCAAATGAGACTTGTTGTCCAAAATACCAGTGGGGACGGGGCTGGAACCATGTTGGGGAAAGCCTGCTCCATGAGGAGGAGAGGCGGAAAAGCAGAACGTGAGACAGACTGAACTGCCACAGTTCTAAAAACATCTCTTTGCCCTCTCAGATATTTTCTACCCCACATGGACTGGAGGTCCACGTCCGACGATCCCACAGCGGCACACGACCCTTTGCTTGCGACACCTGCGGCAAAACGTTTGGGCACGCTGTGAGTCTGGAGCAACACGCCAACATTCACTCTCAGGTCAGGAGTGAGAGGAGGCAATAATATTCTTCCTGTCCCGTGTCTCTCACAATCAAATCTGTTTCAATTCCACTACTGTTCAGCTTCCATGAAAACCTACAACATAAGAACGCAATAATTCCCTGTTGGATCAGGCCAATAGCCCATCTAGTTCAGCATTCTTTTCTTACAGTGGCTAACCAGAGACCGCAGTGGTAAGCCCACAAGCAGGATTCAAGCACAAGAGCCCTCTCCCCATCTGTAAAAGTAAAGGGACCCCTGACCATTAGGTCCAGTCGTGGCCAACTCTGGGGTTGCGGCGCTCATCTAGCTTTACTGGCTGAGGGAGCCAGCATACAGCTTCTGGGTACTGTGGCCAGCATGACTAAGCCGCTTCTGGCGAACCAGAGCAGCGCACGGAAACGCCGTTTACCTTTCCGACGGAGCAGTACCTATTTATCTACTTGCACTTTGATGTGCTTTCGAACTGCTAGGTTGGCAGGAGCAGGGCCCATGCAACAGGAGCTCACCCCGTCATGGGGATTCGAACCGCCGACCTTCTGGTCGGCAAACCCTAGGCTCAGTGGTTTAACCCACAGCGCCACCCACGTCCCTCTCCCCTCCTGTGCCTTATCCTTCATGAATTTATCCAAACCTTTTTTAAACCCATCTAGGTTGGTAGCCATCTCCTGTGGGAGCAAATTCCATACTTTAACTATGAGCTGTGCAAAGAAGTTCTTCCTTTTTTCCTGTCCTTAAACTTTAAACGTCTGTCATGTCACCTCTTCCCTGCCTTTTCTCTAAATTAAAAAGTTCCAAATGCAAAAAGTACCTACATTGTTGTTCTCTCGCTAGTCACTATTCACTTGAAACAAGCAAAATTAATTATGTCATTAGTAATGTGATCAATTTCAACCTGAGGAAAACCTGGAAGACAATACTGGAAATAACATTTACTTAGGATTTGCAGACTAAAACAGCCCCAACAATAGCAAATGCTGCTTGTATTCACTTGCATGATTTCCAGGGTTGGTGTTTCCCATCTCTGGACAACTGGCCTGACTTTTGGTCTCAATTTCTTGATCTTCTTGTTACAGGAGAGAAGCTTTGCATGCAAAATGTGTGGGAAGACTTTCAAACGCTCTTCCACCCTCTCCACCCACTTGCTGATCCACTCAGACACAAGGCCGTACCCCTGCCAGTACTGCGGGAAACGCTTCCACCAGAAGTCAGACATGAAGAAACACACTTACATCCACACAGGTGAGAGGAGGAGTGCCCCCCCCCCCGCTGGTGGGATGGTGAGATGCTGGCTCAGCCTATTTCATGTGTCTATTGCAGCATGTGTCTATTGCACTTGTTTATTATTATATGTCCTTTCCTCCAAGGAGCTCAAAGTGGCATTCATGGTTTCTCCCCTCCCCAATTTTATGTTCACAACAACCCTGTAAGGAAGGTTGAGACAAAGTAATAGATGACCCAGTGAGCTTCATAGGGAAGTTGGGATTTGAACCCACTTCCACAGGTACTGGAAGTTACATTGGAGCCCCTGAGTGCCATGCTGGTGACATAATGGATACATATAATAATTCCTTTTGACCTCCTTTCTTTGCCATCCAGGAGAGAAGCCAGTTTGGTCTCTCCCTTGCCTTGAATTTATTCCTGGGATGTAAGCGCAACAGGCTTCCCAGGGGCCCTGTAGTGGTTCACCACACCTCTTAGGCTAGTGGGCACCTGTGGAGTGTCCTTGTCAAAAATAATTTTATCCATTATAGCTATATTCCAAGGTAAATACTACCAAGCATCCAGTGTAAGACTTTGGGCTCTTTCCCATTGAATTACTGTTCAAGCCCCTAAGACCATACGACTAATTAGAGCTGCTGATATATTTTTACTTCTTGTCATCTCCTCTTTGCCATCCAGGGGAGAAGCCACACAAATGCCAGGTCTGTGGCAAAGCCTTCAGCCAGAGCTCCAACCTCATTACGCACAGCCGCAAGCACACTGGGTTCAAGCCGTTTAGCTGTGAGCTCTGCGGCAAGGGCTTCCAGCGCAAGGTGGATCTGCGGCGACACCGGGAGAGTCAGCATAGCCTCAAGTGAGAAGAGGAGAGCAGCCTTCTGTGTTCAGCTAAGGGGAGATAGCTGACATCAGGAGAGATCCTTGTGGAGAGAGGAGAGTGTGCCCACGATGAATTTCCTCCTGTTCTTCATCACGAGAGAGAGAGAATGAAGGAGCCTAAGGAAGAGCAGCATTGTTCTCCTCCAGAAGGCCCATTGCTTAGGCTCAGTTTTCCCCACCTGTAGATTTTCTTCTTCAATGGAGGCCAGTCAATGGAGACAGTACTGAGCTAGACAGCTCAACAGCCTGACTTGGTTTGAGGCCCCCTCTGCACTGTAGCTGTCTCGTACCACGGCTTCTAGTTTGCTAAGGAGGCTGAGAGTAATTTGGAGACTCCCCATTCCTTTCACAGAACTACAATTCCCAGAGTTCCCCTGGAAGACAAATTAGTTGTTAAACCACTCTGGGAATTCTCCCTCCAAAGAATCCTAGGAAGTGTAGTTTGTTAAGGGTGCATAGTAGTAGTATTCCCTTAACAGAGCAACAAATCCCAAAGTTAAGAGGGATTGGTTGTTCAACCAATCTGGAAACTGTAGCTCTGGGAAGGGAAAATGGATCTCCCAAGTACTCTTACACCCTTAACAAGCTACAGTTCCCATAATTTCTTTGGGGAGGCTATGAAAGTTGAAAGCTGTATGATACAGCTTTAAATGTACAGTGCAGATGGAGCCTAAGTCTGTTCCATATAATCTGCCCGCAAAACAAGTGCTCTGTCACTGAGCTATGGCCCTTCTGGGATAATTTTTTTATTTGCTGAACTGTCATGGCTTCCTCCAAAGAATCCTAGGAAATGTAAGTTACTGAGAGTAGGACATTTCCTACTACAGTGGTACCTTGGGTTAAGAACTTAATTTGTTCCGGAGGTCCGTTCTTAACCTGAAGCACCACTTTAGCTAATGGGGCCTCCTGCTGCCACTGCGCCGCCGGAGCACGATTTCTGTTCTCATCCTGAAGCAAAGTTCTTAACCCGAGCTAATATTTCTGGGTTAGTAGAGTCAGTAACCTGAAGCGTATGTAACCCAAAGCGTATGTAACCTGAGGTACCACTGTAGTCTTCCCCAACAGGACTACAGTGCCCATGATGCCCTAGGGCAGGGGTCTGTAACCCGCGGCTCCGGAGCCGCATGTGGCTCTTTTACACCTTTGCCACGGCTCCGGGACGGATACTAGCGAGGGGAGGAGGCGCATTGTGCGCCCCGACACTCCCCACTGTGGCGGGCGCTGTACTGGCTGTGACGTCGCATGGGGGCAGTGTGTGCGTTAGTCACGCACCGTCCCGACGTCACCTTCCCGCCCGCTGTCAGATCGGAGGGCAGCGGCGTGCATGCTTTAAATGTTGCAATGGTTTTGCGGCTCCCAGGTGTTTTTTTCCTCGGAAACGGGTCCAAGTGGCTCTTTTTGTCTTAAAGGTTGCAGACCCCTGCCCTAGGGAGAAGGAACAACAGTTAAAACCACTTTAAGCATGGAACAGTGATAAGCTGCATGAAGAAGATTTGCAAAAAAGAAGAGCATAATGGCTAAGCTTGAGCCCCTCCTTGTTGCCCCCCCCCCGGCAAAACCTTATCTGCCTTCTCAGAGAACACTGTCAATATATATTTATGCTTATCTTATTGTATATATTGTTTTGAATGAATCATGCATTAGATTCTCTCTGCCACCCCTGGTGTTTTAGCAAAGATGCCTTACACAGCACCTATGAGCACATAGTTACTGGAGGACAAACCTTTGCGTTGAGGTTCTCTGCTCTCTGTTTTGGAGTATTCAGACACCCCCAACGCCCCATGCCAGTAATACAATTATCATCTGTTTATTTGTACTCCATTTCCCCACAAAATTGTGCCCAAGGTGGATCACAACATACCAGCAGAACAAGTATAACAAGTATAACAATTCAATATATATATTAGAAACAACCTATGAGATCGTCTTATCACATGTCCACTTGAATGCTTCGATCAGTGGAATTGCCACTATTACAGGTGCCACATAATACCCATTCCACATTTCTAATAAATCTTTTACTCTGGGAGCACCTACGCTTTGGAGCTCTGCCTAAGGATACCCGGCAAGCGCCTGCATTGTACTCTCTTTTGGCACCCGCAAAAAACGATGTTTAGACAAGTCCACCTGGATGCTTAGAAACATGACGCAAGAGTGAATCTCTTTTCAGTCTATTGTTATTTTAACTTTTTGAGTGTCTTAAATTATTTTCTTAGTGATAATTCTATTGTTTTATCCTTTTTTGTAAACTGCTTTGAGGTTGTTGTTTTTTATAAGGGGTGTATAAACTGTATGAACTTTATGATACAGTACATAATATCAATAAATGCATTTTAAAAAAAAATCAATCCATACAACTTTGTATAAAACAATACAGACAAACCAACCTAACTAAACAGCTTAGAATTAAACAGGAGAGATAATAACGCCTAACACGGAAGTAAAAAGTATAGAAATCAACCACATGATACATTGATTTCCTAGAGTTTGGACCAAAAGCTCAATTTTCAAACTTCCAGGGGCCTCACCCTTTCCATCTCTTGGGGTACTGCAGATACTCCTACATTCGTTCTCAGGGTGGGGAGAGGCCATGTGGGTGCCAACTTGAATAAATAATGGGGGGGGGGGGAGGTAAGCCCCACTCCACAGAATTGATCACAAGTCGTGGTGCACACACAAACCATGGCCTGTCACCTTTGGGGGGACCTGCCCCCCTCAAATAATTTATGGGAGGTGAAGGGACCTCAGCCCCTGGGAATTGGCTCCTATGATCTTGGCTGTCACTCTACACAGAGGCCAATAACATACCCTCCAACATTTCTCTGAAGAAAATAGGGGTGTCCTACTGTGTTGCCCCAGCCACTCTAGCTGGCTTCCCACATATAAAAACATCGTATCATATCCTCCAACATCTTTCTGATGAAAATAGGGACGTCCTAATGAAAAACAGAACATTCTAGGATCAAGTCAGAAATCTGGATGGCTTCTGTACATTCGGGTCCCTCCCTGGAAAATAGGGACAGTTGGAGGGTCTGCAATAACTTTCATTCCACATTCTTCTACCAAACAGCATACATTCACGTGAGCTGGGGGGTAAACAGACTTTCTCTCAGATAAGGGTAAGAGGAGATAAATATACCTTTCAAAGAGAGTGTTTTATAAATAAAAATAAATGACTATCTCTAGGAGTGGGGAACCTGTGGCCCCATGGGGCAGGTCACCCCATTTGTCCTGTGAGGCTAGCTGTTGTAAACAAAGTCTGCCCTTTTTACCTTATGGGGTATCCAAGAGCCTGTATAGAGTCCTTAAGTGGGTTCCCTATCGGTAAGAGAAAATAACAGAGGCCAACCAGAGAATATTGAGAAGCAAAGCAGCTATTAAGCCTGATCTTTATTAAACTGTTGCAACAAGTTCCTCACTCACCCCAAGCAGGAAAGAAGAGGAACACAGAACAAAGGTGTTCGCCCTTATATAGACTTTTTAAATTGCCCACCCTCAAACTCCAGACCGTTCCCAGAAACATCATACCTACATCACAGAAGAGGTGGTCTACAACAGAAATCTGAGTGCGTTGTTTATCTCCTGTCTGGCAGGTTACCTGGTTGCATTATCTGGGTTTTGGCCACTCTTTTGTTATTATATCTACTTTAATAATAATGATAATGATAATAATAATAATAATAATAATAATAATAATAATAATAATAATAATAACAACAACAACAACAACAACAACAACAACAACAACAATAATAATATAAAATAATTTTTTTTATATATATCTCGCCCTCCCCAGCTGAAGCCGGGCTCAGGGTGGCTAACAACAATAAAACAGTACAAAAGTACAGCATAAACAACACTCTAAAATCATTCATTATAAAATTAATTAATTCAAGCCACTGGCAACCATTGGGCCAGAGCTCCGCGAAGATTGCCGAGGGAGTCAGGCTGTGCCCTGGCCAAAGGCCTGGTGGAACAGCTCTGTCTTGCAGGCCCTGTGGAAAGATGTCAAGTCCCGCAGGGCCCTGGTCTCTTGTGACAGAGTGTTCCACCAGATCGGAGCCACAGCCGAAAAAGCCCTGGCTCTAGTTGAGGCCAGCCTAACTTCTCTGTGGCCTGAGACTTTCAAGATGTTTTTATTTGAAGACCGTAAGTTTCTCTGTGGGGCATGGCATACCAGGAGAGGCGGTCCCGTAGGTACAAGGGTCCTAGGCCGTATAGGGCTTTAAAGGTTAAAACCAGCACCTTAAACCTGATCCTGTACTCCACTGGGAGCCAGTGCAGCTGGTATAGCACCGGGTGAATGTGATCCCGCAGCGAAGACCTCGTAAGGAGTCTCGCTGCAGCATTCTGCACCTGCTGGAGTTTCTGGGTCAGTCTCAAGGGCAGCCCCACGTAGAGCGAGTTACAATAATCCAGTCTGGAGGTGGCCGTCGCGTGGATCACAGTGGCTAGGTCAGGGCGAGAGAGGTAAGGAGCCACCTGCTTAGCTTGGCAGAGATGGAAAAATGCCGCCTTTGTTATAGCTGCAATCTGCACCTCCATGGAAAGGGAGGTGTCGAAGATTACACCCAAACTCTTAACAGACGGTGCTGGCACTAATTATGTCCCCGCAAGAGATGGGAGTTGCCCCCCCAATCCAGGTCACAGGTTCACCCTATTCACACCTTAAATGTGCCCTTGAGGCAGGATTTGTGAGCACAGAGACAATGGGGAGGTTTTTTCTATTTCTCCCTCATTGCAGAGAAATATTTGGTCAGTTTGAGAGAGTCAAAATGGTTTCAGGACTGTCTTCCTGTACTGTTTCAAACATGTGGTTTATGTATTCATGTACAGTCATACCTCGTTACGTTTGCTTCATGTTACATTCTTTCAGGTTACGTCCTGTGGTGACCCGGAAGTATCGGAAAGAGTTACTTCCGGGTTTCGCCGCTTGCGCATGCGCAGAAGCGCTAAATCGCGCTGTGCACCTGCGCAGATACGGCGCTTCAGGTTGCGCTGTTTTCATGTTGCGAACAGGCCTCCGGAATGGGTCCCATTCGCAACCAGAGGTACTACTGTATGTGTTTGCCTTGTACATTTATTTTATATATTTGAGACTTTAAATTCTTATAACAAAGCTGAGGCCATCTGAGAGGCATGACGTAGGTATGGGGGTGTGGCCTGCCTGGGGACAACCTCATGGGTCAGAGAGGCCTGTACTCCGATGTTTTAAAGCAGAAGTCATGACTCCCTAAGTTTTCTTGCTGCCGCTCTAAATGAGTTAGAATGGAAGGAGAGGCTGGGGAAATAAAAACAGGAAGAGGTGGGGAGGGAGAATGTTTCAGGATACACAGATTCAAAAGCAGGGCTATGTAAGTCAGCCTCATGGCTAGCCAGGTAATGTGAATAACTGATAGTGATGGAAATGTCATTGACGCAAAGCCTTTTGTTTCACAAGATAGGAGAGAAGCCAGGTGTCTGATTTGCTTTTTATGGATATTTACAGATTTACCTGGGGTTTGCAAGGCCATTGCAGTTACCGGTACATCTACAAAAAGCTTCCTGGGATGTTGGGGAAGGGCTGCAGCTCAGCAACAGTGTCGTATCTTCAGCGCGGAAGTCCCAGCTTCAATCCCCACCAGATTCAATCCTGACAGCCGCTGCCTGTCAGTACAGTCATTACCAAGCTAGACGGACCCAATGCTTTGACTCTGTAAAATTGCATGCAGAAGGTCCCTGGTTCAATCCCCGGCATCTCTGGGTAGGGCTAGAGGAGACCCCTGTCTGAAACTCAGGAGAGCAGCTGCCAGTCAGTGTAGACAAGATTGAGTAGCTTGACCAATGATCTGAGTTGGTAAAAGGCTTCCTATTTAAATCAGTTATTTATCCAGGACTAGAGAAGAGAACCTTTTTATATGCAGAAGGCCCAGGCATTTCCAATCCCCAATGGCATTTCCAGGTAAGGCTAGAGGAGACCCCTTGTCTGAAACACTGGGGAGTAGCTGCCCATCAGAGTTGACATTACAGTACTGAGCTAAAGGAATGTTGGCCTTCCTTAGTATAAGGCAGCTTCCCATGTCCTCCCCTTCCCCCACCACACAAAATGCTTTCACCTTTCTGGAGATTGCACATTTTTGGTCTTCCTGCTCATAATCAGCCCAAGATCTGTTGGCTGAAGACAGCTGGAAGGAAGAATACACAAACGTGTAAACGCCCCCCCCCAGCCCCTCCTGGAAGAACCCTGCAGGGAGTGCTTTGCATGCCCCTAATTTGCTAACCAAAGCAATCCAAATATCCCTCCCCTCCCCCCCCTCAAGCACAGGAATGAAGGTGTTAAGGTGGGGAGGGGTGAAAGATAGGGCAGGAGGAGACAATCGGGCTTTTCATTCCTCCAGCTTTGTTGAGATTTCGATGTTAGGTTAGTTCCTAATTGACTGGCAGCTAGGATGGCTGCTGAGGCTGGCAGTGTGGCCCAACTGCCTGTGGCAAGTCCACATACAGTGGTATCTCAGGTTACATATGCTTCAGGTTACAGACTCCGCTAACCCAGAAATAGTACCTCAGGTTAAGAACTTTGCTTCAGGAGAAGAACAAAAATCGTGCAGCAGCAGCGGGAGGCCCCATTAGCTAAAGTGGTGCTTCAGGTTAAGAACAGTTTCAGGTTAAGAACGGACCTCCGGAACAAATTAAGTACGTAACCAGAGGTACCACTGTACTGGACACCTTCACATCACATGGCTCCTGCCACAAAAAGAGAATATTGGGAACTGTAGTTTGTTAAGGATGCTAGGAATTGTAGCTCTGTGAAGGGGTAATTACTACATAATAATAATTTAAAGAAAGTAGCATTAATAGTCACTGCCTTTCAGCCTAACCAACCCCACAAGGTGCTTGTGGGGTTGGTTAAGCTGAAACAATAATTTAACAATAATTTAAGGACAGTAGTAGTAACAGTCACTGTCTCTCAGCCTGATCTACCTCCCAATATTGTGGGGATTAAATGGGGGGACCACCCCCACCCCCCTTCCTTGAAATATAAATGCAATAAGTTAATAAAAAATAAGGATACAAAGAGAGAGCTTTTTTTTAAAAGCAACCTTTGGTTTTATGCGCCTCACCCTGACACAAAGTAAAACACTACTGGAAAACGGGAGCCTGGAAATCTGAGGTTGAGGAGGGCAGCTTGTGGAGCTCAGCTTTGGGGTGATAAGTTTATCAGGGTTTGCCAGCTGCCAACTGCCAAGGCTGTCAAGCAGGCCTGTTAGGGAGGGGGAAGATCTACCAGGGCAAGATAGGTCACCCTAGGCCTTATCAGAGCCCAGTCTCACAACACAGAGATCCAGACCCACAACAAAAGGCAGATTGGCAAGGCGGAGGACATGGGAATGGAGTGTAGGAGGAGGTGAAAGTCTTCCATGCAACTAGGGAAATTTGCAAATTGGAAGGCGATGGTGAGAAAATCTGCATGACAGGCAAACATGGAAAGTCTTGGATGGGAGACACTTAGAGCAGTAGTTATTACAAAAAGACTGAATCCTCTTTAAAGCCTCCTTCATATCATACATTTAAACCACTATGATACCACTATAAACTGTAACCGGTTTCATGTGAAATTCTGGCAGCTGTAGTTTGTTATGGGTGCAGAGAGTTGTTAGGAGGTGCACACACACACACACCAATTCCCCTCCCAGAGCAACAATTTGTATATATCCTTTTATTTCCTGTTTCTCTGAATTCCAAAGCATTCAAATTATTAACATGACAAAACATAATACAGGAGAAATAAAATAGGTGGGGGAAGTGAAGTTACAAGGAATCAGGCAGAGGCGCTCACCTTCCTATCTGCCTATCCGATGTCAAGGAGATAAATAACTATGCAACTTTTAGAGAACATCAGAGGCAACTCTGTATATAGGGAAGTTCTTAATGTTTGATGTTTTCTTGTTTTTATATCTGCTGGAAGGTGCCCAGAGTGGTTGGGGCAACCCAGTCAGATGGGTGGGGTACAAATAATAAAAATTATTATAATTATTATTACCAGTTTATAACTGAGTTTTGTGTACAGTTTTGCTATGTATGCACCATTCATTTTGACAAATAAGTTTATAAATCTTTTTTTAAAAAATAGACATAATATATATGTCTGCACGGACTATGTGTGTTTGCGTGTGTGTCATAGAGCATATCCCATAATTCTTTGCAAAACACACAAACTTGAATACCATGGCAGACTGGCTGATGTGGAAGCTGCTGCTCTCAATAAATGACAAGCCCCCCCCCCCCAGCACTTCCTTTTCCATGTCATTTCAAAAACTGGACAGCTTATCTTCCCTCCTAAACTGTTTTCTATTTGGAGCTTTCATTGCATTTTTGGCTGTGGCTGAGGAGCCGGAATCCCCTTCCTTTCTGCTCAGTGCAAACTATCTCTTGGAACAGAAAGCGTTTTTTTGTCTCTTCATATTTTTAAAGAGCAACATTGCACCACCAAAGCTGAATACAGCAGTTCTACAAGTGGCGGCATCCCGTAGCCACCTGTTGACTCACTCACTCCTGTACAACTGAGACATGTGTTTGATAAGTCCAAAGGGTGCCATAACACATTGGAGAACACACTATTTGCCACCTGAGGGCTGCATTCCTTCCTAATCAACTTTCTAGGGGCCACATGGTATGAATTTATCCTAATAAACACATTCTTGTAAGCAGTATTGTCTAAAATACACATTTTTGCACAGAGTTTTCCCTAAAGCAATGCATTCATGTACTATGATTTCACAATTACATTAATTTTTACAGACACATTCCACTTGTGTATGCAGATTGTAAACATTGGTTGGTTGGAGAATTGCAATGCAAAATTAGGGTAAGTGTGGCTTTCAAAGGTGCTGCATTTTGGTTCCCATATGGTTTCAGAAAGTGCAAATTTTGAAATATTCACTTTTAAATGTGAACCACATTTAATTTCTCCATCATCCCTACTGGTGTGATTTTACTGTCACTTCTGGGACTAATGAGTGGAGCAGCTGCCCTGTGTATACAGAAATATAGCCTCAATTGTCCACTTTCTATTGACCTTCTCCTTGAACTATTACATGGGGCTGCCCTTAAAGATAGCCTGGAGGCTGCAGCTGGTGAATAATGCAATTGCTAGGTTGTAAACTGGGTCAGCCTGATGGGACCATATAACACCAATAATGAAAATATTACTGGGGCTGCCAGTGAACTACCAGACCAAATTCAATGTATTAGTATTAGCATATAAAGCCCCAAATGGCATGGGACCCAAGTACGTAAAAGAGCCCCTTTTCAAATACCAACCATCTCAGACCCTATAATCATCAGGTGAGAACTTGGTGGTGGTGCCACCACTGGGGGGGGGGGGCTACCCAGCTGACAAGGCCTTTTCAGTGGTGGGTCCCTGGTTGTGGAATGCCCTCCCTTGCAATATGTGCCTTTCTGTTTGAAGACATTCCTCTTTATCTAGGCATTTGGTGACTGCAGAATACTGTTCCTGGTGACTCTCCTATCCTTGGATGGAAAAACCTTTATAACCGCAAGTGCTTTCAGAATGTTTTTAACTGAAACTGTTTTTAGATAGTTTTAAAGCTCATTAGGTGCCCTTGGACCAGTCATTGTCTCTCAGTCTAACCTACCTCATAGGATTGTTGTGAGGACAAAACAGGGAAGGGAAAACAATGTAGGTCACCTTCAGCTTCTTTGAGGAAAAGCTAGTATATAAATAAATAAAATTTAGAATGTGTTTTAAAACTGTGTCTCTTTTGTCTGTCACCCTGGGCTTATTGGGGTGGAAGGGTGGGGTATAAATTACAGTAAATTAATAAATAATAAATGAGAAAATGAAAATGTCCTTACAAGATATCCCATAAACTACAAGCAACAAAAGGGCAGAGCTTGAACGAGCATTTTTATAAATATATATGGCATGATTTTATTTCTTACACAAACACGTGAGGAGGCACGTGGTCACTCAGTGCCTTCAGTGTATGCAAATGTCTGGCTCATTTAAGTCTACATAGAACCTTTATTCTCATAGGCGGAGAATACTTTTTTGTTAGAAATCTTTATTACTTGCAAAGTGAATCTTTGTATGAGCTAAAACTTTTATTATCCTCTGGAGGGCTCCCCGTGCTTCGGGCGACAGGCTGCCGCCCCAAGCCTCGCACACTCGGCGGCACCTCCTGCCGGGCGTGCGAGGCTTGCGGACACTCGCCGGGGCTGCAGGCTGCTGCCCGCAAGCCTTGTGAGCCCGCGGGAACTCCCGCCGGGCTTGCAAGGCTTACGGATAGCTTCCTGAAGCCTGGAGAGCGAGAGGGGTCGGTGCGCACCGATGCCTCACACTCTCCAGGCTTCAGCGAAAGCCTGCATTCGCCCCATAGGACGCACACACATTTCCCCTTCATTTTTGGAGGGGAAAAAGTGCGTCCTATGGGGTGAAAAATACAGTATATCATTGGTGCACTATTTATTTTATGTGCTGTGAAGCAGTTCTCTGCAAATCCCCGCTCTGCCTCCTCAGCTGTCAAGCTGAAATCCTTCTGAGAGCCCTAAACCTGCTATCCACTGAGCCTCAAGGCCACGGTGTTATCGCTCCCTGCCACTTGCCTTTTTGTCCCTTGGATTCTCCTCCCCCGGTGATTCAGCAAAATCTTCTCTGAGGAAAGAAACAGAAGCCCCACACTGAACAAATCACAAGGTCAGATTGCCCAGGTGGACGGGAGGAGAGTTGAAATACAAAAAGGGGGAAATTAGGTGGTCAGGACACCATGACTAGCAAGACTTATTAATAATATTGTACCGTGCACACAGGACGTGGGTGGCGCTGTGGTCTAAACCACTGAGCCTAAGGCTTGCTGATCGAAAGGTTGGTGGTTCGAATCCCCACAACGGGGTGAACTTCCATTGTTCGGTCCCAGCTCCTGCCAACCTAGCAGTTTGAAAGCACATCAAAGTGCAAGTAGATAAATAGGTACCACTCCGGCGGGAAGGCAAACGGCATTTCCCGTGTGCCGCTCTGGTTTCGCCAGAAGCGGCTTAGTCATGCTGGCCACATGACCCAGAAAAACTCCCTCTGCCAGTAAAGTGAGATGAACGCTGCAACCCCAGAGTTGTCCGCGATTGGACCTAACAGTCAAGGGTCCTTTACCTTTACCTTATTGTGCACACAACTTACTCAAGCGGCAGCAAGTTCCAGGGGTTGACTTTTATAATGTTGGTTTCCTTTTGGGTGGGGGAAGAGAGCACTGGAGACTTCTGATGTTTCTGGAAATAAATTGTTCATTTAAGAATGTAAGAAGGTGCCTTACACTGAATCAGGCCATCTGGCTAAGAGCTGACTGGCAGTGGCTCTCCAGGATTTCAGGCAGAGAACATTCCCAGCCTGGTCCTGAGCTCCCAGTGGGGATTGAACCTGGGACCTTCTGCATGCAAAGCAGATGCTCTGCCACTTGAGTATGGCCTTTCCTATATATTTAAAAATGGACAGGTTGTGCAGATGGGAAACAAACAGCAGGCCAAACATTGTTATTGTTGTTAAGTTACACATTTAGAAACTGCTTTACAGTCTGCATATATGGAAGCAGTGTACAATAAGAAATAATGTTATTAACTATGAATAATACATACACCGGAGAGGATACCACCTTCCCTGCTGCTACAGTCACATGGGCTTTGAGTTGCTCTGTATGCTGGTGGCTGTGGCTGCAGCCTACCATTTTAATTCCCCCACAATGTCTCTGGGTCCCTGACATAGTGCTTCTGCACTATGCAGAATAATCAGACATTCTGGACAGAAAACTGTAAAATTTCTCCTTCCTCATATATAGGGTGAATTCCAGAAAGCAGCCCCCTCGCAGGGCTTCACACCACAGTACTTCACCACATAGCACATAGTTAAAATGACAGGATTTGCTCCAACAAGATGCAGTGGTGGCCACCTTTTTGAACACACCTGGAAGAGGACTGGACAAACTATTGGAGGATAAGGCTATCAATGCCTACTAGCCATGATGGCTATCTTCCCCCTCCAGGGGCAGAGGCATCTAGTTGGCCTCTGTGGGACTAGATGCTGGCAGGTGTGCCAGCTTGGGCCTGCGACCGTGGGTGCCCGCGGTCATGGATGTCATGCAGCATGCATGGCCCTGGTACCAATTTTTTTGGGTGCTTGGGACCCAGGGCCCCAGAGAGTTATCACCTATGGAGGCCGGACTGGGTGGGCCTTTAGCCTGATCTAGCAGGACTCTTCTTATGCTCTTATGATCAGCTCTAGTGAAGATAGATATACAGTGGTACCTCGGGTTACATACGCTTCAGGTTACAGACTCCGCTAACCCAGAAATATTACCTCAGGTTAAGAACTTTGCTTCAGGATGAGAACAGAAATTGTGCTCCGGCGGTGCAGCGGCAGCGGGAGTCCCCATTAGCTAAAGTAGTGCTTCAGGTTAAGAACGGACCTCCGGAACGAATTAAGTACTTAACCTGAGGTACCACTGTAATATTTTAAGTGCAGTGTTAGCAAATGTGTGCTCAAACCCTCCCATTACATTTGAATTCTTACATCATTCTTCACCCTCAGTTTCAGCAAGGTGCAAGTTTTCAAGGAAGATCAGTAACAGTAGGTAAAGTATGGTAAGTTTGCCTGCCATTACTAATTGAGGACCCCCTGAAAAACTTATGAGGAACCAGCACCAGAAAATAATGTGCAAAACAACTGCTGTATTTAATGAACAAAACAACAACAACTTTTGTATAGTGTGCCTCTTGTGTCACTGATAGTTGTCAAATAGTGCACCCTGGTGTTCATGAAGTGAATAAACAGACTTAAAAATGGAACAAATCAACACTCCAATAGAAAGGGCTTCCTGATTACCTTTGATGCCACCTTTTCCCTCTCTCTCCTGCAGAGTGTTGAATAGTGGGTAGACATGGCAGACGACACAGCGATTTCTCCAAAGCAGCTCTTTATTTTGTAAGCTGGAACAGAACTGAACAGCAAACAGCTCAGCCGGCCTGCTTTTATAGGCAGCCGGCTGTCAACATTGTAGCAACAACATAGGCATGTTCAAATATATAAAAGGATGTCACATAGAGGAGGGTGAAAGGTTGTTTTCTGCTGCTCCAGAGAATCGGACACGGAGCAATGGATCCAAACTACAAGAAAGAAGATTCCACCTAAACATTAGGAAGAACTTCCTGACAGTAAGAGCTGTTCGACAGTGGAATTTGCTGCCAAGGAGTGTGGTGGAGTCTCCTTCCTTGGAGGTCTTTAAGCAGAGGCTTGACAACCATATGTCAGGAGTGCTCTGGTGGTGTTTCCTGCTTGGCAGGGGGTTGGACTCGATGGCCCTTGTGGTCTCTTCCAACTCTATGATTCTATGATTCTAACAACCCAGGGTTTCCCGCCTAAAATAACTGACGTGGACCTGAGTGAAAACTATCTACAGTATCCCCCTGCTGGCCCAGGGTGAGAACTTCAGTACATAACACAGAGTAAATGTGCCAACACTATCAGACCCTCAGAAATACTGTATTTGCTAACTCGGCTGCTTTGATCTGTGGAACTGGCTCCATATAATACTCTTTCTGCAGTTTTAAAAAAATTAAAAGCTTACGTTTTTCAGATTTTCTGTGGATGCAGTTCTGTTGTTGTTGTTGTTGTTGTTGTTGTTGTTGTTGTTGTTTAGTCGTGTCTGACTCTTCGTGACCCCATGGACCAGAGCACGCCAGGCACTCCTGTCTTTCATTGCCTCCTGCAGTTTGGTCCAACTCATGTTAGTAGCTTTGAGAACACTGTCCAACCATCTCATCCTCTGTTGTCATCTTCTTGTGCCTTTAATCTTTATCTGCCCTTAAATGGATCCTGGCAGGTTTTGGGGGGAACAGCACAGAAAACAGCACTTACTTTATGGCACAAAACTAGCACAAAACTTGGGCATTGGTTTGGAGGGGATCATACAAAGTTGGATGTTAGGGTGTCAACTTGTACCCATGTTATAATAATTTTGAGGTCATATATAAAAATAAATGTTCAAAACTGTATATATAAACCACATGTCTGAAGCCCCACAGAAAAGGTCTTTAATCAAAACTTATTATAAAAATTGATGTCCACTTTTCCTTCTCCTAATCCTCAGAAAAGAAAAAAAGAGAAAACAAACATTCTTTGCTTCTTGCCAAAGTGGCTTTCTGCAACCTGGCAGCAAAAGAAATACTTTTAGATCCCTTGCTGGATCCACGACCCCAGAAATTAGAAGAGACTCGGGCATCGTGCAGGCTACCGTCCCCCCCGCTCCCCCCCCAGAACCCCCTACCAAAAAGAAAAAGGAAAAATAGAATCTACTGTATATGTATAGGCGGAACCTTTCTTCCCTGGAACCTTCGCGAGCGCCACCGTGTTGCTACGCGACGCGGAGGGGAGGACGCTTTTGAAGAGAGCGACTGTGGCGGTTCCTGGCGGGGAAAATGGTCGGGGGAGACAGCGCCGAGGGAGGCGCAGGCTGCTGCTCTCCGGCCGTCGGGGCGGACGCGGCGACTTCACGGCTGAACCGCGACAAGAGGCTGGTGTGCGTGGAGTACCCAGGCGTTGTGCAGGACGTGGACAAGACGCTGCTGACGCTGGGCGGAGAGGAAGGGGTCTCTAGGGTAAGGATGGGGAGTGGGCGTCCTTTGAAGAATGGCTCTTCCTTCTCCCCGCTCACGTGTCTGAGAGGCAAAGCTGCCGTGGGGCGCGGGGCGGGGTCTCAAGCCAGCCTGCATTCGGATGCCCCGGCACCCGTGCCTGGTTACATCGGACACTTTGCACGTTCCCTGTGGAACTCTTCTCTCCCATGGAGTTTTCGTGACAGAGAGTTTCTATCTCTCTCTTTCTTGCTCAGAGCCTCCAGAGGCAGGGCTGGAAAGTTGGACCCCATGGGAGTTGAGGAGTGCTTTTACTGTTAGCACGCACACCATTTCCATTTAGCTCATCATCATCATCATCAGTTTTTCATCGCCACATCTATATCCCACCTTCCCCCAGGGAGTTCAAGGGAGTACATGATTCTCCCTCTTCCTGTTACTTCCTCACAACAACTCAGTGAGGGAGGTTGTCCCCTAGGGCAGGATTTGAACCCTTGTCTTCCAAGGACTTAATGGCAGTTTAAAGAAGTGGCAGGTTGGGGATCTTGCTTGTGTATGGCTAATCATAAATGAATATTTTCCAGAAATGTCCCTTGTCTATGTTGAAATATTTCCCCTACAGAAGCTTATTCAGCTTGGAAGAGGCTTCTGGCTACCTGCGCCAAGAGGGAGCCTCATACTTAACATCCCCTTCACACCTTCTTTATCTCTCATTTTGAAAAGAAAAGGGTGATCTGAATTGCTGTTCTGCGTGGTGGGGGTGATTGTGGAAAGGGGGTGGGTGAGCTATACAGGGTTGCCTGGATTTTCCCGACCATATACAGAATATAGCAGTCGGCAGCAGTGTCCAACTGGGAAACTCCAGACGTACGTCAGCCCATACCATCCAGCCCAGCAACTTTGGCAAAAAAATTAAATCACATCTCAACAACTTTTCCAAATACAGTGGTACCTCTGGATGCGAATGGGATCTGTTCCAGAGCCCCGTTCGCATCCTAAAGCGAATGCAACCTGCGTCTGCGCGGCTCACAATTTGCCGCTTCCACACACGCGTGTGATGTCATTTTGAGTGTCTGCACATGCGTGAGTGGTGAAACCCGGAAGTAACGCACTCTGTGACTTCCGGGTTGCCACGGAGTGTAACCTAAAAAGGCTCAACCTGAAGCAACCCGAGGTATGACTCTACAGTGGTACCTCTGGTTGCGAACGGGATCTGTTCTGGAGGCCTGTTTGCAAGATGAAAAGAGCGCAACCCGCAGCGGCGCGTCTGTTCACGCGCGGGTTGCAATTCGCCGCTTCTGCGCATGCGCGTAACGTCATTTTGCGTGTCTGCTCATGCGCGAGTGACAAAACCCAGAAGTAACCCTTTCCGGTACTTCCAGGTCGCCGTGAGACATAACCTGAAAGAATGTAACATGAAGTGGACGTAACCAGGGGTACCACTGTAAAGTTCAATTACTTTTCTGTCTGGATTTTCACTGTTTGAAATATGACAACCCTACATTGTAGGGGTTGGATTATATCCAACTCAGGGTGAGAAATTGCTGGCCCCTGGGGGTCAGCTTGTTGTGCATTTGGTTCACAGCTTCACTTCAGCCCATCCCACCCTCTCCTGTCTGAGAGCACCCATCCTGCTGCATTACCATTCTGGGTTGGGAGGAAGCAAAACCTATTTTCCCGTCACTCGTGTGCTGGCAGAATGACCTAGCCTTTATTTATGTTATTGGTTGTGTGCATACTTTTCAGATCTACACTGACCCCAGCCGAAGACTTGAGCTCTACTTCCGCCCCAAGGACCCCTACTGCCACCCTGTGTGTGCCAACCGCTTCCCGACATCTTCCATGTTGCTGAAAGTTAAAAAGAAAACGAGGAGGAAACGGTCAGAATCAGGAGATTTTGAGGAAGATGTCAGTTTTGAAGTAGAAGTTCTTGGCATTGTTACCACAGTTTATAAGTTTCAAGGTAATGATTACTTTCTCTAAGGCAGGGATGAGGAACCTGTGTGGTCCTCCAGATGCATGGTGAGAGGACCAGGGATGATGAACGTTGTTCCTCAACAACATTTGGAGGACCTCACCCCCTTTGCAGTAAGGAAAGATTTGCCTCCATCATAAGACTCTGTAAATTTCAGTTTCGCCCTACTTCCTTGCCTCAGGGATTCTCACTGGGTGTGCTGTCTGGTGGCACCAAGGAGACCCCATGAATACGGTGGGGCTGCCTGAATTAACCAGGGATTTCTTCAGTAAACACACCATTGTGATCAGAACAACAGCCTCTTGGGATCTCACAAAAGTAGAATCCACAGTCTTAAGTAATTTCGTTGTCCCCGAGAGGGGGCAATGACAATAAAGATATTATTATTATTATTATTATTATTATTATTATTATTATTATTATTATTATTATTATTATAATAAATTACACAGGCTTATATAGAGGCATTATCTCTACTTAGCTATACACAGATGTAGAAATTAGGCTACACTCTCAGAGGAAAAGCATGCCTGCACTATCGTCTGAGTCCCTGATTCAGCAATAAGAACATGATGTCTCCTCTCTATCAATCTGGCTCAGTGCTGAGTTTTTTTCCTGCACATTCTTGACACATTCTTAATACAACAATATACTTCCACACACTATTTCACAGTTTTTACATCTCTTCACATGTAGGCTCTCTATCAAAGCATATGCTATAATTTTCACTACACCAGGCACCATGTTATTTCTGATTGCATTGTGCAAATCTCTGCAAGTTGCCACTTTGAGAGCTTCTTGGGTTGCTACAAAGCAGAATCCCCAGTATCTCCAGGTAGGACTGAAAGCGAGTTCTTCCTGAAAAACCAGAAAGTGGTTTCCAGTCAATGTAGACAATACTGAGGTAGATAGACCAGTGGTCAGACTCAGTATAAGGCAGTATGTTCCGAAGAATGTTAGTATTCAAGCATTTTAAAGAAATTAATAGATGTTGATTTGGTACTGAATGAGATGCCTGTTTCTTTTGTGCAAGTTTCACTAAGTAGTTAAGTGAGGGAACAATCTGTTGTGGTGATCTGCACACTTTTGCCTCCTTCTCTCCAGGGATGTCTGATTTCCAGTATTTGGCAGTGCACTCTGGACCAGATGGCAAGCAGACCTCCATGTATGACAAAGTCCTGATGCTCAAGCCAGAGAAAGAGGAGTTCTTCCTGAGTGACCTTCCGCTTTATATCCCTCCACCCATTTTCTCACGCTTGGACACTCCTGTGGACTATTACTATCGACCAGAAACGCAACATAGGTCAGTGTTTTCTTTTGTAAGGGTAAAGGGACCCCTGACCGTTAAGTCCAGTCACGGACGACTCTGGGGTTGCGGTGCTTATCTCGTTTTACTGGCCGAGGGAGCCGGCATTTGTCTCCGCAGACAGTTTTTCCAGGTCATGTGGCCAGCATGACTAAGCTGCTTCTGGCGAACCAGAGCAGCGCACGGAAACACCGTTTACCTTCCCGCCGGAGCGGTACCTATTTATCTACTTGCACTTTGATGTGCTTTCAAACTGCTAGGTGGGCAGGAGCTGGAATCAAAGAACGGGAGCTCACCCCCTTGCAGGGATTCGAACCGCCAACCTTCTTTTGTAGGTGATGGCAAATCCACCTGCTGAGCAATGGTCTCTGCTGTGGCAGGATTAATTATATGTACCAGCTACTATGTTGGCTGAATATAGTTGCAGTTTAGGGTTGGACTTGGACGGTAGGGGGGAAAACCTCTGGTCCTCAGGCCAAACATAGCCTTCTTGGCACCCATATCCAGCCAACTAGCTTATTGAGCTCTGTCCTCTCCACAACCCTGCCTCTCAGCTGTGTGCAACAACATCTGGAGGGCAACCCTTGATCTAAGAAGTGGTATACCCCTCTTAACCCTCTTAAGGGAACTCCTTTTTTTGGCGGGGGGGGGGCAACAAACAGCTTTTTTCGTGTTCAATGGTACAATATAACCATATTGGAACCAAATAAAAATAAATGCTGTCTTATGCAGTGTAGGTCCAGAGTATAAAAAGGAAGCTCTAGGAGAGATTGACAAAGGGATACACACACTGTTTCCATTGTCCCCTTTACAAATTAAAGAAGATATAGAATAATAGTGGATATCTCCACATAAAAGTCATATTCAGCTGACCCAAGTTCTCCAAACGTTGCCTGTTCCTGATTATTATAAAGGTTCACAAGATGGCTGCAAAGTCTTCAGGCTCCACTTCATCTTTCCAGACTCTCAGATGGTGTTTTAGTTTTTCAGAGGCAGCAAAATTAAGAACTTCTTAAAACTATCCGTCCAGAGTGATATTGGTTACATTCTTCCACTCTTGTTCAGCTGCCAAGCATGCTGCAACCAGCAGGCCCTGCCCTCTTTTATATTTGGCCCTGCCCACCACTGCCTAGCATGTAGTCCCTAGAGTGCTACTCACATAGACCGAAAGAATGCCCCACATCTGTTGTACCTGGGAGCAACCTTCGATACACCCAGAAGTCTCTAGTTGACTGTAGTGGCTATTGGTTCTGACAGCTGCAACAGGCACCTGTAGAGAGCCCCTATCCACCCTTCTTGGTACCTCTCCTGGCTTGGTTACCTGCCCAATGCAGCACCTGACTTCTTCTGGCAGCAGGGAGGAACAACAAAGTCAGAGTGACTTCTGTGTTCCTCTCTGCTTCTAGGTTAAATCAACATGTGCTTGTTGCAGCTGTCAGAACTGATAGTTGCTACAGACATGCAGAGGCTTTTGGATATGTGGCATTGAGGTATGAACCCAGCTCTCATTTCACTTGGGTTTGCATGCACAAAGGAGTTGAAACAAGGTACTGGAGAGTGAAATACATACTTCTCTTAGATGTCCATGTGTTCCTTAGATATTCATCAGTGCAGCTCAGATCCCAGGGTTGGGACAGCCACATTGTTGACATTTGACAAGAGGTGGCTGTGCTTTCCAATTCATTAGAGGTAACATTTGGAACTCTTCTCATGCTAACACCTTTGATTTTTCTCACTGTTATTCTTCATAGCTCACTTTGCTATAAAGTATCTGAAAGCAATTTAACAATAAAAGCATCAATAATCAAAACAATTTCTAATATAAAAGCAGTTAAAAACAATTTTGTATAAAAACAGTTAAAGCGATGATTGCTTTTTGTGATTTTTATTGCAATAAATAATACCTACAACATACATTAAAATGTTACCTTGGTTTCCCCTTTCACAATAAGGAGAACATATGGTTGGACACTGTCATTACATTTCCCATTCCAGTGTTAAATAAAAAGTGCCTTTAGCTGTAAAAGCCAGTTATTATCTGGCTGTCATCCTTCCCTGGCTGTTATATAACTTGCCAGTTTCAGCTATCTGTCAGGTAATTTCCAAACAGCCTTAAAAAATAGGAGCAGTAGTCTTCCCACCCAGCTTGCTCTCAGATGAACCATGACTGCATGTAGAAGATTTCAGATAAATTCAAGATTGCAAAGCTCAACTTTTCCCTCTTTAAATAAGGTTAATTCACGATAGCAAGATTCCCATTATTAGGTCCCTCCAGACTCCCCACAAACTGACAAAAAATGGAGAATCTATTTAGCCTCATATCCACTATACATTTAAATAGTTTCTGGTTTAACAGTCAGTCCTCCTTCTTAGGGAATTGTGAGGATTGCTCCTCCAGTATCTGTTTTGAACCCATTTCAAGTGCTGTATTATGGGAAGGGATATAAATAGGTGGGACTAGGTGGCTCGTCATCTGATCCAGCAAGGTACTTATTTGCCTTAGCTAGCTGAATGAATGAATTATGGTAATAAGCCAATAAAATTTAGGGCAGGCAGAATAAGGCTGCAATCCTATATACACTTCCTGGGCGTAAGCCCCACAAACACAGTGGGTGATAAAAGTAGATCCACTGAAATTAATGGACATCTGTAAATAACTTTCAAAGTGAGTTCCCTTCTAAAGAGGGGATTGGTCCACAGCCTCGACCATTGGGTTGAGTTTATTTCATACTCTATGTCATGCTCCCATTGGTCTTTGATTTTGGTGAGGGACCTGTAGTGTCTTGGAATAGTATTTTATATGTTGCCGATACTGTCCCTTTGCTGTGTCCCTCTGTTGACAATTGCCTAGTGGTTGCTGACTTGATTTCTGGGTTGTTTAAGAATGCATGTAGTTGATGATAGGTCAGTCAGGATATTTGGTTGTCCATTAGTTTGTTCTGTATTTCTTGTGACGGTGTGGGGTTGCCAAGTCTTTTAGGCGGTATAGCCTTTTAGGCTCGCCATACCTTTACTTGAAAGCTTTGTGATGCATAGTGGAACGTGGGTGGTAGGCTAGGGGGATTAACAGGGATAGGCTGGGAACAATGCTGAAGACTTGGAGTAGATTTGTTTAAGGGTTTATAGGAAGTTGGGGCCAAATTTCAAATCTCTCGTTCCCTCTTATTCAATCATCATTTCTGGTGCTTTTTGGCATGGCTCTGCACCTTTGGGCCCAGGTTACCTTGGGTAGTGTGGAAGAATCTTTTCATAATTTGTGTTGAAGAAATATAGCTCTAACTTTTCAGTAATACAAGGGAAGAAAAATATCAAGTTTTAGTGGGTCTACTGGGTAGAGTTATTAATATAGGAAGAGTCAAACTGTCTAGGCAACCTGAACAAATTACAGTATAAAAGACCAACAGATTCTCTCCAGTTCTTTAATGACAAAATCCAACATTAAATGGAGTCTTATTAAACTGGCCTGCTGCCTTACTAAAGAAGTTGAAATTCAAGAGGCCCCCATCCATGTTAGCATTCCACCATGGAACACTGAAGGCAGGTGTTCTGCTGAACAGAACTTGTGATTTTATTTTTCAAACTGAGGAGGTCATAAGTTCCAGATCTGGGAAGGGCTGAGTTCTGAGTCTCATCAACACATGGCAGCTCCATGCTCACCATCCTGAGTTCCACAATTGAAGACGCCAGTGTGATATAGAGCTTAGAGTGCTGGACTAGGGTTTTGGAGACCAGGGTGCAAGTACCTGCTCAGCCATAAAACTCACTGTGTGACCTTGGGTCAGTCACTCACTCTCAGTCTAACTTACCTCGCAGGGTTGTTGTGAGAATAAAATGGAGATGTGGTAGAAGTGTGTACACCACCTTAAGCTCCTTGGAGAGAAGGTGGAATATAAATATAATAATAAAACAAATAAATATAAATGCAGGCAATCAACCCACCACTTAGCAAAATTCATGTCTTTTTAATGAACAGATTCATGGTTGTCTCTTTAGAAATTCTCTGTTTAGATAGCAGTTTAAAAGGGGGCATCAGAAAAGAAAAATAGAAAGAAAATTACCTTTTTTCAATTTTTTTAAATTTTCAATTTGAGTTGTCATAAACAAAAAAGCAAGCATTATCAAAAATTCATACAACTGAGTCGAATGGGATTCATTTTTGTAATTTCTGTTTCCCTCCCCTGCAGGGAAGGATATCAGAACCCCACGTTGTCCAGCGAAAACCTGATAGGTCTCAGCCGGGCCCGTCGGCCCCACAACGCCATCTTTATCAACTTTGAGGATGAGGAGATCCCCATGAAGCCTTTGGACGCTGCAGAGCAGACCTGGAGGAGAGTTTGCAGCAATGCAGTGGATCACAAAGCAGAAGAGGAACTGAGGAAGGTAGACACACCTTTTGGGGTCTGTTCACACACGGAAAGACATGTTTGGAAACTTGGGACATCAGAGCCAGGGTTGCCTGGAACTCCCTGCTGAGAGTACCTTTCTTGGTTGAGAGGGAAATCTTTTACCCCCACTTCCAATAATTTTATTTGTATAGCATGTACAGAACATTTATAAAAAGGGCATCAGAACAAAAAGTATATTCTGTAGAAAAGCCATACGAAACCCTAACAACACCAAATCATCAAAACACGAGACTACAAGGATACCAACAACTAATTCTAGTGAGGCGGCATGAAAAGAAAAAGTTTGAAGGGCCCCAAGGGGGAGACAAAGGGCCAGATCAGTCCAGCAATTCTTTCAAATGAAGTCATACTTGGCTGGAACGAGGCAATCCATTGTATGAGTCAAGAAAGGCCCCCATATTGGGACATGGCTCTTCCTGAATGCTTGGCATATTGGCATCAAGTGCAAAGGACTTGCCAAAGCAGACAAATTTGAAAGTGTTTGCGGTCCTTTCTTGACCTATGTTAATAAGGACTGTCTTGCCACAAGCTCTGCAGGCTCAGATTGCTTTGTAGAAAGTGTATTCACAATTTTCACACACATGATGTCTTTATGGTGAAACAAGGCAAAGCTGAAAATGTTAGTAACAATTTACTTTACTGTATGTGGAAAACATTCTATTTTTGTATAGAATGCCTGTGGAACCTAATTTGTTATTGTCAGGGAACTGACATCGGAGCCAGAGGCGGAGGCAAGGCTCTCAAGCGATGCTGGAGAAGGGCCCAGCAGGGAGAGAGGCAGCTCATCAGCTGGGGAAGGAAATCAGCGTAACACCAGGGATAAAGGGGGGCAGATGGGGGAATCGGCGAGGGGGCTCCAGGACTCCTCGCCGGAGACCAGCGGGGAGAGCACGGGTCCTCCACTACCCACACCCTCCCTGCGCAGAAGACTTCCGCGCAGGGAGAGTAGGAGGAGACTTGGCGTCAAACAGCTTTTATGCTGGAAAAGGTTTAAGAAACGTCCACTGACGGATACTGCTAGCGACTGAGGCAGCCACAAAGTGAAGGGCTGTCCAGACAGAAAAGGTTTAACAAGGCAACATAGCCAGGAGTGGTGGCAACTTACGCACGAGCAACCCCTATATTCATTACAGTTATTAATGGTTATTAATACAGTTATTAATGGTTTTGTTGTTATTATTATTTAATGCACTGTTATTATCCAAATGGAACACTCACACACCCCCATCTGGTGCAGCCAGAAATTTTGGCAGCTTTAAGTTCATGAATTAACTTTTCCAAGGAAACAATGAACAGAGTCTTTTTATACTTCACATCCTTCCAGCCTTGGGTTATAGTTAGACCCTTTCTTGTATGTGTTTCTGTTTTGTAGCTGTTTGAGGTCCGCCCAATCTGGTCTCGTAATGCTGTGAAAGCCAATATAAGCATCCACCCTGACAAGCTCAAGTTCCTTCTGCCTTACTTAGCTTACTACATGGTGAGTGCATTATGTTTTGTGTGTGTTGCTTTCTTAAAAAGAGTTCCCAACAGCTCATATAGTGACAATGGATTGAAATGTTCACTATTTAGTAAATGCAGTAGATATCAAATGTAGTTGCCAGAAAGCATGCAGCTGGGAAGATTTTTTTTGGGCAGGGAGGGGCACTCAGTAATATATTCCAGAATGTAAACAAATTGTTGGCCTTCTTAGGCAACTTATATCAGAGGCAGGGAACTCTTTTCAGCCCAGGGGTCACTTTAGCTCATAGGCAGCTCTTTAGGAGCCTGAGGCAAAGAGGTGTGGCCGGTGGCAAAAGTCAGTAGAAGTTGCTGGGAACTGTAGAATACTCTTGTGCTCTGGTCCTGCTTGTGGTTTTCAGACAGGCATCTCGTTGGCCATTGCGAGAACAGAATGGGCCATTTGCCTGATCCAGCAGGGCACCTCTTATGTTCTCATGTTCAATGGGTGTTACTCTTGCCCTTGTACAATAGGCTGCATTCCAACCATGCAAAAGCCCCTGGTTTCTACACATACAGACATACCTTTCTCCTTCCAGATATATAAGAACCATTTCCGCAGTTCAAGGATACAGTCCAACCTAGCAAAAGCACTTGAGGGATGTGTGGCATAAGGGGAGGCATGACATGGGAAGTGTCCTGTGGGCTGGGTGGAGAGGACTGAAGGTCTGCATTCGGGGCTTGAGCTTGAGGTTCCCCACCTGTGATGCGGTTCATTCATCCAAGTTTCCAAAGCACATGTTAAATTGTCTCCATCTTGGCAGTGCTCCATTCCTGAAAACTGCAATTTTTTTACTGGGGTATTGTCATTTCCCCCCTATTTTGTTATTGTCAAGAAAGCTCTCATTCAATCATTCAAAGCATTTATATCCTTCTCTTTACTTAATGGTCTCAGAGCAGATAACAAGTAAACAGAGCACAAACAGCGTAATACAAACAGCATGCAGTTTAAAAGAAATAGGAATCAAAAGGTGTTTTTTTTTGAATTTGTATGATTTATCTATCCCGCCCACCCTCCCAAAGGAGCCCAGGACAGTAGTTTCTTTATTCAGCACTCATAAAATTGCCCATAGACCCCCTCTGTTGTGGTGCGAGAGTTGGTGTTCTGGGAAATTTTCAAATAACTTTGAAATAAAGTTTTGAAATGAGACATTTTTCTCCACTCTCTAGAAGTAAAATCTAGATGGTGGCAATGACAGGGGCCAGCCATAAATGGCCTTTCTGTGCACAATTTCCTTTCCTTCCCATTTTCCTAAACCTGAAAATCTAAAGCTTTGCTGCTTTTTAAGGTCTTGACAGCAGCAAAATCGTGGTACATTTTTTTGCAGCTGTTGTTAAAATGATTGTGGTGTTGCAATGTTTTTTAATCTGAGAGTGCTTTTTAATAAAAAGGTTATTTCAATCCTATGTTCGGATGCAAGGATTTTAAAAAAAAAAAGCATCAAAACTAGAGCCTCACATTCTTGCAATTCTGTTTGCCCCTGTAGCTAACTGGACCCTGGAGGAGCCTGTGGGTCCGCTTTGGTTATGATCCCAGGGAACACCCAGAAGCAAAGTTCTACCAGGTCCTGGATTTCAGAATTCGCTGTGGAATGAAATACGGTAAAAATGGAAGCAGGCCATCAGAGTACTGTTATACTCTTTGCTATCAGTGCCTTTTGGGTGGGGGGCAGAGGAAAGGTCTAGGCTACAAAAGGACCAAGCTGCCAAATATATATATTTAAAATTCCTGGTATAATTTGTTTCTCTTTGAGAGGTGCTCTTCTCCATCATCTCTTCTGCCTCCACAGACCTGTTTTAATTTCCCCTAGGGTACGCTCCTAATGACATGCCGGTGAAAGCTAAACGCAGCACCTACAACTACAGCCTGCCCATCACCGTGAAAAAACCAGGTATGTGGTACAGGCAAGAGGGTGGGTAGATATTTCTTTATCTTGTTTAGTGAATTAAACAATTGTGATTTCTTCCATCAATTTGCAGGGGTGTCTTTTCTGGCTCTCTCTGATCCTGGTACAATTTTTGAATGAGATGAACCTCCCTTTTGCGGCTCCTGAGCAGACGCCTGCTGAAAACAGGGCTTGCTGTCAGCACTGATTGCAAGTCCTGCTTTCGGCAGGGATCTTTTCAGATGCAGCTTGAAATTAAAGCTGGGGTTGCAAATGAAGGAAGGAATTTCACTCTCAGTTCTTCCTTTGAAGTTGAATCACCTGACATCACATGACACCAGGTGATTGACAGGTAGGTGGCTTCATCTGCCTGTCAAAAGTGGCCTCTGGTGGGTGGGCCAGTTCATCAGCCTTTGTGAGATACTTGCCTCTCAAATGCTGACATCTGTGCTGTGTGGTAGACCACATGCTCTGCATGCAGGAGACCCTACTATCAATCCCCACTCTGCCCAGGTTGGGCTGGAAAACTGCCCTGTCTGAAATCCTGGGGAGCTGCTGCCAGTCTGCAGACAGTACTGAGGCAGATGGATCTGTGGTCTGTCTTGATAGAAGGCAGCTTCATATATTCCTTTGCCAGTTGCACACAGAACCAGTAGTTACCAGGTGCTGCAGAGCATTTATTATTTATTATTATAAAACCAAACTGCGGGAGGCAGTGGAAGACAGGAGTGCCTGGCGTGCTCTGGTCCATGGGGTCACGAAGAGTCGAACATGACTAAACAACATCATAAAACAAGATCAACAGGTTGTCATGTTGTAGTTTGTTCTTCCATCCTTGGTGTCAGTCAAGAAAAAGTAGATAGAGAGAAGTTAAATTTCCCCCTCTCATAATACTAAAACTTGGGTACCATCCGATGAAGCTGAATGTTGACAGGTTCTGGGCAGACAAAAGAAAGCAATTTTTCACACAGTACATAGTTTGAGTATGTAATTCCCTCCAGCAAGATGTAGTGGTGGCCAACAACTTGGATGACTTTAAAAGAGAATTTGACAAGTTCATGGAGGAATAAAGCTAATCAATGGCTGCCAGTCATTATGGCTATGTTCTTTCTCCACTGTCAGAGGCAATATGCCTCTGAATGCCAGTTGCTAGGAATCACAGGTAGAGAAAGTTGCTGTTGCAGTCATGCCCTGCTTTGGGGCTTCCTAGAAGAGGCTTTTGGTCAGCCACTGTGAGAACAGGATGCTGGACTAGATGGGCCTTTGGCCTGATCCAGCAGCCAGGCTCTTAAGTTGCTGTGCAACATGTGATTTGGGGACTCTCTTCCTGCCCTTTGCAGCGAGCCATGTAGTTGGCATCCAGGACCTTAAGCAAGGACTGAGCACCTCTGGGATGTCCAGTCCACGGAAATCTGCTTTCAGCAAGTATAAACTTAAAGTAGGTATTTGACTTCCTCCTTCTTTTTCCTCCTGACTTCACCTTTTTTCTCCTCTTGTGGCGTACTAGGAAGATCTGTCTCCTGACACTTTGTCTCCTCTGGGGAAATTTGGTCACATGAAAGAAATGGGTAGCAGCTTAAAGGCAAAATGCCCAATAGTATAAATTCATCCTCCTGTCTTTAGCCACTGTGGAGGTGGGAATCCTTGGGGTTGATGCAAGAGAGACTCAGTTGCCCTGTTCAAGTCCAGAGGGCTGCTCTGGGAAATAGAGATGTGGCAGTTTGGGTAGGAAGAGATTGACTATAACAACCATGAGGACTCTTTGTGGGTTCTGTATTGGACAAGAGGAGGAAGTTGGGGTGACAGTCTGACTTTGGAGGAACTAAGGGTTTTCTCCAACAGTCAAGTCAGCAACAGAGGGTCCCGTTGTGGAAACATTTTTACTTTCAGTTCCATTGTCTTTTGGTGTCTTCAATCCCTCTGCTTCTTCCTCTCTCAGGATTCGATTTACATCTTCCGAGAAGGTTCCCTGCCTCCCTATCGACAGATGTTCTATCAGCTTTGTGACCTGAATGTGGAATGGTACCTGTGCTTGATCAAAAGGGGCTCTAAAGTAACTGGGGGAGGGGCAAGTTATGTCTGTGTTCATGCATGTCTTTTGTATGTCTGTCTGAACCTCAAAGGTATGCTCCCCGCTGTGGTGGCCCTTCAAGCAAAACCTGCTCTGAATTTTTCCATGGGTACCCTTGCAGTAATACAAAAATTCAGCTGACTGTAGGGGGGGGGGGGGAGAAGGCTTGCACTCCTTAGACATTGAACCTTCAGGAGAGAGTACCTCTGTTTCCCCTTCTTAGGCAGTTCCCAGCATTCCTTTGAAACAGGAACCCACAATTACCAGGGAGCAGGGTTTTAAAAATCTACATTTAATGGGTTTGTTGGTTCTTCCACTGATGATTTGACACATCCAGACTCTGAGTCTTTTTGTCCTCAGTTTATTTTTTGAGACCAGGGTCAACCTTCACAAGGGAATCAGACCTAATTTGTTCAGTCCTTTGGGGGAAGAGAGATTCTGAGACTAGTCTCTGTTCAGCTTGCAGAAGATCATTCGCCGGAATGATGGCATGGAGATGGTGTGTACAGAGAGGGACGGCTGGTGTCTTCCCAAGACCAGTGATGACTTGCGGGATACCATGTCTCTGATGATAAAGCAGATCATCCGCTCCAAAAGGCCTGGTAATATACTATTAATCAAGGGAGGTCGGAACCTGGCAATGAATCCAGGTTTTTACAAATGTTAACCTGACCTGGGACAGCTTGTGTGGCTCTTCTAAGATAGCTCCTGCCGCTTGCAGCTTGAATTACCGTATTTTTCGCTCTATAAGACGCACCAGACCACAAGACGCACCTAGTTTTTGGAGGAGGAAAACAAGAAAAAAAAATTCTGAATCTCAGAAGCCAGAACAGCAAGAGGGATCCCTGCGCAGTGAAAGCAGCAATCCCTCTTGCTGTTCTGGCTTCTGGGATAGCTGCGCAGCCTGCATTCGCTCCATAAGACGCACACACATTTCCCCTTACTTTTTAGGAGGGAAAAAGTGAGTCTTATAGAGCAAAAAATACGGTACTTGTATTGGATTTTTTAATTTTTTTAAAAAGTATGATTAGGGATGTCTTTTCAATATATTGAAAACATATAGTCCTCCACCCAGGTTCATTTTTTTAATGTAGCTTAGGCTTATAAAAATCAATCCATTTGATTGACTGAAATTCATTGCTAGGTGACCCTGGGCTGGTTACCAAAGCTCATGTCTCCACTGTCAGCATGATGCCTCTGAGTGCCAGTTGCTGGGAATCACAGGTGCAGAGAGTGCCGTTGTGCCTAGGTGCTGCTTGTGGGCTTCCTAAAAGAGGCACTTGGTTGGCCATTGTGACAAAGAGAGTCCTGGACTAGATCAGCCTTTAGTTCTCTCAGCTTAATCCCTGTCACACATCGTTTGTCTTAGGATAATAGACACCTTGAGCTCCTCGGAGGAGAAGCAGAATATAAATTTGAATAATAACAATACATAATCAATTAAGATTTACTAAATCAACTAACAACCCTAGATACGCATATTTGTTGGAGGGAGAAATAACTGCTTTTGGAATTACAATGGAAATAAGTTTCTTCCTGCCACTGCTGGCTCTCTGTTTCCTTCAGATGGGACCCCTGAGGGAGTAATTCTGACTGACCTTTGGCTACCCCGCCCCACCCCTTTTGCCCCAGTGGAATTCCTCAGCCATCCCTGACATTATCTTCATCCCTTTCCCCATCTTTTGCTCCAGCTCTGTTCACAAGCACTTCGAACACAGAAGAGGGGAAAGAGCAGCTGGCGTTTGAGTCCGGAGAGGAAGAGGAAGAGGAGGAAGAAGAGGAGGAGTTCAAAGAACCATCTGATGGAAGTGAGAATGAGATGGAGACAGAGATTCTGGACTATGTGTGATGCACCAGAACTGGCACTGTGGACCTATTCCTGGCGAGGACCTTTGCTTCTCTTGTCCCTACAGGCAAGACAGGAAGCCAGGCCTAACGAGACAAGAACCCATCCATGTCTCTTCTACACATCTTTGGTTTCTCTTCTTTACAGACACCTATGTGTGCCTTTCTGATACTGATTTGGGGGTGAAGATTATGATGAGTAAGGCTGTTTATCCTTGAGCTCTGCAGACATGGCAAGTGTGCAAGTAATGGGGCTGGAGATACCTTATCCTGAGAGGTTTTGCTAAATATTCCTCTAATGAAAGCTTAGCTAACTGGTTAACACACAAGCCTGGTAGACCTTCATCTTGGCATTGGTTAGCATCTCATTCTCCCATATCCTTTAGGAGAGGCAAGCCATTGCCGTAGCCACCTTACTAATACACCTGTCCAGCTCTACCACCTCAAACGTGTGGTCACCAGGGCTGGTGCATGGAGTGCTGGTGATGTCCTGACCTAAGATTTTAGTCTTCTGTCAGGCTGATGATGAAGCCAAACTCTATACAGTCTTGGGCAAAATGTTTGATGAGTTTCTGTGGAGTTTCCTTGGAGTGTGCTGTCAAGGCTGTGTCATCTATGAACAATATATATTGGATAAGAATTTGCCACACTTCTGCCTTGGCATGGAGATGTGCCAGGTTGAACGGACTCCCACCACTCCTTGAATGGACGCACAGCACACACTGTCTTCAGTCAAACTGAAGGCATATGAGAACAACAGGTTGAAGATGACGCCAAAGAGACTCCTTAGGATAGTAATAAAGCTGGATATCAAATCCAAACTCTTCTTCTTCTTCCCTTGTGGACTTTAGGTGGGCATCCTACCTTTTTGGTTGATGAGGTCAAAGGCCTGAAGGCCAAATACCTGACCAGGAGCCCTTGTGAATGTGCATAGATTAAGTTTGAGTAATAGTAATTTTTCCTCTTATGTTGCCAATGAAAGAGTATAAAGCATTTGTATACCGATGAACGTGTGAGTGGGGTTCAAAGTGAAGATAATGATTTATGTTTGAATTTAAATTTAGATCAACCAAATTGAGCCAAATGCTGATCAAGGGAATTGTTCATTTTCTGGAATACTGGCATATGCTATGAAATTAAACCACATTGGGGTAGAGCCATCTTTTCTTATCTGTCCATGTGTCAACTGTAGTTTATTTGTAACTCTCTCAAGGAGGATTGTTTCCCAAACGCGTTTTGTACCAATGGTCTATCATCGTGCCAGAAAGCTCTTTCCAGTGTCTGGTTATGTTGCATCTCACTGCCTGTAATAAATGGCTTGTTAATTCTACATTATTGTAAATTCAGATGATCATGTAATATATTTAATAAAACTAATTCTCATTTGACTTCCAATTGTTAATTGAATTCTAGAAGGGCTGGATTTTTGTACATTTCCACCACATGTGGACTATGGACAATGTACCAAGTGTGGGGCAGCCCCTCTAGCGAAGTGGTGAGGTGCCAGGATGGAGGATTGCCAGCTTCCTGGGTGTTAGGTACCACCTGTATATGAGTTTTAGGGTAATTCTCTGCTGCTTGCCAAAATAGACTTAAAGGGATTTTTTGTCCAATGTCTATTCCATTGACCTGGGTCAAATTCATAGCCGAAATCACATTCCCTTTGATGTTTAATAGGGTCAAGTGAACCCACCGATGCACTGAGTAGAATGCCATAGGTTATGGATGTTATACCTGGGTCTTGTCCTTCTGTGGCTATTACAAGTCTTACAAATGGGGCCATTGGCCTTGTGGCTGCCTTAGTGGTGACAGTTTGCTTACTGGGTTAGCAAAAAAAGTGCAGATTTGGAGAAGCAGCAGCCAAGGGGTTTGTAAGTGTCCTTATTTAGTCCGTATTTCTTGGTCTGATAGTGGTGTATTTCTGTTACAAAAGTCACATAACTGGTATAGACCTTCTGTTCTCCATCTGGCCACATAAAATTGTCAAGAAGTGTTGTGAAATTGTGGGCGGGAGGCGAGGGCTGCCAGAGGGGACAGTGCTGGAGTTAGGAGTCCTGCCTTCTCTTTCCATGCATTAAGAATGGTTTGTGTGGATCACATTTGGAATGTTCTAAATGTTTGCTTTAAAGGGTACGCTGAGGTTGGAATTCCCTCAGTTCTGTTTTCAGTTGAATCCTTCTGAGAAACATAAAGGTGGGGATTGATCCTAGTTTTTCATCTGTGCTCACCTCCTCATTTATAACTCACAGCAAGGTTTGGATGTGAGAGAAGTGCCAGCTGTTGAATGGATGGGGACAGAACTCAGCCTGTGTCAAGGTAAGTCTCAAGGTTACCCCCAGTCACCCCACATTTACCTTGGAAATTTACAGCAAACTATTTGGCAGCCCCCTAGAACCTTCCATGACGATAGTGCCACTCCCTTGTCCCATGCAGAGATAAGTTGAGCCAGGTTTGGGGTATAAAGGGACCTACCTGTACTGAATAAGTCCCATTTGGAGCACACCATGGGTCGCTGGGAAGTAATGTGTCTTGCCCTCTGCCTGGGCGCAGTGGGGGCAGCAAAGGTAAGCATGGGCATCAAAATATTTGCTTAAGGGACCGGACCACCACCAAGCTGCTGCTAATCAGGAATCAGGATCCAAAGAACCATTCTCTTAAATCCATAGGATTAGAGGGGCTTACCGTAATTTTTTTTAAAGTGTTCTTATAGAGTTATACAAGTGGGTCCTGCAACAAAATGTTGCGGCATGGAGCATTCTCTGTTTGAGACTCCCAACGATTCCATTCCATTCTCCCCACTTAGATAATTTTCTGTTTCTCCCTGCTATGCTTAGTCCTCATTTGACTATCTTAGAGGGTTTCCACTATCCATTTCCATTTCCTCCTGCCGGCCCCAACTAAAAATTGTGTTTGTGTTTGTGTGTGTTGGTTTGGCTATATAAGTAATGGCACATGAAACTCAAATACATTTCTTCCCTTTTTGTGGTTTAGCTGGGCATCGTGAACACGGAAGGAGGTTTTGTGGAAGGCGTCAATAAAAAGTTGGGCCTTTTCGGGGATTATGTGGACATCTTCAAAGGAATCCCTTTTGCTGCACCTACCAAAACTCTTGAAGACCCCCAGCCTCACCCAGGCTGGCCAGGTAAAGAGGGAGTGGGGGGATGTCTGCACTTTTAAAACATTTTTTGAAAATGTATTTTATTTTTTACAATGTCTGCACTTTTAACTACTAACAATGCCCCCTATGAACATTCCAAATGCTGGAAATGGTTCCAGTGGATGGAGCCAGTGTGGTGTAGTGGTTAAGAGCGGTAGACTCGTAATCTGGGGAACTGGGTTCTCGTCTCCGCTCCTCCACCTGCAGCTGCTGGGTGACCTTGGGCTAAGCACACTTCTTTGAAGTCTCTCAGCCCCACTCACCTAACAGAGTGTTTGTTGTGGGGGAGGAAGGGAAAGGAGAATGTTAGCCACTTTGATACTCCTTTGGGTAGTGATAAAGCGGGATATCAAATCCAAACTCTTCTTCTTCTTCTTCTTCTTCTTCTACATCGTTATATGAGGAATCCTCACAAGAACCATGTAAGGTGCCCCTGTGTTGTTACTTCCATAATTACAGTGGGGTGGGGGCTCAGATTGAGAAAACAGCAACTGGAGCTGGCATGCAAAAGTTCACCTGTTCAGTTGCCTGTGACATATACAGGTACAGCTGGGAGAGACTCCTTGCCTGAAACCCTGGAGGGTTGCTGCCAGTTGGTGTAGACAGTACTGAGCAAGATGAACCAATGGCTTGAAGCAATGCAAGGAAGATTCCAATGTTCCTAAACTCATTTTTATGCTTTGCTTAACCATATGGCCTAGCTGGAGTGAATCCCCTATGAGGAAAGGGGTGCAATGCAGGAGGACTTGGGTCATCAATAATTCAAAACACACATATGTTTGTGTGCTTCGCTCTTGCCACATTCAGGGTCAGAGTTAATTTTTCTAATGAGGCAATTTGCCAAACATAGCCGCCCCATATTTCCAGAGAGACCTGTCCCATTGTCTTCCAAGCTTAAGTTGTCACCATACAAAGTTGCTACTAAAAAGTTGCTAAAAAAAACTCCATGCAATTTTGAGATCTCATTTGGTCCCGGAAACAGATTCGGCTCTGTTAATTGAGGTGTTATAACAATCTCCGGCTTAATAAAGACTTTTAGATCAGAGGATAAACAATATAATTTCAACTAGTGCTGGTTTCAAGAGTTCTGTCCATGCACAAAAACCACATGTACCCAAACCTTTGGAGCCATCCTGCAGCTAGCAAGTGGGCGGGGGGGGGGGGAGAGAGAAAGAGAACTTTCTGGCCTCCTGGAGCAGGTGTGCTGAGCAGGTGTGTCTCTCACAAGCAAGGCAGAGAGCTTAAAGCCTCTTTTTTGTGCTGAGTCTGCTTGGGTTATCCAGCTTAAAAAGAGCTTTTTAAGCTCTCTGCTTTGCTTGTGGGGAGGTGGGCAAGACCCATTAGTTGCACCAGCTCTGGAACTCTTGCATGAGATTTTGCGGGAACTTGGGTGGCCCTACAAGATCTCATGGAAGCCCCCCAGAGCTAGGAACTGGGCAGGCCTTGCCCCCACGAGCGAAGAGGAGAACTTGAAAATTCATTTTGCACCAGACAATCCCAAGATGCTTCCTTGGATTTAATTTGTGCCATTTCAACGAGCCCGCCTTGAAGTCATGCAAGTTGAATGTGTATATGATGCTGTCATAATGAACTCGCCTAGAAAGGCTTCACTTCTTTGGCATTCCTGCCATGCATGTTGTTAAGGTCTTATGACTTAAGAGCAACTACATCAACAGGCTGCTCAAAGTGATAATTGCCAGGGTGTCAAACCACTATATGCCCTTTGGCTTTACCTCTCTCTGTGTTAATCACCCACTTTTGTTTTGATATTTCTTTTGCTGTGTTGTGATTTTGTGTTTTTGTGTGTGTGTGTGTGTGTAGCTCAACCAGAACTATTTGAAAATATAAAACAAAACAAGCTTCCCTCTGGATGCCAGGCTGACAGTCCTGTATGTGTGTTCATCAATTTCTCTCTCAGGCACCCTGCAGGCCAAGGAGTATAAGAATCGTTGCATGCAGTCCACACTCACCCAGACAGATGTGCGTGGCACCCAAGATTGTCTTTATCTCAACATCTGGGTCCCTCAAGGGAAAAAAGAAGGTCAGTGTCCATCAAAAAGGATATTGTGGAATTGGAAAAGGTTCAGAAAAGAGCAGCCAGAGTGATCAAATGACTCCCCTATGAGGAAAAGGTTGTAGCATTTGGGGCTTTTAAGTTTAGAGCAGTGTTTCCCAAACTTAGGGCTCCAGCTGTTTTTGGATGATAACTCCCATCATCCCTAGCTAGCAAGACTAGGGGTCAGGGATGATGGGAATTGTAGCCCAAAAGAAGCTGGAGACCCAAGTTTGGGAAACACTGGTTTAGAGGAAAGGTGAGTGAGAAGTGAAATGACAGATGTTTATAAAATTACACCTGGCATGGAGAAAGTGGACAATTCCACACACACAGACACACTTCTCTTGTAACACTAGAATTCATGGGCATCCAATGAAGCTGAATGTTGGAAGATTCAGGGCAGAGAAAAGTCCTTCTTCACGCAGCACAGCGTTAAACTATGGAACTCACTCCCACAGGAGGTAGTGATGGCCACCAACTAGATGGCTTTCAAAGGGGATTAGAAAAATGCAAAGAGGAGAAGGCTGTTCATGGCTACTAGCCGTGATGGCTACGCTATCTTTCTATGGCTGGAGGCAGCAGTGTTTCTGAATACCAGTTTCTGGAAACCACAGGAGAGGAGGGGGCTCTTGGGCTCCCACTTGCTGGTTTCCCACTTGCTGGCTGGCCACGGTGAGAACAGGATGCTGGACTAGGTGGGCCACTGGTCTGATCCAGCAGGGCTCTTCCGATGCTCTTTGGCTGATAGCTGAGGCAGAGCATGGGGTCTTGTGCAGACGTTTTCCTCACAGTGCAGTGGCATGTGTTAATTTGTGGGAGGGAGAGCTATTGTTTTTGACTTTCATTGCACTGGGTGACAACAACAGCTTGCATGAGAGCTGGTGTGGGTGGGTGGGGGGGGTCATGTGATTTCTTGCCGTGCGAAAATCAGTACAGGTTGGTACCTCTGGTTGCGAACGGGATCCGTTCCGGAGCCCCATTCGTAACATGAGCAGAATGCAACCTGTGTCTGCACGTCTGCATGTGCGCAGGTCGCAATTTGCTGCTTCTGCCCATGCGTGAGCAGCGAAACCCAGAAGTAACCCTTTCTGGTACTTCCGGGTCGCCGCAGGACGCAACCTGAAAAGATTTAACCCGAATCATCTTTAACCCGAGGTATGACTTTGGCATCTTTGGGAATCCTCATAGAGGCATTGTATCCTTTAAACTGGGGTGGGAGGGGGACCTCAGCCTTCCAGCCCCCTCCCTCTCTCTGGCCATGAGGAAACCCTGCAGTTACATCCCTCACCAACCCTGCCTTGCACCCTCTGACAATGCCTCTTGCTTTCCTGGTTAGGGAGCAGGGAACAGTTTGTGAGCGTGTGCAGAAACTAGTCCTGCCATATGAAAGGAAAAATTTACATTGGTTGCTTTGTCCACTTTTGCCTTTAGCCATGCCCTCCACTGGCATGTGGCTCCCAGGAGGTTACCCAGAGAAGAATGTGGCCCTTGAGCTAAAAAAAACTGCTCCGGCACTCCTGGTTTAAATGTTGTTGTCCCCATCAGTCATCAATGGATATTTAGGCAGAGATCTTTGAGTTCTGGCTTCCTGCTGGCTCACACCTCTGCTTCTTCATCCCTTTCCCTTTCTGCTTCAGTGTCCACCAACTTGCCAGTGATGGTCTGGATTTATGGGGGAGCCTTTCTCTGGGGTGGGGGCCAGGGACCCAACTTCCTGAGCAACTACCTCTACGACGGGGAGGAGATTGCCACCCGTGGGAAGGTCATTGTGGTGACGCTCAACTACCGCCTTGGACCCCTGGGTTTCCTCAGCACAGGAGATGCTAGCCTTCCAGGTAAGACCCTTCTTTGGGGGGATATTTCTCCCCCACCCCCTGCAGCTGCAGTCATTTTGCATAAGTTAAAGTTTGTTTTGCCGTTTCCCTCCAACCTTTTCATTGGGGACTTGGGAACCTGTGACTCTTCGTATGCTGCTGAACTGCAGCTCCATCATTCCTCTGAACGCTGGCCATGCTGGCTGAGGCTGATGGGAGCTGGAGTCTTAACATCTGGAGTGCCATTCCTGATCTAAGAAGAGGAATTATTTAATTAGGGAATGCCTTTTTCAGAGGCATTCTTCCATGTCTAGCATGCAGCAGGAAATGTTCCTCCTTAATTCAGGGAAAGGGGATCTGTAGCCTTCCAGATGTTGCTGGAATACAGCTCCCATCATCCCAGACTGGTGGCCTTGCTGGCTGAGGCTGATGGGAGTTGGAGTCCAAAAACATATGGAGGGCTCCTGGTTTGCCATCCCTGATCTACACCTACATGTGTATATGTACCTGACAACTGAAAATCACACACAATACATCTAATCTGCAAAATCTTATGGTGTTTTTTAATGCTAAAAGTTTTTTGAGTTGCTTTTCCTGGTCTGGCCTCACAGTGGTCTGGCTCAGAAAAGCTCAGCTGAGTTATTTATTTATTTATTTATTTATTTAACTGAAATATTTATGTCCCACTTTTCTGCTTGACAACAGCCCTGCAGGCTTACTCCTAGGGGGGGGGGTGTGTGTGTGTGTGTGACTGCAACTCTTTTCTTTCAGGTAACTATGGCCTCAAAGACCAGCACATGGCCATTGCCTGGGTCAAGAGAAACATAAAGAACTTTGGAGGGGACCCCGACAACATCACAATCTTTGGAGAGTCTGCTGGGGCCGTCAGTGTCTCCTTACAGGTATGGGGCCCTTTCTTTCTATTTCATTTTTTTAAGGGTTTAATTCAATTTAATTTTAATTTTTCCTAGGTGTGGGGCTCTTGATTGGTTCAGGAGTTGAGTCACAATATGTGGTTTTGTTATTGTGGGGAAAGAGCTACTGGAAGAATGAGTGGCAATCAGGGAGTGGGGTGGAATGCTGGGAGGAGCAAGGGACGGGTGGAGAGGGTCTGTTGTGAAACGGCAGCTTGGGGAAGAGCTGTAATAGCTCAGTGGTATAGAGCATCCCTTTATTCAGAACTTTGAGGACTAGAATCCTATTATATTTTTAGGAGAAAGGGCCAAAGCTCAGTGGTGTGGAGCACATACTTTGCCTTCAGAATGCCCCAGGTTCAACAACTTCGCCAAAACAAGCTCAACAACTTTTGTGTCTGGATTTTCACTTTTTGAAATACAGTGGTACCTCAGGTTACAGACGCTTCAGGTTACAGACTCCGCTAACCCAGAAATAGTACCTCGGGTTAAGAACTTTGCTTCAAGATGAGAACAGAAATCGTGCTCTGGTGGCATGGCAGCAGCGGGAGGCCCCATTAGCTAAAGTGTTTCCTCAGGTTAAGAACAGTTTCAGGTTAAGAACAGACCTCCATAACGAATTAAGTTCTTAACCCGAGGTACCACTGTATGCCAGCCCTAGATAGCGGCTTCCTATTTTCCTAAACAAAATAAGGACTAGAAGCTTGATTTCCCTCCCCAAAGGGAAGCTGAAATTTTCTGAATGCTGTCCTCTTACCAAGTACCACCTTCTGAGCTTTATTTTTTTTGTCTTGGATATCAGTGCCCTCCCTTCAGATGTGAAGGAAATAAGCATCTATCTTATCTTTAAAAGACATCTGAAAGCAGCCCTGTTTAGGGAAGTTTTTAATATTTAATGCTGTATTGTTTTTAACACTCGATTGGAAGCTGCCCACAGTGGCTGGGGAAACTCAGTCAGATAGGCGGGGTATAAATTATTATTATTATTATTATTATTATTATTATTATTATTATTATTATTATCAAGTCCTTCTTCTGCCGAGCATCACGACAGACTGGTTGTCTGACTCGGTATAAAGCAACTTCCTATGATCTCCTATGACTGTCTTCTGTCCCTTCTCCTGCACTGTAGATGCTGTCGCCTTACAACAAAGGATTGATCAAGCGGGCTATCAGCCAGAGTGGAGTCGGCCTCTGCTCTTGGGCCATTCAGAAGAACCCCCTCTACTGGGCTACCAAGGTAATGCAGCGTCAAATTGGAGAGTTTTCTTTTCTTTTTTCAAAATGATTTTTCACATTTTTTTCCGGAGTAACACAAAAACCACATCCATGTAGCATGACAATAACAAAACAAGAAATTATGATGCATTGAATTCTGAAAAATTATAGATAAAATGGAGTACTTTTTATGATGGTGAGAACTGATAACAAAGCAGAGACAAGTGTACAAAACAACTATGCCAGGGGAACAAAACTCCTTGGGAATCGTATCTCCCCATAATGGGCATTGTGAACCTGGAGGGAGATGTTCGCTCTCCTAACGTAAGATGAACTCAATGAAAAGGTACCAGGTGACTGAGAAATAAGCTTTAGATTTAACACATCTGGCATGTTTGTTGCTCTTGTTCTTTTCTCAGATAGTGCCTGATTCCATACTTTACTTCCCCAGGCTTGGATGGTAAAAGGGGACTGATGCCTCCAGTGTTGTGCTATCTTCAGTTGGGCAGGAGTCACTAATAGAACAGTTAAACCTTTGCACAGCACTTTTTACATGTTGTATGGAAGAATTATGGATTTTGAAGGGATAGGCTGTGTTCTTTGGCTCGCGAGGTACAGTGGTACCTCTGGTTGCGGACGGGATCCGTTCTGGAGCCCCGTTCGCAACCTGAAGAGAATGAAACCCACATCTGCGCGTCTGCACATGCGCAGGTCATGATTCACATGCACGTGGTGTCATTTTGTGTGTCTGCGCATGCCCGAGCATCGAAACCTGGAAGTAATCCTTTCCGGTACTTCTGGGTCACCATGGGACGCAACCTGAAAACATGCAACCTGAAGCAAACGTAACATGAGGTATGACTGTACATGGTTTTCGGAAAATGCCCATTGGGAAGTGGTCTTGTTTGAACGTGAACTTGCCTGAATTTCTCCTCTGACTCTTCTTGCAGGTAGCTCAGAAAGTTGGCTGCCCAACAGACAACACCACAAAGCTAGCGAACTGCCTCAAGGTCACCGACCCCAAGGCCCTGACGCTTGCTTACCACCTAGAGGTGCTTAATCTGCGCTGTAAGTTGGACTTCAAGCGGTGAGGTGGGGCTGGGAATGGGTGTCTCTGTAAACTGTGAGGAGCAACAGTCTCTCCAGAGATTTCGGAAAGCTAAACAGAAGTGTCTTTTAAAAATGAATGCTATTTATTTATTTTGTAAAATCTTTATATATCGCAAAACTTTTAAAGCAGTTTATGAAAAGAATAAATATATGAAATTATGCTTAAAAAATAAACCCTGTTAAAAGCAACAGTTAAAAGCCTTCAGCAAATAATTAAAACTAATGATAAGCTAAAAACCAGATTAAGAAACATTCCAACACGCTACGTTTCTGTGGATAGGTTTGTCAAAGCAAAAATGTTTTTGGCAGGTGCTGGAAAGGGTACAGCGAAGGTGCCAGCCTGTTGTCATTGGGCAGGGAGTTCCATAGTGTGGTTCCCCCCCCCCCGCCATGTTTTAAGATTGATTTTTGAAAAAATATGGAATGAACGTTATGTGGCGCCTGTAACAAGGCCAGTTCTGCACCACACACACAAAAAAACGCACAGATAGCACATAGGATTTGAAAAGTGGAGAGGATCTGGGAGGTCACCTAGCATGCTCAAATAGGAATTACTATTAAATAAGAAAAGGAAGAAGATGAGCGCTACAGGCAGAGTATTAATTCCCATCCCAAAGTGTAAGATTTGCTCTTTCAACAAGGTCCCTTGGAGGAATTCACAGTGGCCAACCTAGATGCCATTTCTAGGAAGCCCACAAGCAAGATCTGAGCATAACAGCTCTCTCCCAATTCTTGATTCCCAGCAATGGGTATTCTGATAGTTATATACAGTTAACTTACATTTAACTTGTGCACATCTGGCTTCATGTGCTTGGCCTTATTTATTTATTTTTAATTAACAGGTGGTGGAAAGTGAGGGTGCAGGTCCAGGAGAAATAACTTTGGTAATCCCACCTGCCGTTAAACCCAATGTATTTTGACTATACTCTGTTTTGACTTCAGGCATGATCCCTGGAACGTAACCCCAGTCACCTATATATCATGTTCTATTTACTACCATAGCCTGTGTATCACAAGGACTAGAAATTTGCAGTTCAGTAGCTTTGCTGTAGTATAGCATATGACATCCCTCCTGCAGGACACAGGACATCCCTTTCCTATCCTAAACAGTCCAATTGGTTCTCTCCTCCCCCTGCAGATCCTCTCGTCCATTACCTTGCCTTCTCCCCAGTGGTTGACGGAGATTTCCTCCCAGATAACCCAGAAAATCTCTTTGCCAATGCCGCTGACATTGACTACATCGCAGGGGTGAACAACATGGATGGGCACTTCTTTGCTTCAATTGACATGCCTGCTCTCAATCGCCCGCTAGTGAAGATCACAGCGTAAGGGGTGGGGTGGGGGAGCAAAACCTGATTATATGCGGGTGGATGAGAGGACAGCCTTGTCCTGTGGCATAAGACAGAGAGGGGAACACCCTTGCTCCTAATTTCCTAATTTATATCACTGAATGCAAAAAATGGGGGGTGGTCATATCCCGTATGTAGATAAGACTACTGATACACACATGTTTTAGAAACCACAAATTTTGACCAAAAAGAGTGAATCAACTTGTTGCTGAACCCTTTAATGCTGAAAACCGCAACCTATTGGACAGGTTTTATGTTGGAATAGATCCAACATTAGCAAAAAGGGAGAACTTTTGGAGGGGCACCCAAACACCTGGAGGATTGTGCCAGCCATTTCTCAACTTCAGCAAATGAAGCCCCCCTGAGCAGTCCACCCTCACAACTCTAGGACTGCCACCTTGGAAGCTGCTCTCAACAGTTCTGAGAACAGTTGATGAAGGTGGAAGCTCAAACATCTTGCTATAAGAATTTGAAAATTTCTGTTTTGCTAGTCACTGTAATTAATAGATAAAAGGTTTTTTTTAAGGGTTTAACTGCATCCTACCAGGATCCAGAACAAACTTGCCTGACGTGTGCTGTTTGATGATTTTGTTCCTCTCTGCAGGGATGACATGTACCGTGTGGCTCAGGGCCTGACTGTGGAGAAGGGGGTGGAAGGAGCCAATGAAACCTTCTCCCTCTATACCCAGGTGTGGACTGACCACACAAACCAGGAAGTCATGAAAAGATCTGTGATAGACCTGGAGACAGACTACATATTTCTGGTGCCTACCCAGCAGACACTTAGTCTCCATTACCAAAATGCCAAGTGAGTGTTTCTGGAGGGTGGAATGAGTTGGTAGCTAGGGTTTCAGAGAGAGAGAGACTTGCTGGTCAGTCAGTATCTCTGCTTACAGTGGTGCCTTGCTATACAATCTTAAATCTGTTCCGGAAGTCCGTTCTTAAACCAAAGCGTTCTTAAACCAAGGCATGCTTTCCCATAGCAGCGGGGGACTCAATTTACAAATGGAAGACACTCAACAGGAAGTGAAACATGTTCTTATTCCAAGGCAAAGTTCACAAACCAAAACACCTACTTCTGGGTTTGCAGCTTCTTAATCCAAGTTTTCATAAACTAAGCTGTTCTTAAACCAAGGTACCACTGTATTACCATCCTGTGTCCTCCTTCTTCTGCACTTGCATGGAATTGATCCTTTAGTGTGGCAGCACCTACTCACTGGAACTTCCTGCCAATTGATATTCACAGTACGGTTTTCAATGCCTGCTCAAAACTTTTTTGTTTAGGCAGACATGTAATTTTAATACATATATTTTTACCTATATCTGGATTAACATTTTCTTATGTCAGCATGTTTCTTTAGCTCAGTTGGTTAGACCATGGTGCTGATAACACCAAGCTTGCAGGTTCGATCCCTGTATGGCACAGCTGCATATTCCTGCATTGCAGGGGGTTGGACTAGATGACCCTCAAGGCCCCTTCCAATTCTACACTTCTATGATCAGTATTTATTTATTATATTTATTTGTTGCTTTTCCTCCCACTAAAGTGCCTCAAACCAACTTACACTGTAGAAACAAAGTTTTGTTTGCTGAAGAATATTTTACATTGCTTTATATAAACCACTTTTTCTGGGTGGCATAACAACTTCAGTTTTCTGAAAGGCAGACTTCCTCTTCATTTCCCGGAAAGGGTATTAAGATCAACAAATGAAACCCTCCACCCCCATTGTTCACCCTGGACACTGAGGTCCAGCTCCAAGAGTCTTCTGGCAGTTCCTTCACTGCAAAAAATGAAGTGACAGGGAACCAGGCATATATATTTTTTATCAGCATTGGTGCCCATCCCATGGAACACTCTCCCTGCAGATGTCAAAGAGTTAAAACAGCTGTATAACTTTTCATAGACATATGAAGGCAGCCCTGTTTCAGGAAGCTTTTTTCTCCTTTCTCTCTGTGTTTTTTTGGAAGCTGCCCAGAGTGGCTGGGGCAACTCAGTGAGATGGTTGCAGCATAAGAAATAAATTAATAACATTAGTTTTTCAAGGCCCAATTATTATTAGTTTGTGGTAAGGCAGAGATGACCTTTTCCTTTGGTGGCACTAGTGTTATGGACCGCTGTCCCTGCTGATCTACAAGAGGCACCATCTGCACTGCTGTTCTGCCATCTTTTCAAGATGTGCCTCTTTGCATTCCCCTTAATTTCTTGACCCCAAGTCTCCTGTTTTAATTGCTATGCTGTTTAAACATGTTAACCACAAGGGCTGATATTTTAATGTTTTTAACGGGGCTATTTTATTGTGTATTTTAATTTTGACGTCCATTGAGCAACATGAATATTAAGGGTGTCAGTCCTCCTAATGAGTAGACCCGTTTTAATTAATGGACATAAGTTAGTCATGGATATTAATTTCAGTGGGTTAATCCTGAGCAGAATTAACTCTGACTACAAAACCGAAGAAGATTGTGTTGGATACTAGTCCTACTTGGAGGAGACCCACTTAAAGTAATGGGCAAGACTTATTATTTATATTACATTTATTTATATCCTGTCTTTTATCGAGACTGGGACTCAAGGCAGCTTACACAAATAAAAACAAGACAGATAAAATATAGAAAGCTAAAAAAAAAAAAAAAATGTCCAGTAAGAATGTTGGGAGAGGAGTTTGAGTCCCAGTGAATTTTGCTGTTTCTTTCCTTACTCACCATGCCTTTCTCTCTCTCTCTCCCCCCCCCCCCTCATTTTAGGAGTGCCAAGACTTACAGCTACCTGTTTTCCCAGGATTCGCGGATGCCTGTCTATCCCAGCTGGGTTGGTGCAGACCATGCTGATGACCTTCAGTATGTCTTTGGGAAACCTTTTGCCACTCCTTTGGGCTACAGAGCTCAGCACAGAAAGGTTTCTAAGGACATGATAGCTTACTGGACAAACTTTGCCAGAACAGGGTAAGGCCTGCTCGACTTTGTTGCCAGTGTCCTTCTCCCAAACCCCTAAACACGAGACGTAGTCCTGTCCAGCTTTTAAAACCCTATTATTTCTCCCCACTGCGAACCACCTGAAAATTGCTGAGGTCAGACCACTCTATGCAACTGACCTCATTGTTGAGCGGTTTCTATCTTCAACCCCAATATCTCCTCCTGTAACAAGCCCATTTAAACTGGTTCTATCCTCAGGTGGCAGAAAAAAGAACAGTCTTCCTCTCAGTAACAGATGATGCGGAGCAACTGGAAAGGGGCTGCTTGTAGGCTTCCCATTGAGACACCTGCAATGGACACAGTGAAAGCAGGATGCTGGGCCCTTTTTGCTCTGATGCAGCAGTCAGGCTCTTGGGTTCTTAGTGGTATCATGCCCCATGTCTCCTTTTATCCAGGCTGAACAGACCTAGTCCCTTCAGCCTTCTCTGCATAAGGACTATTTCCCATACTTCTGACACCTTTGTCCCTGTTTGTCTGAATCAAGGATAGTCAATATGGTGCCCTCAAGATACCACTCCCATCCTCCCTCACCACTGGCCAACCATGGCCGGGGCTGATGGAAGTTGTAGTTCAACAACTACACCATGTTGGCTGCCTCTGTTCTAAATCTGAAACACAGGAAGCTGCCTTATACCATTATCATAGTTTTGGGCCATTTAGTTCAGTATTGTCTATATACTGATTATCAGCAGAGATGCCATTGAGGTTTGAACCAGGAACCTTCTGCATGCAAGACTCTACCGCTGAGTTATAGCCCTCCCTGCCTCATCTTATGAGATGCTTAGCGACTTATATTACTTAAGCTGGTACTGTGCCAGTCACAAACCTTCCACTGAGTGTGTTTGTATTCTTCACCCTTTCCTAGTGACCCCAACAAAGGGGAATCGGAAGTCCCCATTGGGTGGGTGCCTTATGATACTCAGCATGGCTACTACCTGGAGATCAACAAGGACATCAACTACGAGTCAGCGAAGCAAGGCCTGAGAGCTCCTTTCGTGAATTTCTGGACTGTCGCCTACAGGAGCCTGCCAGACGCACCCGTCACCTTGGATGAGAAGTAGAAACTACTTGGGAACCGGTCGCTTCCATTTGTCCAAGAACCAAAATAAACCAACCAACCTAGATTCAGAATGAATAAATAAATAAATTTTAACTCTTTGCAGAGATTGTGAGTTTATTTGTTCTTTGCCCTTATTCATAGACCATTCATCCAACCTCTGCTTACAAACTTCCAAGGATTGTATCTCACCTTTAGAATTCTGGCCATGACAACAGCCCCAGTAGATCTTCTTGCTCTCTGCAAGAGTTGATCCATGCTTGTACATGACTGCCTGCTTGGCTCCAAATGAGGTGCCCCACTGAAGGCAAAACGCACACCAGTCACGTAATTAGGAGGGAGGGGATTCATGGACAGAAAGCAGAGTAGCAGTCCCTCTGAAGGGAAGTAAACTGGCTACATCTCTGATACCTGGCTACATCTCTGATATCTGAGGGAACGGAATGTGCTAATCTGTGTTCTTCCAAGGACCATTGTATGGCCACACAAGTCCAACATGCTCAACCAGAAAGAGGAGTTGTCTGCTGGGTCCCTAGACTTAGACCCATGAGTTACATTCGGTCTGTTTCAGCATCACTTCAGTTATCTACAGTGCTTTTTTTCTAGGGGGACGCATACCCCTAAGCATTTTGTGAATCTAAGTTTGGCCTCATTGAGGGGCAGTATTTCAGTATGAGTAAGAAAATGAGAGTACCCCTAAACATTTTTTAAAGAAAAAAAGGCACTGGTTATTTATAACCCTACAATAACATTCCTGTAGGAAACTATGAAAAATTATTTGTTTTCTTTATTTCATATTTCTTACTGTTGTTTTAACTTCAGGACAGTTGAAATTTTAAAAATATATGTATAGCCCAACCCAAAAGTTTCAATTTCTATGCAGTATAAGAGAAAGTAGCAGTTCCTTTTCTCGTTCTCCTGCTAATCAGTTTCACTGGATGAGCCCACCTGAATTAACAGTGTTACCAGAGGGGAGGAAAAGAACACCTTTCTACCTACCCCATGCAGTTTTTTAAAAACTAGCATGCCTCTCTTTCATTTAATAATGAAGTGGTGCTTCCAGGCAAGAATTGATTGTGGGCTCAGCGTGGTTCATTCCATCCTCATCTGAACACCATCCTGGTGGTTATTGTTTTCCTATTCTCATGTTAAGTGCAGAGGGGATACAGGACAGTGTTTTGTAGTGGGCATTGCAGAAAACTCACATGAGCACCAGTGAATGAACTTCCATACGTGGCAGGGAAGCACCCAAATCTCCGTTCTTACAGCCTCTCCTGCTTTTCCAGTTCAATAGCATCCTTTTTTTTGGGGGGGGGGAATAACTGTTTGCTCACGGCACAAAGAAGCTGGGAACAACTTGGTCCTTTGCCTCAAAATCAGCATTTTTATTGAAAAAGGCTAATTGCATTGCTGTATACAATCACACCAGGTAGTGTGCTACTTCAAGGAAATTGGTACAAAATATACCTCATGTACAGTCACCAACATGGACCACACACTCACGTACACACACACACACACACACACCCTAGCAGCTGTGGACTCTGTTGTCACACTCCAATGAAAAGTAGGGAGAAGCAGCAGCTGTTAAGGAAAAAAGCTTCAGGAAGAAGTGTTTGTGCAGTGAGGAAGAACTGGGTGTGGGGAGGAAGTTTCTGGAAAAGGTACATGTATAAAAAGGATTTAGTGGAAGCCTAGCAGGGACGCAGTGTCACAACTCCAGGCCTGAGGCCTTTTTTGTGTGTGCACAAGGATTTTGTGGGTGAACATATCCAGGGAACCTGGTGCAGGTCTAGCAAAATGTTCTGCACTGGCTGATCCACAGAGAGAGTCCTTGACAATGGCTGGCAACAAAGGCCACAGATCCCCATCCTCCCAGCCGGCAGCAAAAGGGGATGGAGACAAAAAGGAAGCTATTCTGTTGCTTAAAGCCACCAAGAGCGAAAACGCAAGGAAGCCACTGTTCTACAAAACGGATAGGGGAGTATCTTCCAGCGTTTGTCTAAACAAGAAGAAATAAAACCTTATTTACAGGATCAACACCAGAAGCAGATTGGACAGTAAAAGTGGGATAAAGATAAGACAGCCCACTGCTGCCTTCAAGGAGACTATCCGCTCCCTTCATAGGCAGAGCAAAGCCGATTGCCTTTCAGATAATGCTGTTCTGGTGTAGGGGGTGGGGTGGGGGTGTTTTAAAAGAATCCCCCAAACCCTGGGCTTATAAAAACAGGTCTGGCAACTGGAGAATTAACAGCCCTCTTTTCTATGAGATCCTGAGCAAGAAAGCAGATGACTTCTGAGGATTAGGTTAAGAGAAGCTCTCATAAGGCTAAGCCAAGAAGGTGCCCTTTAGCTGATGCTTGGCTCCCAACCTCTAGATGGGAGGGAGGCAGGACTCCCATCCACACCTGGATGGCACCACCTTAGATAGGCCAGCTCTAGAACCAGAAATTGCAAAGCCTGCACAGACAAAGATGTTGCAGATTACTTACACCTCATTCACTCCCATGTTTCTAGCTGTGCTCATTGTGGTTCTTTTTAGTCAAGTGTATCACCAAGGCTGCTCCAATGGAAGTCCTGAGGTGTGGAGGACTCTAGCTTAGTCACTTTTATGATTATGAGTGTGCTGTGGGTCTGTTTGCTCCCTCCAGTCCTATAACCACAGTGACACAGACAGACGCAAGCTCACACAGAGCGCAAAGGAGGCAGCAGAATTTTGGAGCTTGGAGAGGATCTGCATGGCCTCTTCATAGTGTTTAGTGAAAAGCTTGTGGCAATATTTTAGTGGTAAAGATAAAATCAGAAGACATTTTCCCTTGCCATGTGGGGGAGGGGGCAGAGGTGGGTTGGGGGACACCTGCAGATAAAATAGGCAGTGGTCAGGAACAATGTGAATTAAGAGTCCAGCAACTTTGGGGGGTGGGGAAGGCAAAGGTTCACCCTCCTTGTGCTAATGCACTTTTGACTCCACCCAAGAAACCCTGTCTGAAATGTCCTGTAAGTTTCAACAAAGGAGTATGTAGCATATTCCCCCATTCACACACTCAAAAGGTCTCACACAATTCAAAAACATAAAACTGACCACGCTAACGGATATTTAAACAGTGTTAGTAAAATGTACAAATCCAACCAGTCTATTTACACAAGCAATAAATATTGGGAGTGGGGTGGGGTGGGGTGGAACATTAGTAAATTCATTTTGAGATTCTCTTTACAAAAAAAAAAATCTGATCACATCAGACAATAGTCCACAGACCCTACTTCACTGTCAAAGGTTCTTAGTCCATTAAACACACACAAGAAAAAAACTGGAGTGGCACTTCCCAAGAGGGAGGGGGGCAGTTTCCTTGCAACCCTCTAGAGCAAATCACTTAGCCCTCCTCCCACCTCATCCTTCTCTCCACCCAAGGTCCTTATTTACAGTGTGTTTTGTACAGAAACCAACTTCCTTCAACTCCTGCCTCTGTTGGCCAGCGGAGGCGTTTTGTCATAGAAACACGCTTGCCATTTTTGATCTTTGGTGGAGGCTCTTAATGGAAAGGGGAGGGGGAAGGAGTTTGGAAAAGTTCAAAAAAGTCTTGAGTGGGTTGACCCTATTCTGGCACAGGATCCACCTTCGCTGGTGGCCTTAAATCCACACGAGGAATCCACAGGGCCCTCCATGTGGACAGGCAGCGGTGGGGGAAAGTTTCAGACTCCTGTTGAGGACAAAAAAGTGCATTTCTGGACCAATTCCAGGCAGTGAGTTCGCTTGACCAGGACAACCAAGAAGGAACTGTATCCAGGAGCATGGAAGATGAAGACAGTCGTTGTCCCACACATGGGCTCGCTCCAATCTCCTGAACTCCCAGTCCCCAGCCTCTGCTCGGGTGCATCTTAGCAGAGAATGGAGAAAGCAAAACCCCCTTAGCAGCACCACGCTGATCGGTGTAGACACCTAAGGCAGGCTACGGCTTCAGGCAGCCACGTAAGCTTGGCTTGCACCATGGAAAGGTGTTGTGTTTTTTTTAATGGAAAATAAAAATGTCCTCCTCGTTGTTGTTGTTTTTAAAAAAGACGAGATGCAGACCTGATTTAAAGGTAAGGGCCAGCTGCTGCCAACGCAGAGAGAGAGAAAGCGCGGAGAGCAACGTGCAGGAGCGGTGTTGCTGCTAAGGGATCCCGCTTCCAATTTCCAGGGTTTCGGCTGGGGCACCTTCTTGGCAAGATGGAGAAAAGGGTCAAGGCTGCCGGGCTGGGGAGATCAATCACATCATCTCTCACACACCTGCCCCCAACCCCATGGCGTTTAAGACAGACTGGTAGCCAAGAGTGGAACAGCACTGAGTTGGTGAGGGGGCAAAGCCCGTGGGTGGGGCAGGTGACCCTCTGCCCCAGGGGTTAGAAGATGCCTTTGGCAATTTTGAGGCCTTTCTGCTTCATCCGTGGCAGCGTGGAGCTCGATCCATGCTTGATCTTGACGGCCTTGGAGAAGCCTCTCTTCTTGAGCACAAAGTCGTAGTTGGCAGCAGAGTTCATGGCGTAGAAGACATTGGCGTTGTCCGGGATTTTCAGTTCTAGGGGGACAAGGGGGGGGGAGTGGGAGAGTGGGAGAGAAGAAGTCAGGTTCAAGGACTGGGCTTTTAAGGAGATGCTACGGAGAAGGGACGCGGGTGGCACTGTGGGTTAAACCACAGAGCCTAAGACTTGCTGATCAAAAGGTTGGCGGTTTGAATCCCCGTGACGGGGTGAGCACTCGTTGCTCGGTCCCTGCTCCTACCAACCTAGCAGTTTGAAAGCGTGTCAAAGTGCAAGTAGATAAATAGGTACCGCTCCAGCGGGAAGGTGAACAGCGTTTCCGTGTGCTGCTCTGGTTCGCCAGAGTCGTGCTGGCCACATGACCCGGAAGCTGTACGCCGGCTCCCTCGGCCAATAAAGCGAGATGAGCGCCGCAACCCCAGAGTCAGCCACAACTGGACCTAATGGTCAGGGGTCCTTTTACCTTTACCTTTACAGAGAGGGGAACAGCTCCAATTCCCACCAGCCCCAGCCAGCATGGCCAATGGTCAGCATGGCCAACCAGGTACCCAAATTGGAAGCCATGAGCAGGACTCTTAACTGCAGCGGCACTTTTTCTGACTTGCAATTCCCAGCAACTGGCGTTGAGAGGCACACTGCCTCTGACAGTGGAGGGAAAACATAGCCATAATCGTGGCTAAGTAACCACGGCACCTCACCTCTCTCTTCTGAGATGATCTGAATGAGCTCATAGTCCTCCGGCCGGTCCCCATCCAGATTGTGTTTGGCCATGGCTTTACGGATCACAACCGGGGTCTTGTCCTGGCTGGTTACCTGGAAAATATTAATGTAAAAACAAAAACCCACATTTAGGCAAGCACCTAATCTTGAATGCTGAAGGCCCCAGGTTCACTTGCCCATGGCACCTCCAGGAAGGGCTTGGAGGTAACCTTCCTTGAAACTCTGGAAGGCTACTGCCTGTCAGTGTTGACAGTACTGAGCAAAATCGGCCCATGGTCTGACTCGGTGTAAGGCAGCTTCCAACGTTCATCAGGAGCATCTAGAGTTCAGTGGGCAGAGGATCTGCTTTGCCTGCAGAAGGTCCCAGTTCAATCCCTGGCATCCCCCTAGTAGGGCTGAGATAGGACTCCCTGCCTGAAATCCTAGAGAGCCTCTGCTGGTCAGTGTAGGAAGTACAAAGGCAGATGAGCTGATGGTCTGACTTGGTTTAAGGCAGCTTCCTAAGGACTAGCACAGAACATTTAGTGAACAGATATCCTAGGCAGGCTCTTTACATTTGCACCCAAAAGGCTTCCTGAAAAAACCCTCCGGATTTCGAAGTGCACCCAACTACCCACCTCACAGAAAAACAAAGACCCCTCCTCATCAAAAGACCCTCACCAGAATGCTCTTGTACATGTTTCCATTCTCCACGGCCAAGCTGACCCGGATGATGCAACAGTCGTCAATTTGCTGGTTATAGAGGGGCAAGGAGAGAGAGGAGTAGCTAGAGATGCCTGAGACAGAGCGCTTGTGGGTGCGGGAGGCCGTCACTGGCGTGGAAGAGACAGAGGAGGAGGAGGCGCTGCTAGAACTCGAGCCGATTCCAGAGGTGTCCAGGGAGGAAAGCGAGGTGGATTCCCAGAACTGCGGAGGGAGGAGAGAAAGAGGGGAGAGAATTAAAGGGCTTTATTTAAGCCTCCTGCAACACAGCGGGTGTTTCCTTTTCTGCCTCCCCAGGTATTCCTTATTGAGAAAAATCACCTTTCTACTACAGGCAGTGCTCAGGGGCACCCCCTCCTGGCCAGAAGCGGAGTTGAACGTCTGGGCGTCCAGGGCGGGAAGGTAACACTAATGGGGCGGGATAAATTACATTTCAGAAACACGCGGCGGCTTGCAAGGCACAGGCCCCTCCCACCTCGAGCACAGGAGGGGGAGGGGCTCATATCAGCTCCGCCCACCCGCCCCGCCCACCGCCAACAGCCTCTGAAGCCTGCTCCCTACAGGCGTTTGCCTTGGGACAGAAGGATTTCCAGGCCTGCCCGTTCCAAAACCTGTCCCCTGCCCCCAAAGGGAAAGTAGGCCTCTCCCCCGACAACGGGGCGCACCTGCCACCTGCCACCTGCCCCCCTGGGCACAAGCGGGGCCTAGCAGGACGCTGTCTTGTACCTTCTTCTCTTGACCCTCGGGAGAGTCAGGGATGAAGCTGATGTTGATCTCCTCCACGTCGGAGCTGCTGGAGCCGGCCGACGTGACACTGACGGAGTCAGCCATGTCCCCACTGCACAGGTAGGGACCGCACTTCAGCTGGTCAAAGGACTTGGAGTGGGAGCTGCCGCTGGCACAGGAGGATTCGGTGCTGGGGGCCTGCCGGCTGGGAAGAACAAGGAAAGCAAATCAGCAGCTTTCAGGAAGGGGCCCAGGTGGCTCAAGGCAGAAGGCCCCAGGCTCACTCCCCAGTGACATCTACGCTCCCTGCCTCGAACCCTGGAGAGCTGCTGCCGGTGAGTGTAGACAGTATTGTGCGAGACAGGAACATTCTAAGCCAGGCCAGTAGTCTATTAAAATGAGGCTTCAGTTCAGAACCATGAGGACTAGGATCTTACGTTGTTTTTAAAGGAAGAGCTCTAGCATGCAGAACATTGCAAGCAGAAAATTGCATGCTCAATCACCAGCATCTCCAGATAGGCTTGGCAGAGACTGCTGCCAGTCAGTGTAGATAATATTGGCTAGAGCCATGGTGATGTAGTGGTTGGAGTGTTGGACAAGGACCCGGGAGACCAAGGTATATATTCCCCCTTCAGAAGGTCCCAGGTTCAATCCCTACAGGCCTTGGGCTTAAAATAAAACAAGGGTACTCAAGCCAGTAGGATGTTAATTAAAATTGCATTAACTAGCTTTGGGTCCCCAGATGCGGTTGGACTGCAACTCTCATCATCCATGACCAAGCTGGCTGGGGGGTGATGGGCATTGTAGTCCAACAATGCCCGACAACCCACTGTTACAAGTAACCCCTCTAAGCTAGCCCATCCCCAAAGTTGGACGAAAAATTCAACTCCAGTCTAGTTGGCTTCTGGAAGGGGCCAATGTACATTCTTGGCTTGTGCCTCATGCAGCAAAAGAGAGAGAGAGAGAGTGAGTGAGAGAGAGAGAGTGTGTGTGAAAGAGAGGAGTGTTCTGCTAGCCTCAGTATAAAGGCAGCTACTTCCTGTCTCCTCAAGTTCTTGATGACGCCTCCTCATTTCACCTGAAGGCAGCCACTGCAGCAATGGTACACTCTGGTGTGAGATGCCAGCTCCACTGGGCACCTCCTGCCCCTAAACTGTGCGGGATGGTTATTATAGGAATGTCTATGCCTGAGTTTAGATTTTTATTTTCCTCTTCCCTCCTTGTCCCTTTTTCCTTATGTGTTGTGGAGGGCTGTTTTTTGTTTTTTTAAAAGAAGATTGGAAATCTGTGGGCAGGGACTGTCTTGTTTTCATTGTATTATAAGCTGCTCCGGGAGCCATTTTGGCTGAAGAGCAGGGTATGAGTGTTCTAAATAAAGACATAAATAATAAACAATTTCTGCAGCCAGAGTGTCTCTCAAAGCTGTCCTCTAGCCCCAACTTGTTTTAAGCTGGCTCTTAAAATGAGGGCTCAGAGATGCCCCTGGAGCAACACTGCACTTTGGGATTGACCCACAAGGACTTACTCGCTCCAGCGCTTGATGATCCCTGTGTTTTTCTTCGCCTTCAGGGTGTTGCTGGCTGACTCCGACAGGGGCTCAATCTCACAGGAGAGGCCGTAGCTGGAAGGAATGGAGAGAAAGGACACTGGTTGGTGTTTGCATCAACTTTGAGCCTCTTGCCTCAAGAGCTGTTCTCTTCATCCTCCTGCAGGATGGGGGAGACTTCAGGCCCAGGGGTTCCAAAGTGGCCTCCCAGGCTTCTCTGTCCGACCCTCCAGACTCTCTTCCTGGGCTCTGCCCTCCCGTTCACAGGCCACATCCTTTCACCAGCCCTGCTCTTGGAAAGGGGGCAATGCCTCTTGCCTGCCTACAGGGAGAGATGTGGGGGTAGGCATAGCCTACAGTGTAAAAGGTGAGAGTGATACCTGTTGCTCCACTCACTTTCACCTCTAGCCTTGCCCACCACTGACCTGCTATCCCTGGGAGGTTGATAATGATCATGCACAACACTTGACTGGAAAAGGTTCCTCACCCCTACCCTAAAGGTAAAGGGTAAAGGGACCCCTGACCATTAGGTCCAGTCGTGAATTGACTCTGGGGTTGCGGCGCTCATCTCGCTTTATTGGCCGAGGGAGCCGGCGTACAGCTTTCGGGTCATGTGGCCAGCATGACTAAACCGCTTCTGGCAAACCAGAGCAGCGCACGGAAATGCCATTTACCTTCCCGCCGGAGTGGTACCTATTTATCTACTTGCACTTTGACGTGCTTCGAACTGCTAGGTTGGCAGGGTCAGGGACTGAGCAACGGGAGCTCAGCCCGTCGTGGGGATTCAAACCGCCGACCTTCGACCCGCCAACCTTCTTAAAACTGAGCCCTCAGCTGTGCATGAAATTTACCACCTCATTCACAGGTGGGTTAATTGGAGTGTAGAAGGAATGGATTTTACTGAATATTATTTGGGTAGGATTGAAACTCTCAAATGGGTTGGATGGGGGAGCCTGAGGGGAAAAGTCATATGATGACTCCAAAATTTCTTAGAAATTTCATGGCATAGTGCCCATGGGGGATGTATGGTCTTAAGCACATCTTTACGTCCATTGTGCTAACTATGTTTTTGTGTGTATGGCGTCGATACGTAATCCTTTTTTTAAAAAAAGGACAAGTTTCTGGTCCTCAAGAGGAACAGCGATGAAGATGTAAATGGAGCCTCCTATTGAAAGCACCCCAACTAAGCAGGATGTAAGAAGAGACTGGTGCTGGATCAGGCCAAACAGTGGCCTCAATGTGAAGCCCCAGTACAGGAACTGAGCACAACGGCCACTCTCCCCACTTGTGATTTGTGGTAACTGGTATTACCTCTGACAGTGGAGGTAGGGCACAAGAGTCCTGCTGGATCAGGGCCAATGGCCTATCTAGTCCAACATCCCATTCTCACAGTGGCCAACCAGATGCCCCAATGGGAAGCCTGCAAGCAGGACGTAAGCACAGAGCCCTCTCCTCACCTGTGATCTTTAGTGTTCAGCAAAGGTACTTGCTTGGACTGGGGAAGCCCACTGGAAGCCCACGTGATTTAATATTTGAGATGAGGGGGGAAGGAGAGGGCTCACCTCTCTGCCTCACTGAGCCGCTCGATGCTATGGAACCAGACCACAAAGCGATCTTCCTGCGTGAAGTTGTAGTTGTTGCAGGCTGACTGGAGCAGTTTGATCTGGGCGATGACTTCAAACTCCTGCAGGTGGAGAGTGGGGGTGGGGGAAAGCAGGGTTAAACTTGGCTCTCCATACACTTCCTTGCTAGCCCAGAAATATCACTGTAAGGGGTCCTACGGCACCCTTCCCTGACCTACAGCCTTCCAGAGTTTCTGGACTACAACTCCTATCAGACCTGGCTGATAAGTCACAAAGCGTATAAAAAGTATTAATGAAACAGGGCAGAGTGCTGTCGTTTAGGGTGCCTGCCAGCCACTTTCCCATCATACTCCATTCCACCCCCCAGCCAGCCATACCCTCCTCCCAGTATACTCCATTCCATCCCCCCACCCACCTCCAATTTCTGGTTCCCCAACCCCACTGAGCTATAGAGAAATTCTATGGCCATTGAGAATGCTCAGTGCTTGGAAGCCTCAGTTTGGTATGCTGGTTTTATTCTCTCCCTTGTTTACGGCTGCTGCACTTTATTGAGAATTTAAAGCCACCTATAAAACGTTTGCTACTCATCATAAAGTTGGTTAAAAACAACAACAGTTCTCACCTTCCTCCTTTTCTCAAAGTTGATCAGGCCAGCCTGAAAGAAAAGAAAAGCAGGTCGTTAAAACCCGGCGAATGCCCCACCCCCGTCCCCAGCTGCCTACCGGTTCAATTTCTGAGTATCCAAAATGTGGAAAAACTTTTAAGAATAGGTAAGTTTGCAGCAAAAATAACAGATTCAAGGATCTAATCAGAAAACTGTACTTTTCTGTAAAAAAGGATTATGAAATAAACCTGGAGATGCCAGGGATTTGAACCCAGAACCTTCTGCATGCAAAGCAGATGTCCTACCAATGAGCCACAAGTCTTTGCTGTACTCTGTTTAACAGGGCTGAGGAACCTATGGCCCTCCAAATGTTGCTGGAGTCCCATCAGGCCCAGGCAGCATTGTGTAATGGTCAGAGATGGGAAAAACCACAAGACTCATTTTTCAACGGCACTTGCATTTCAGATTTTCAACTGTACGCCCCTCATGAGCAGGGGCTGTTCTCGTTTTGGTGATGCTGTTTAGGCTTGCAGTTGAAATGGTTTCCCAATAACAAAAAAATGCATTTAGGCACCCCTTTAAAATCTGTAGGAAGCTACAAATGTCCACCAGGGGGCAGTGTGACTACAGGTAAAAATATCTGCTCATGTGAGACTCTTAGGGAGACCTTATAAGGTTCCATCATGGAAACGTTATGCAGTGGTGTGCCATTTCTTTACAGGAAAAAAATTAGCGCAACAGGGAACGTGGCAAAGGAAAGATTAGTTTGCTTGAAAGAGGGAGCGGGGGGGGGGGGAGGCTTGGTGATACTTACATCCACGTAGTCCTTCATGGCTGTGTCCAGCATCACTAAGTCAGTGAGGAAGGTGCCCAGGTAAGGGATGGTGCCTTGCATCACGCCCTGTAACAGGAGCCAAGGGGTTAAGATCAATGAGAGAGCCACCGTGTCCAGAGAGCCCCAACATGGGAGTTGGTTAAAAAATGAGAGATAAGGAAGCTTTGGCCCTCTGGACTTCAACTGCCTATGTTTCTGGGTCACTGGCAATGCTTGTAGGGGCTGATGGGAAATGTAGTTCAGCCGTGTCTGGAGGGCCAAAGCTTCCCCACCTGTAATAAAGAGGATTTCCACCACCACACATCAGGACCAAAGGTTCCACAAAATATGGAGTGCACCAAGGTCCCCCCCGGGCTTGATCTCGGAAGAGGTATTCCCTCCACTCTCACTGTAGGGGCAGCCTTCCATCTCTTGCTAGCAGAAAGGAATGCTGCAATTTAGATCAGCAGGCCTCTAGCCCTCCAGACATTGCTGGACTACAACTCCCATCATTCCTGATTATTGGCCAGTGCTAGCAGCAAGGGCTGATGGGAGTTTGAGTCCCGGAGGGCCACAGAGGTTCCTTACCCCTGGCTTAGAAGGATCAAGTGAGAAGGTAAAACGAAAAACCTATTTCTCTAACCAAGAATCTGAAATTCTGCTGATATCTCCAAATAGCACAGACTTATGAATCTGGCTTGGTATTTCTTTATTGCATTTATATCCCATCTTTCCTCCAAGGAGCTAAATAATAATAATAATAATAATAATAATAATAATAATAATAATTTATTATTTGTACCCCGCCCATCTGGCTGGGTTTCCCCAGCCACTCTGGGCGGCTTCCATAGAAACCAAAAAACACTAAAATATCATACATTAAAAACTTCCCTGGCATACATAAAGGTGGCATACATAGTTCTCTTCCTGTTCTACCCACACAACAACCCTGTGAGGTGGGTTAGGCTGGCCTGAGGCTACGCAGTGAGCTTCCAGTGAGGATTTGAATCCTGACCTCCCAAGTCCTAGCCTGGCACCCTAACCACTAAACCACACAGCCTCTCTGGTAAAAAGTCCTATAAAACCCCATATCCGACTCACCATCTCCCGCTGCTGCTGCTGCCGTTTCTGAGCCCTCTTTGGGTTAATCTCTAGGGTGGCGAACTTGGATGTCCCCTCCTGCATTGCCAAGGAAAGAGAGACAGGGAACCATTAATATGAGAGTCTGGGTGTACAGCTTTCTTTCGAGATGACTGCAGTAATCATCAATAAACAAGAGTGGCAGGAGGGCCACAGTTCAGTCCCTGGTGGCATCTCCAGGTAGCCCTGGAAAAGACTATGCCCCCCCCCCCCCGCCTGAAACCCTGGAGAACTGCTGCTAGTCAGTGTAGATGATAGTGAGCAAGATGGACTGAGCATTTGGCTCCGTATAATGAGGATCTGACTCAGTAGAAGACAGCTTCTTATTTATTTCAACCTCTTATTCAGAACCACGAGGACTACAATCTTAGTTCGTTTTTAAGGGAAGGGCCACAGCTCAGTGCTACAGCATATGCTGTGGGTGCATTAGGTTCAATCCCCAATGGTATCTCCAAGTAGGGCTAGTGTGGCCCAATGTACAGCCAAGGGCCACAGGTGGACCTCAAAACCTTTTCTGGAAACCCTTGGCAACATTTAACACACACCCCCCAAAAAAACTCCTTGCACTGCCTTCCCAAAGCTAGGTAAGCAAGGTGCTGGTTTGGAGAAGGCAGCACAAGGGCTGAGGGCATCAAATTTTGGCCTAGGTACCCCCATGTCAAAATAGTATTGCCGCCCACCCAGTATGAAAAGTTGGACAGCCCTGGTAGAAAGGTTTCCTGCTTTAACCCCTGAGGAGCTGCTGACAGTCAGCGTAGGAAATACTGAGCTTGATAGATCAACGGTCTGACTTACAACCAGTATCAGGCAGCCTCCTATATTTCCTATGCAATGGTTTTTATATGCACAGTTGTTTTTTTCATGCACGTTTAAAGTAGATTAAAGTGTTTGCAGGCTTGAAGAATCAGGCTTTCTGCAGTTAGGGAAGTGACGGGGAAATGCTTTGAAAAATGTGGCCGACTGATTAAAGGGGGTATGACTAGAGGACCCTTTAAGCTCTAAAATTCTATGATTCTGAGATGCGTAGTCGCACAGTGCAAGCAGATTAATGCTCACTTTCGTGTAAGCACACCACCATTAAATCAGAGCAAATGATCAGTAGAGGCCAGATTATGATCTACACTCTGCAGAAACTCTGTGCAAGAAAAGCCTGGATCGACTGCAGGAATCCTGGTTTAATGGAATCATGGAAGCAGGAGAGCATTTAAAAACTGACTACAAGGTGGGGTGTCACCCAGGGTCCGGGTCGCAAACCCCACCCATTGCTTAGATGGGTGAGCAGTAATTCTGGGAAAGCTTTGATTGCAGTTTGCTGATAAGAAGAGGGAATCCCTCTGGAATGACTCAATCAGTAGAGAACCAGGTGATAACTCTTAATCTGAGGATCACGGGTACGAGCTGCACATTGCGCAAAAGATTGCTGCATTGCAGGGGGTTGGACTAGAAGACTCTCGTGGTCCCTCCCAACTTTACGACTCTATGATATTCTCTTCCCTGGTACTTATCTCTCACCCTCATCATCCTCACAGGGAGTCCAGGAGGTGCCCAAGCCAAGCAGAGAAGAATCTAAAAACAGCTGTCTCTGCCCGGATTGCCGCAACAGCATTAAAGGAGGCATGACCCATTCCCTAGCAGAAGAGGGGGGTGGGAAGATCTCTCTCTGGATTTACAGTAGATCAACAAAAGGTTTCTGGTTCTCAGGTCACTTCCAGACATCCTGTTTCTTAAGCCTTCATCCTGATTTGTTCGCCCCAAGTTATTGTGAGTTTTGCTGAGCATTATGCCGGGGAGTTAAAAGCCATCCATTTTGCTGAGCATTATGCCGGGGAGTTAAAAGCCACCCATTATTTACTGAGAGTTATTCCTTGAAGCTTGCCCAAGGTCACACTCAGGTTGCTTCGTGACTGAGGGGGGAGGATTTGAACCCTGGTCTCCCAGGCCCTAGTCTGAGACACTCAGGTATCTTTGCTAATCTTTTTATACAACTGTCTTTTTATCTGATATCTTTGCTAATCTACTTCAAACAACCCAGGGATTTCTCCCAAGAAATCCTCATCTACCTTGTGACCAGTGGCGTAGGAAGGGGGGGTACGGGGGGTGCGGGCCGCCCCGGGTGTCATCACTGGGGTGCGTGTGATAAATAAATAAATAAATAAAAATTGGGCTCACGAAACTTTTTAGTTCAGTCAACAAACACAACTAAATGTGGCTGGCACTGGGCGCCACACTGCGGGGGCCGGCACTTACAGCGGGGCCTAAAGTGTGCCCAAGCCATGTGTCTCTCCTGGGAGTGACGTGGTGGCTTGGGCACCTGAGGCTCTTCGCTGCCTAAAACAGTAGTGTGGGGCTTGCGTCTGTCCACCACCTCTCCCCCAGCTGCCCTACAGCTGAGGGGGAGGCAGCGGAGAGGCTTTGTGCAGTGCGCCCTGCCCTGGCTCGCCCTGCCCCCCAGGTGCAGGGTGTGTGTGCCACCCCGGACACCCGAGCGGCTAGTTACGCCATTGCTTGTGACCTATCTCCAAGCTGGCCAGACAGAGAGGAGAAATCACACAACCACTCCACTTTCATGGAGGATAAATGGACCACAGAAGTGAGTGGTGATTTTCGGCCTACCCCATTAGAAAAACCCTTTCAGATCCTCTAAGAGACAATTTTGCTGTGTCTTTGCAGAATCCAGCTGCTTTGTATTTAATCCATTAATTAGTGGAGGAAAAAACCCCTGAGGAGTGGTTGCCAGACTAAAACATCTCCAAAGGTAAGGACATGAGTAATGGAAAGAGGGTGGGAGTCTCACTTAACAACTTCCATGGCAACGGATGTATAAAGCAAACAGCCAAATGCCAACATCACGGACACTGACCAATCAGTGCTGCACATAGGAGGATTTTAGGGTAAAGCTGTAGACAAAGAAAAGCATATTCCAAATGCCTGAATGCCTGTCACCCAATAAAATCTTCCACCTGGCTTCACCCCAAAACGGGTAACAGTTCTCATCAATCGGTCACTTCACAACATTCCTGCCCAGGGCAAATGAAATAAAGCTTTCAAGCATCAGTGGGACCAAACCGATCAAGCACATGTGTCTTGCAGATTTCTTTACTTTTTATTATTAGCAGGTACAGTGGTACCTCAGGTTAAGAACTTAATTCGTTCTGGAGGTCTGTTCTTAACCTGAGGCACCACTTTAGCTAATGGGGCCTTCCGTTGCCACCACACGATTTCTGTTCTCATCCTGAGGTAAAGTTCTTAACCCAAGGTACTATTTCTGGGTTAGCGGAGTCTGTAACCTGAAGCGTCTGTAACCAGAGGTACCACTGTATTTTAAAAGCAGGCATCTTACCTTAATGAGAAGCTCCCGACTCAAGGAATGGTTGTTCTCGTCTGAGAAGATTTCTGACAGCTCGTGGAAAGTGCGGAAGCTTTCTCTGTCAAGAGGGAACAAGGGTATCACTAAAACAACGTACGTCTGCTTTCAACAAGTCTTCTAAGCTGGAGATTTCTATCCCACTTGGTATCTATATTGGTTTCGAAAACATTTTTACATATGCCATTGCTTTAACTGTATTTTATACACGTAATGTTTTAAATCACTTTTACCTAACACAATACTGCATTGCAGCGGGTTGGTCTAGATGACCTTTGGGGTCCCTTCCAACTCCACAATTTCACAAGTCCATGATTGCTCTAGTCAATTACAGGAAGGGCCATAGCTCAGTTACAGAGCACCTGCTCTGCATGCAGAAAGTCCCAGGTTCAACCCCCAATGGCATCTCCAAGTAGGGCTGGGAAAGAACCCTAACGTGACACTCCAGAGAGCTGCTGCCAGTCAGTGTAGACAACACTGAACTAGATGGATCTATGTTCCAACTCAGTATCAGACAGCCTCCTATATTTCCCATGTCACTGTTTTTTATAGACACCACCGTATTGTGGATTTGCTTCAAGATGCTTCACAGGGAGCACTTCGATATGCATGGATTTCAGAAATCCTTACAACAGCAATCACACTGTGCAGCAAGCCAATGCTATTATCCCTTTGCTGCAGGTATGAGTTTGAAATAACAGTTGCCTTGCCTGCAACCGCCCAGTGAATGTGTAGCAGAGGCAAGATCTGAGGTGGAAGACTTGGTGGTGCTGACATCCAAGAGGGATCTGCAGTGCATGCACTTTCTTCCCCTGCACCCAAATTCTTCCTTCATACCCTACTCACCGGGAGACCTCATCCCATGTCTTCTTCAACCTGTGAACAGCGTTGCATTGCAGGGCAGAGAGAATGGCCCGGAGTGAAGAGAAGTTCTTTAGGATCCGGCATTCCTGGAGGAGCACAAGGAAAAACAGTGGGCGTTAGAAGGAGCTAGAAAGAAGAGATGCACATGCAGAGGTTAAAAAAAACCCCTTATTGTGCGTTAAGGGTTAGGCAGTTGTTTCCTGGATCCTCTGCCTTACATTTGAACTGCTATCTTACTTTCCTGGAATGGATTAAGTTCTGTGGCATATACATATACATATGTGTGTTTGTGGGGGGGGGAGAGGGAGAGAGAGAGAGAGAGATTTGCATTTAGGTGACCCAAATGTTGCAGTCAAAAGGAAATGCAAATTAAAACTCCCCGGTTACAGGTAAGCAACAAACTAAAAACTTGTTGCCTATGTTGAGTTTTGCTGCACTTAACAGCAGTGTTAGTAGCGAAGATCGTAAAAATGTAAGCAGAGCCTTCTGGATCAGGCCACTGGTCCAGCATCCTGTTCTCACACTGGCCAACTAGGTACCCTGTTGAGAAGCCTAAGAGCAGGACTTGCTTGTGATCCCCAGCAACTGGAGTTCAGAGGCATCCTCCCTCTTGGCAGTGAAAGCAGAGCACAGCCATTGAGGCTAGTAGCTGATGGTAGCCCTTCTCCTCCACGAATCTGCCTAATCCTCTTTTAAAGCCACCCAAGTTGGTGGCAGTCACTGTCTTCTGTGGTGAGGGCTAGAAACTTGATTGAAAAGAAACACCCCCCCCAAAAAAAAACCCACCCATGTTCTTGAAATGCCCCATTCCAAAACATACTTTGGATTGAGTCCCATCGCAAACCACAATACTATTTATTTATTTTTTTGGAGGGGTCTACAGCCAAGCAACCTACCCGAGCTACTTGAATCCAGTGGTCCACCACCTTGGCTCTTTGCTGTGGCTTCAGGGCCCGATCCCCAAGGCAAGTTGAAATGATGCAGTTGGTGACACGGTTAAACTGGGAGACGGTCGCCCGGATGGTGGGGGCCAAGTGCTCCTTGCCTTTCTTGTCCCGCTGGGACCAGATGCAGCCAAGGCAGTGATAGGGAACCACCTTTTTGAAAAGCTCCTGCAACAGAGAGGCATTAAGACAAGGATCAGGAAAAGCAAGGATGGTGGCTTGAAGAGGGCAAGTTGTCATTCATTTACAGTGGAGGCTCGGGTTGCGAACGTGATCCGTGCAGGAGGCATGTTCGCAACCTGCAGCGCCACGTCTGCGCATGTGTGGGTTGCGATTTGGCGCTTCTGTGCATGCACAAAGCGTGATTTAGTGGGTCTGTGCACGCGTCGAAACCCGGCAGTAAGCAGTTCCAGTACTTCCAGGTTCGGCACGGTGTGCAACCAGAAAACGCACAACCTGAAGCGTCTGTAACCTGAAGTATGACTGTATTTAGAAATTTAATGCCCTTTCCAAGGGTTTTGGAGGAGGAGGAACATAAGCACATCAGAACATCCTGCTGGATGCATCTTGTCTAGCATCTTTTTTGCACAGCGACTAGCCAGATGTCCACAAGGGTGACCTGAGCACAACAGCATTCTCCCCTCCTGCGGTTTCCTGCGACTGGTACCCAGAGGCATGGCTAAGTTGCCTAAGGCTTTATGAGCCAAAACTGAATTGAAACTGGAAGAAACTGATAGCCAGCGCAGCCAGGTCGGCATCCATGTCATATGCTCATTCCATCTAGTCCTAGTGGGAAATCTGGCTGCTGAACTCTGGGTTAGTTGCAGTTTCCAAAAAAAGTCTTCAAGGCCAGCCCCATGCAGCAATCTAACTCAGAGTAATATCTTATGTACGAGAGCGGGTGGGGGTGGGGATTGTCACAGAAAGCACGCCCGGGCTGAATCAGACACTCACGGCATCCATTAGTGTGAATTGTTCGGCCACCATCTCTGGCGAGAAAGAGAGGAAATCTAGCTTGCCTTCTCCTAGCCCATTCTCCTCTTCTAGCCGCAGGGTGCAGCTGGCATGGTCCACAGCTGGGAGAGACAAGGGGACAGAGTCAAGGCATGGAGCAACTGGCAGGAAGGCCAGCAGAGGACAGGGCACCTGCCATCGCTCCCCGACCCCCAGCCCAATCTAAGCACAGATCAGAGGGGCTATAAAAGGAAGTGGCAGAGAACACCCTTCGCAGGAAGAATTCAATCCTTGGCATCTCCAGCTAAAAGGGTCTCGTGGAGTCAGGCTGAGACCATCTCCAAAGCTGGAGGCCTGGAGGCAGCTGCTGCCAGTCAGACTAGAGACTATAGGCACCCCTGATTTTGTATGTGTTCAAAGAACATGTGACTATGCATGCACGGGCCATTTTTGGACCAGCCAATTGGGGGCATAACAAGCTTATGTGTGCTCCATGATGTCCTGGAATGCAACCCCTGCACAAATCAAGGGTTGTCTGCACATGTCCCACCCACCCCAACCACCAATGGCCATTTTGGACTGTAGCTGTAGCCCAAAATCTCTGGAGGGCACCAGGTTGGTGAAGTTTGGCCTGTATGATGGAAGGGGGCCATCGCTCAGCTGTAGGGCAAAAGTCTTGCATCTGCAAGGCTCCAAGTCCAGTCCTCGGGATATCCAGATAAATGGAGTTGCGGGTGGTGGTGGGGGAGAACCCTCTCTGCCTGCCTGTGACCTAGCAGAGCTGCTGCCAGTCAGAGTTAGCGGCCCTGGGGTATGTGGAACGACCGGCCAATGCACTGGAATGCAGCTGCTTAATCTTAACCTGGCCTTTCTTGCCTATGGAGCTCAGGCAGGCTGCCCCACCCATTCCTGTTTGCTATCTTATCTCCACAACAACCCTGTGAGGTAGGCTAAGCTGAGAGAGAGAAAGAGAGAGAGAGAGAAGCCCTGCTCACCTTCCGCCTCCACCTCGGCCCGCTCCTGCTGCTGGAACTGCGTGAAGAGGATGCGGGCTCTCCGCTCCAGGTCTGAGCCTGGGATGTTGAGCCGCACATAAATTATCAGCTGCTTCAGGCAGGCGTAGTCCGGAGGCTTGCGGAAGTCTTCGGAGTACTGATCCAGCCAGGCACCCAGGATGGACGAGATGGTGCTGAGGAGGAGGAGGAAGAATAAGAAGTTGGGCTTCCTCCACAAGCCAGGTCAATGGGCGTTTCAGAGGGTTGCATTGCACCCAAAAAGGGGGGGTTGACCTTGAGGGGTGGGGATCCTCCGGCCCATGGACCTAATTGCTCCACCCCTTTTGACTAAGTCCCATGTACGGAGGCAGCTGAGCCAAAGGAGGCAATGGTCGCTGATCGTCCACATGGGCATCTGACATCGGGGTGATATCAGGTGACTGACAGATGGGCAGCCCCAGCGGCAGGGGGGGGCATGGGAAGTTGAGGATCTGTGGCCCTCTGGCTGGATCCAATCCCTCACCCCCACTTCCATGCACAGAATCCAGGCTGAAGAAGGGTTCCTCACCCCTGTCCTGGGGTAAACCACTTCTGAATCTTTTACTGTGTCTCTCTTGCACGCACACAAAATATTGCCATGCTGGTTAGAAATCTGAGGAAGTTGCCCAGCACTCCATCCCTGCTAAGGTATCTAAGATGGTAGCCTCCAGGTGTTGTTGGACTACAACTCCCATCATCCCCTACTAGTTTGTTCAACAGTGAAGGAATGATGGGAGTTGAGGTCCAATGACGTCTGGGGAGTACTACCTTGATTACCCCCTGTGCCATCACTCACAGGCCAGACACTTACTTTTTCAGCTCCAGCCTCTCGTCCACTGCATGCCTGGGGTGGTCTCCGTTGACCTGGAGGTGCAGTTTGCCATATCTAGAGGACCAGGGAAAGCCAATCAAAGCTTTGGGATGCACACACATGCGTTTCAGGGATTACTTGCCCCCAAAACAGTTCCGACTACCAGCATGGTCAGGCGTGATGGAAATTGTATTATCGTTTCATTTTTCATTTATGAATCACCCCCCATGAGCTGTCTCACAAAGCCATTTAGAATAAAACAACATTGCACTGGGTAAAAAAAGAATAAAGATTCTCATCCGCATCCGTGGTGGATTTTGTACGGGGCTTTCAGAATAACCTTTCTGAGGTAATAATTGCCATTTTTATCAATCACTGTTTATTTCACCGGTGAATTGCTCCTCCTCATCCAGAAGTGATTTACCAAAAAAGCAATTATGAATATAAAAATGGTTTAAAACCATGGCTCATCCATAAAAATCAATCCAGTGGGGTTCAAGATTTTGGAAGGCTTTCATCGTCAGCAGGTGCTGAAAAGAAAGTAGGGAAGGCACTTGTCTGATGTGCAATGAAATGGGGTTCCAAAGGCTCAGTGTCACCCCACTAATGGCCTAATTTTGATGGACAGGCCTTCTGGTAGGATGGCATCTGCAGAATGCCTTCTCCTGCAGAATGCAGTGATTGGCTGGGTATTACTATTATTGCATTTATAACTCACAATTTCCTCCAAGAAGCACAAGGTGGTGTACATGGTACAACCACCTTCCTATTTTACCCTCACAACACCCCTGCGAAGTAGATTGGGCTGAGAGTGAGTGACTGGCCCAAGGCCACTCCATTGAGCTTCATGACTCCATAGGAATTTGGACTCCCCAAGGTCCTAGGCTGACACTCTAACCCCTATGCCACACTGTAGTAGAGGAGATCTTTCAAGTATCTGGAGGAGTCCACAGCGACTACCATGCTACACCACTAACTGCTCTTCCCGACAGCAGTTTGGACTCAGGAACTGGTGTCTTACCCGACAGAGCCCCACAAGGAGAGAGAAGGCAGAAGATTACCTGTTCAGAAGGAGGTCCAGGACCTGCTTGGTCGTGGCAAAGGCACGGTATGTACAGAGGAAGATGGTGACGTAGGTGGAATCATTGCCTTTGAATGCAGAGACGAGGTATTGCACCAGCTTCTCCAGGGTCCCAGCTTTGATGGTCCGCACCTTACAAGTCTCGTACAGGTTTAAGGCCGACTCGTTCTCAAACTGTGAAAGGGACAGAGAATTACATGAGCCGCTGCTTCAAGGGGAGTTGTGGAAGCCGTTCTAGTGCTTTTCCAGCTGCACTGGCTCCCGGTGGAGTACAGGGTCAGATTTAAGGTGCTGGTTTTGACCTTTAAAGCCCTTCACGGCCTAGGACCCTCGTACCTACGGGACCGCCTCTCCTGGTATGCCCCACGGAGGACCTTAAGGTCCATATATAGCAACACCCTAGAGGTCCCGGGCCCTAAGGAAGTTAGATTAGCCTCAACCAGACCCAGGGCCTTTTCAACACTGGCTCCAGCCTGGTGGAACGCTCTGTCTCATGAGACCAGGGCCCTGCGGGATCTGATTTCTTTCCGCAGGGCCTGTAAGACAGAGTTGTTCCACCTGGCCTTTGGCTTAGAATCAGTTTGATTCCCTCCCCCTCTTTCTTTTTCCTTTCTCCTCCTGTGAAGAGGCTGCATCCTAATGTTTTCATGTTGTATTTTAATCTTTTTAAATTGTATTTTAATCAACTTGTTTTTATTATTGGTTGTTAGCCGCCCTGAGCCTGGTCTTGGCTGGGGAGGGCGGGGTATAAATAAAAATTTATTATTATTATTATTATTATTGAGCTGTGAAGGTGGGGGGGGGGAGACATTACCCCTCCAAATGTTGCACCGGGTAACATCACTAGGAGTAAGTGCATATCAGGTCCAACTTCCATGTATTACCTGAGAGGCAAGGCCTCTGCTTACATGCCTCTAGCAAAGGACAGCCCTGTTCCACTGGTCAAACACTCAGAACAGCCCTGTAAGGCTGGCGACTTTAGTTGCCTCCACACCAGAGACAGAAAGTTGCACAGGTTCTGAGGTGACATCACAACTAGTGACCTGCAAGCTCATAAAAAAGTCACTTTCGGCCACAGTGCCCTGTCTGTTCTTGCGAAAGGATGGAAGCCTTCACTTACCCCCAGCCATCGCTGCCCCTTGTTGGCTGTGTGGTGGAGCTGGACTTTCCGGAGCGAAATGCTATAGATCACGCCATCTTCCACCTCTTCTCCGATCTCCTGAGTGGAGCTCTGCAAAGGGATCAAAGAAACAGAAAGAGATGGGCAAGTGGGCCTATTAAATAAAACATATGCACTGTTTTTGTCAGCTTCATGGGTACAAAATGGCAGCCCAAAAGGGATTAGCTCAGGCACAGGCAAACTCTGGCCCTCCAGATGTTTGGGACTACAATTCTCATCATCCCTGACCACTGGTCTTGTTTTCTAGGGATGATGGGAATTGTAGTCCCAAACATCTGGAGGGCCGGAATTTGCCTATGCCTGGATTAGCTGTTTTCTCCATCTCAAGGCTCCCCAGCCAAAAGGTGGCCATATTTCAAGAGAACGTCCAGATCACAAGAGCTCCACAGAACATGGTAGATGTCCCTTATTTTGAAATACTGCCCAAAAAATCCTGCAGTTTGGGGGCTGTGGCTTTTGACATGCCCACATTTTTTAAAGTTTTAAATCTATTCACTGCCATTGAATCTCAAACCAGGACAGAGCTGGGGGGGGGGGGATTGGGAGAACATTTGGAAATCTAAGAAAACTGTGGTAGGCACCACTAAATGCCCTTTTAACAGATAAGTGTCTGAGTTCATGCACTGGGGGGAAAAATACACTTTGGAACTCCCTGCCTATTGACATCAGGCAAGTGCCTTCACTGTACTCTTTCTGGCACCTGCTTAAAACACCTTTGTTTAGATGAGCCTATCCACATATTTAGGAAGCAGAAACAAGTTTCAACCTGTTTTTAGTAAATAACAATGATGAAAGATAAAAAATATATATATTGAAAGATGTTCCAGTAGCACCTTAAAGACGAACTAAGTAAAAGCTTTCTAGGTATGAGCTTTCTTCGGATACTGTTTTAGGTTATTGTTATTTTAATGTTTAAGAAGTCATAATAATAATAATAATAATAATAATAATAATAATAATAATAATAATTTTTTATTTATACCCCGCCCTCCCCAGCCAAGACCGGGCTCAGGGTGGCTAACAACCAATAATAAAAACAAGTTGATTAAAATACAATTTAAAAGATTAAGATACAATAATAAAACAATTAGGGAGCAATCTCATCATAGGAGGAGAAAGAAAAAATAAAAAGGGGGAGGGAATCAAACTGATTCTGAGCCAAAGGCCAGGTGGAACAACTCTGCCTTACAGGCCCTGTGGAAAGAGATCAGATCCCGCAGGGCCCTGGTCTCAAGAGACAGAGCGTTCCACCAGGCCGGAGCCAGTGTTGAAAAGGCCCTGGCTCTGGTTGAAGCCAATCTAACTTCCTTAGGGCCCGGGACCTCTAGGGTGTTGCTATATATGGACCTTAAGGTCCTCCGTGGGGCATACCAGGAGAGGTCTTACATTTTTGTTGCTAATTGGTAATTTTATTGTTCTATCTTTTTCTGGTAAACTGTTTCAGTGATGATGATGATTTTTTTTTTACCATCAAGCAGTGTATAAATTTCATTACAATTAAAAAAAATAAAAATAAAAAAATCATTCGCATGTTCTCAATATGCCAGGCTGCAAAGAAGTATCGCACAGAGGCTTTTCATTTGTGGAAGCTGGTTGCGAATAGTGTACTGCCACTTAACAGGGGTTGGGGTTACATGTCACAAAAGCAAGGGTTACAATAAACTGTTGCTGTGTGAATTGTTTCTGTTCAGATAGATTTCTAACTAATCAACCATGCTCTTTTCCTGGATACTTTGTTCTACCTTTACTCACCACTCAATTTTCTTGGTGTCCCCTTCCCCTCGGACAAACAGCATTTTGTGGTTACCGAGAATGCTCAGTTCTCATTGGGCTGTTTTTGTGTGTGAGGGGGTTTCCCTCAAGGTATGTTATTGTACTTCTGCAAGCCTTGAGATTTCCCCAGAGCATGCCACACACCTTCCTCATATTTCTTCCTTGCTCCATTTTGGAAACAGAACTGTCACAATTCGGCATCAAAGCTTGCTATTGTTATTAAGAACGTAATCTAAAACTTGATCTAAGTTTACCAATCACCACAAGTTTATGCCTACAAAAATCACTGCAAAATAACTGGAAAACAATCAAATGGCATTTTTAAACGACAACAACGACAACAGGAAGCTGCACATCTTACAAAGTTTACATAACCTTTTAGAAAGCAGCAAAACACATGAGATATTAAGTGCACTGGAAAAAGTGACTTTATAAATTAGTGGAATGATAAGATTGTTATATTTTTTCAGTGCTTTGTTTATAGACATATAGTTATAGCTGTTTATTATGAGAACTATATGACTCCCCCCACAATAAGAAATTTGTTCTCTTTCCACTATAAAACCTCACGCTTAACAGATAATCAGCAAACTTTTTGAATAAATATCTTAATGGTTATGTCAAATATATCAAACAATATCCTTTCTTATATGAATGCTATTAAATGTAATCAAACTGTCACTCCCACTCTGTCTTTATATTTGATGTATTCGTACAAACTTAAGTGTTATGCTTAGTTTTTGTAAATTTAGAAGAAGAAATCACAGCACAGAAGTGGAATATGCAACAAATAGTTGCAGCATTGAGAGCTCACGTTCAGGGTGCCAGCCAGACAGCGCACCCTCTTCCAGGATGCTCCATTCTTTCCCTCCTCCTGCATGATTTACCGTATTTTTCGCCCTATAGGACACACTTTTTCCCCTCTAAAAAATGAAGGGGAAATGTGTGTGCATCCTATGGGGCGAATGCAGGCTTTCGCTGAAACCTGGAGAGCGAGAGGGGTCGGTGCGCACCCGCCCCGCTCTGGATGGCGGCGGAGAGCTGCCTGCAGTCCCGGGATCAGCGCACTTCTCCCCATCGCCAGCCCCATAAGCTCGGGGGACAGCGGGGAGGCAGAGCGTGCCTTCCCACTGTTCCCCGACCTGGTTCTTCCAGCCACGCACCTGGGGGGGAAATAAAATTTTTTTTCTTTATTTCCCCTCCAAAAAACTAGGTGTGTCCTATGGGCCGGAGCGTCCTATGGGGCGCAAAATACGGTACATGCATGCCTCAACAGAACATAAAACTGGGAAAGTATGTGTGCATGGACTTTTCCAGTGTTATTTCTCCAGTTTATAGATGATGCGATTTTGGGGAGTGGGAAATTGGAAACTGCCTTCAACCGACTCAGACCACCTGGTCCACCTCAGTATTGACTGGCAGTGGCTCTCTACGGCAGAGCTTTCCAAACTGTGTGTCACGACATGTTAAGAGTGTTGGCTGCAGTGTGTAGGTGTGTCGTGGGAACGCTCCCTGCGCTACCCCCAGGGCTGGAAAGGGGTTAGTTTATCCTCCAGTTTGCTAGTAAAACTGAATTGCTGTGTTGTGAAATGAAGCATGTCTAAAAAGTGTGTCCCCAACATGAAAAATAAAAAAATGTCCAGTAGCACCTTAGAGACCAAGTTTGTTCTCAGTATAAGTTTTTGTGTGCGTGCACACTTCTTCAGATACTGAAGCCTCTGAAGAAGTACACAAGAAAGCTTATACCCAGAACAAACTTAGTTGGTCCCTAAGGTGCTACTGGACATTCCCCCCTGCCCAACTAAAACAGATCAACACGGCTACCAACCTGAACCCAACATGAAAAGTTTGCAAAGCTGATGCTGTACCACTGAGCTACAGCCTTAAGAGTGGGAAAGACCCCACAGGGCCACTCAATTACTAAAAAATGTTTGTTCCCTAATAATGAACTCAGTGTTTGCACACTCCACCCTCATGTCTTTAGAGGTGGGAGTAAGAAAATGTTTCCCTAAGGGAGGAACTCTGCCCATGCTCAGAAGTGCCCCAGGTGCCAGCATCTCTCAAACAACATAAACATTCATGCCTTGGGCAGGAAAGGGCTATATGAGCTCAACTAGGTCCTTGAAGGTGATAGTGGTGAAGTAAAAATGGCCCCTTGACAAGAGGGGTGGAGACCTCGTGAGGAGGAACTGTGTATGCATCTGTGGCAAAAGAATCAGCCCCACAGCAGGGAAAGTTACAAAACTGTTCCCTGAGCGCTGTTTGACAGAGGAGGAGGAGGAAGGTTGAAGGAAGCCAAAACCACGGGAATGGTGGGCAGTTTCCTGGAAAGCCAAGACAGAAAACACACAAACCTTTCTTTTAAGGCAAACAAAAAACAATAACAAAACCCTTATCCTCTAGGGAAGGCACAAAAGCAGGTGTCAGCTTGAGCCGGGTCCAGACCATATCCTCTTATCAAATGACAATATGATAGAAACACAGCAGCGTTTGCGGAGTCACTTTATATATATTTAAAAAGTCAAAGATACTTAATGACAAATCCCAAACAGGTAAAAATTGAAATGTAAAGCCTGATTTAAAAAAAACCCAAGAGTGTGGTTAGCATGCCAGACTAGGACCTAGGAGGCCAGGATTGAAATTCCCACTCAGCCATGAATTTCATTGGGTGAATATAGCCCAGTTGGTTAGAGCAGGCATAGGCAACCTTCAGCCCTCCAGATGTTTTGGCCTACAACTCCCACAATCTTTAGCTAATAGGACCAGATGTCAGGGATGATGGGAATTGCAGTCCAAAACATCTGGAGGGCTGAAGGTCTCCTATGCCTAGAGTGTGGTGCTGATAACACCAAGGTTGCAAGTTTGATCCCCATATCGGACAGCTGCATATTCCTGCATTGCAGGGAGTTGGACTTGAATGATTATTCTCAGGGTTACAATTCTATGATCCTATGACCTTGGGCCAGTTAATCACTATGAGCCTAACCTACCTCACAAAGTTGTTGTGAGGGTAAAATGGAGATGTGAAGAACTGTATAAACCACCTTGCGCTCCTGGGGGTGGCAGCGGCAGCGGGGGGAGTTGTGGAATATAAATGCAAAAAAAAAGAAAAGAAAAGAAAAGAAATGAAGCTTTGCAAAATTGTCTGTATTCAGAAGAAAATTGCATACAAAAATGTGTACAGTAGAAGTAATTTTCATAAAAACGCTGCTGGGTTTTAATGAGGACTTTTAAAAATAATACCGCAAATTGATGTGGAAATCTGGAGGAGTGAACTGAAGATTTGGAATACAGTATGAGTAACCGAGAGAAACAAGAGACCACACAAAATCTGACTCACAAGCTGCAGAACGCAGATGAGTTGGCAGATGGGAAATGGTCTCTATCTCTCTCAAACTCTCTCAACTCATCACATCATCTTTTACTCCTTAAAATGAAACCTGCTCTTGCCTCAATCATTTCCCCCTCTTGACATCAGAAACCCAGGATTTGCCCGCTGTCAAGGGTGGTAAAAATGCCCAGCATAAGCCAACATCTCAAGGCTGCAGGTACAATAAATCAGAGCATCTCACGGGTTCATCACTGGCGTCAACAGTTTGGTACAGTGGCTAGTGTGTGTGACTAGGACCTGGAAACCAGGGTTCAAATCCCCACTCGGCCAGGCAGCTCACCTTGGGCCAGTCACTCACTCTCAGGCTGACCAACCTCACAGGGTTGTTATAAGGATTAAATGAAGAGGAGGAGAACTATGTGCACCACTTTGAGCTCCTTGAAAGAAAGGTGGTCTGTAAATACAAGGAAGGAAGGAAGGAAGGAAGGAAGGAAGGAAGGAAGGAAGGAAGGAAGGAAGGAAGACACCTGCAGGCTGCTTGTGCAACCCTCATTTCACCAACTGTGTGAGAATGTCCATCATGGAGGCCGTAAATCTCCATGGGACACAGACATGAAGGAGACGAAAGGGAATTCTTGCTGGCTTCAAAAACCGTCATGGGGCACTTCTAGTTTATTACAGTGGTACCTTGGGTTAAGAACTTAATTCGTTCTGGAGGTCCATTCTTAACCTGAAATTGTTCTTAACCTGAGGTACCACTTTAGCTAATGGGGCCTCTCACTGCCGCTGTGCAGCCACTGCACAATTTCTGTTCTCATCCTGAAGCAAAGTTCTTAACCTGAGGCACTATTTCTGGGTTAGCGGAGTCTGTAACCTGAAGCGTCTGTAACTTGAAGTGTCTATAACTCGAGGTACCACTGTATTCCATTTGTATCCCACCTTTCCTCTAAACAGAGTCAGGTGGCATCCATGGTTCTTCATTTCTACCCCCACAAAAACACTGTGAGGTAGGTTTGTGTGTGTGTGTGTGTGTGTGTGTGTGTGAGAGAGAGAGAGAGAGAGAGGTGGTAACCAGTCAAAGGGGGAGAGAGAGAGAGAGAGAGAGAGAGAGAGAGAGAGAGAGAGAGAGGTGGTAACCAGTCAAAGGTCACTCAGTGAACTTCACAGCTGAGCAGGGCAGATCTGAACCCGGCTTTCCCACATACAGGTCTGAACCTCTAACCCAGAGCTTTCCAAACTTTTCGTGTTGGTGGCATACTTTTTAGACATGCATCATTTCGTGACACAGTAATTCAGTTTTACTAGCAAACCGGAGGTTGAAACTAATCCCTTTCTAGCCCCGGGAGGAGCATGGGGAGCATTTATGTGACACACCTACACACTGAAGCCAAAACACTAACATGTCGTGACACACAGTTTGGAAAGCTCTGCTCTAACCCTTAGACCATCTTGCCTCTTGTTTTTCTAACTCAGATCAGCAATCTGCCTTTGTATGTTCAGGAAAGGGAAAAACAAACAGACACGTGATCAGACATCTGGGGTGGGTGGGTGGGTGTCAAGCTGAATCAACAAGCCAGGCCCCACCCTCTGGACAAATGCCAGTCCCTTTGGGTCAGGTCCCAGTTACCAAAATGAAGTCGTCACTAAGGGAAGCTCATTGTGTTTATTGACCCTCTCCCTCCCTCTCTCCAATACAGACTGTAGAGGGGGAAAAGACAACTAAGGTTTTGTGATACAGCTTGAATATCTCTGAATGGTTTTACATGTTCCAGAACAAAATCTGAATAAGCTTCCTGTGTAGCCACACTGTGTAAACAAATCACATTGGTCTAAACTGACTGCATTCCAAAAGTTATAGATTCAAATCACCCATGACTTCACAATACAGTGCACTCCAGAGGTCTGAGACAGGAACATGCTCCCTAATAAGTCGCTGTCTCCATTTTGACTTAAAGGTGGAATTTTTTATATGCAGATGGTCCCAGGTTCAATCCCCAGCATCTCCAGTTAGGGCTGAGAGAGCCTGCTGCCTGAAACCCAGGAGAGCTGCTGCCAGACAGTGTAGACAACACTGAGTTACATGGATACCAATGCTCAGTAGAGGACAGCTTATTATGTTCCTATCTCAACAACAGCCCTGGCAATTAGTCCCTGTGTCCTGTGGTATCTTCTTTCTGATCAAGCATTCTTAAATTATACGTGTGGTGTGAGGACCAACAGATGGACAATGAAAGTGGACCCCATGACACCTGGATGGGGGGAGGGACACCTGCCTTGAAGCAGCACATGAGAGAAGGATCTATGGGGTCTTGGTGGACCACAAGCTAACCTGAGTCAACAGTGTGATGCAGCAGCAGCAAAAAGAGCAAATACTATTCTAGGCATCTAGTGTCCTGATCAAGCGAAGTAATAGTACCACTCGATTCTGCCTTGCTCAGACCAAACCTGGTACTGTGTCCAGTTCTGGGCACCTCAATTTAAGGATATTGACAAGCAGGAATGTTTGCAGAGGAGGGTGACCAAGATGATCAAGGGTCTGGAAACCAAGCCTTATGGAGAACAGTTGGGTCTGTTTGCCTAGAAAAGAGGAGACTGAGAGGAGATATGATAGTCACCATCAGATATCAAGAGCTGTCACATGGAAGAGGGAGCACGCTTGTTTTCTCCTGCCCTGGGGGGTAGGACTCGAATCAATGGCTTTAAGTTACAAGAAAAGAGATTCCGACTAAACATCAGGAAGAACTTTCTGGCAGTAAGAGCTGTTTGACAGGGGAAGAGACTCCCTTGGGGGGTTCTGGGCTCTCCTTCAATGGAGGTTTTTAAGCAGAAGTTGGATGGCCATCTGTCATGGATGCTTTAGTTGGGATTCGTACATTGTAGGGGGTTGGACTACAGGGGGTCCTTTCCAATTATAAAGTTCTATGAACCCCATTGGTTGCAAAGAGACTTATATTTAGAATAATCTAGTCCAACCCCCCTGCAATGCGCAGGATCACAGCTATTTAAAGTTTGGAAGGATAAACACCCACCACCTATTAGAGCTATGAAGATCCTGTGGCCCTTTGTACATTTGAACACACAACTGTCAATCTCATTTAGACACCTATCTGAGCATACAGACTGCCTGTGTTAACTTACACGCATAAATCAGAATCAACTAGGTATTTTTTTATTGTCACGTGCCCACTGACAACACTTCTTCCTTTTCTTGAGAGAGTTGCAAAAATTGAAATTAAAAAGGCTCTTATTAATAAAGTCACTCTGAAGTGGCAAATGCTTAGTTGGCAAAGGCCGTTATCAAGGAACTCGAAAGCAAGAATGGAAAGTTGACTCGGCAGTTATGATGCAGGCTCAACCTCACGAGGTCCCCGGCTGCGAGGAAAAGCCCCAGAATGGAAAAAGTGCTCACTCCGTTTCCTTCCCCTTTTGCAAAATTTGCACAGCCCATTCATATATATATATAGAGAGAGAGAGAGGGAGGGGGAAACGGAAGTTAATGAACAGAGCAATAGAAAAATAAGAAAGCCAAGCATCACGCAATACTGGCAAAACTCATTGCTTGCCTTGGGGTTTTTCCTCTTCTTTTCTGGGAGGTTGTTCCAAGCAAAAGCTCTTTTGCTGAGCACATTTGTTCTTTGATTCCTTCCCAGAAATGGGGAAATCAAAACAAAGCAGGAACAGGAACAGCTGGAAGTCTTAGCTTGGCACCTGAGATAATATTTCTGGGTAAAGACCCCCCCTTACGTCATTTTATAACTTACATAAAACAAATAGAAGTTATAGCTATGGATGAAAATTAAAAGATGAAAAAGAAAACTATAAAACTGGCATGGGATTAAAATAACAACATCCAAGTCATGAGAGAGAAAAAGTGATGATGCATGTTATCCGCATATAAAGAATAGTAGTGCTATTGGATTATCAAGTGTAGTTCCAGATTTGCCTGGCTGTTGATGAAGGCCATCTTGAAAATGATCCTTCCGCTGTCTAATGGTATAGGAAGTGCTTGGAGGTTCTAGTCCTTGTCAAAACCTCAAATTATGTCTCATTTTCTCCATTATAAGCTCTATTTCAGAGTCAGCGGCACCAAGCGTCCAATGTAAGATTTGGGGCAGCTTTCCATTGAGTTGCAATTCTGAGATAACATTTCTGATCTGGGACTGCCCATAAAGGAACTATTTGCTGCCCTTATTGTTGCCTTGTGATGGTTTTGTGCTAGCAAGGGTGAGGGGTCCTGCTCATTTTCGTAATGGTGAATCCTACGCACTTGAGAACGTAAGAAGAGATTTCTGGATCAGGCTAATGGCCCATCTGGTCCAGCATCCTTTTCTCACAGTGACCACCTGGATGCCCCAACAGGAAGCCCACAAACAGAATCTGAGCACAATAATCATATTCTCCCTTCCTGTACCTCCAGCAACTGCTATTCAGAAGCATTATCACCTCCAACCATGGAGCCACAACACAGACATCATGGGCAATGGAAATCAATAGCCCTCTCCATGAATTTGTCTGATCCTCTTTTAAAGCCTTCCATGTTGGTGGCCATCGATGCCTCCTGTGGGAGTGAGTTCCACAGTTTAACAATGTGCTGCATGAAGAAGTCCTTTCTTTTATCTCTTCTGACTCTTCCAATATTCATCTTCCTTGGATGCCCACAAGTTCTAATGTCGTAAGAGAAGAGAAACTTTTCTCTATCTACTTTCTCCATACCACATGCAATTCTATAAACTTCCTACGTATAACCTTTTGGTCACCTTTTCTCTAAACTAAAAAATCCCAAACGCTGCAACCTCTCCTTATAAGGGAGTTGCGCCATCCTCTTGATTATTTTTGTTGTCCTTTTCTGAAACCTTTCCAACTCTATATCCTTTTTTTAAAAAAGGTAAGATGACCAGAATTTGCTTTATGATGCTTATATTATTGACGCCATGCCCTCAGGGACATCACTTAGGGGATGGGTGTCAGGCTCCAAATTCACAGGGTAAATTACCCTACCCATTTAGCCACCTCCTAGCACTTCCTATATGGTAAGTTAGTCACAACCAACAGGTGGCATGTTAACTTTAAGAGGACTTCAGGATCACTCTGAATTCAGCCCCTTGACAGTTTGCATTCACCACTGCTGGAGAAAACAGTGTCCATTCTAAAAATAAAAATAAAATCTTTTTTTTTTAATACATAGAAAACATCAGGTGGAAGATCAAAAGTTTGGCCCAGTTAAAGTCTCTTCTGCCTCAGCCAAGGATTCCCTCAATTTTTCACAGCGCAGCAGAAGGACAAGAGTGTTTTTAGCAAAAAAGGCATTAGCTACTTTGTGGCTGCCCAGTCTATCCCAGAGAGCTTCAATGGGGAGGAGAAGAGGTGAGAAGTTAACCATGGGAGGGTTTTGCTAGGTGTGAACAGCATAAACCACACAAATCTCATTCCATGTTGAGCACAAGGCCCAATTCACAAAGAGAGGGCAACACTAAACGGCCTCGGTCCAGTATACCTGAAGGAGCGTCTCCACCCCCATCGTTCTACCTGGACACTGAGGTTCAGCACTGAGGGCCTTCTGGCGGTTCCCTCACTGCGAGAAGCCAAGTTACAGGGAACCAGGCAGAGGGCCTTCTCGGTAGTGGCGCCTTCCCTGTGGAACGCCCTCCCACCAGATGTCAAAGAGAACAACAACTACCAGACTTTTAGAAGACATCTTAAGGCAGCCCTGTTTAGGGAAGCTTTTAATGTTTGATGTATCACAGTATTTTAATATTCTTTTGGAAGCCGCCCAGAATGGGCGGGGTATAAATAAATAAATAAATAAATAAATAAATAATTATATAACACGTCTCAGCTGACAGGCCATGCGTTTCAGAAGGCTGTGGGTGTGTATGTCAAGGATGCGGGAGCCTTTTTCAACCCTAGGGCCACATTCTCTTCTGGGCAACATTCTGGGGGACATGTATCAGTGGTGCGCAAGGCCAGAGGCAGATGCGGGGAGAGCAAAAATAGTGAAAACACACACACACACACACACACACACACCCTCTATTCTGCATCCAGGCAAGCAAGCTGCATGATTAGAACAAGGACATATCCCACCAAGGCTAAAGCCATCAAAAGAGGGTGTTACACAAGGCCAAGGAAGAGACGTGCTCTGGAGAGAATCTTGAAGGCCAGATATATTGGTCCCCAGGGCCGAGGTTCCCCCTCTTCTCTAAGTGAACATGACTTAAGAGAATTCTGCTTCCAAAACCAGAAACTCGCAAAAGGATTATCACAGATTTTTAGAGTTTAGAAGACATTTTGAAGTCTGACTTAAACGCTTAGATCTACAATGCAAAGATATCCAGATTTTTCCAATGCACCTGTACTTTGATGGGGCGGTATAAATTACCACCATCGATTTTGGCTCCATGGCTGATGTTGAGAGCTTGGAATGGGGCTAGGTAATACAGGTGCGGTAGCTGCAGTTTTAAAGTGGATTCTGTCCAGAATCTCAGTGTATTGAAAGCAAGCTATTAAAGGGACAATTGTGGGCCTTGCTGGAGCTCTGCTTAAGTGCCCATTAGTCACCAAAAACAAATAATGAAATATTATTACCCTGCAGGCAACAGAGGTGCTTAGGGAGGTTATTTTTAAGTGGAGGAGCAACCCAGACAGAAATATTGCTGCAATTAGGTTTGTTCCTTCCGTCCTGAAGTCGATACAGGCCAAATCAAATGTAAAAGGTGTATGTGTACAGTGGTACCTCGGGTTAAGTACTTAATTCGTTCCGTAGGTCCGTACTTAACCTGAAACTGTTCTTAACCTGAAGCACCACTTTAGCTAATGGGGCCTCCTACTGCTGCTGCACCACTGAAGCACATCCTGAAGCAAAGTTCTTAACCTGAAGCAATATTTCTGGTTTAGCGGAGTCTGTAGCCTGAAGCATATGTAACCTGAAGCGTATGTAACCCGAGGTACCACTGTACTGTTTTAGACACACATGTGGAAGGGGTGGAGTGAAAACTGCTCCTTTGAGAGCAGTTTTCTCTGTGTGTCGAAACCTCCCTGCATGTGGAAAGCTAGTAGTTTCAAACATACATACCAAGAGGGCTAGCTTTCTCCAGGAGGGAAGATTCAAATCACACATGCACACCTGTTTGGATTGAGACAGAACTACCCCTGCGAGACTGTGTGTGTATTGCTTCTGTTTTCCTAACACCTTGACACTGAGGGGAAAAACCCCCGAAAAGAAGGCTTAGCCATCTTGGATGAGTCGCACGTTCCATCAAGCTTCCATCACTGTGATTAGCACCTTTCATCCGCTGTTACTCTATGGCTGCAGGCTGCAGTGACTGTTACTACGGCGACAATATTTTTAGGATGACACATCACTCTGTGCAGGGAGTTAGTGATGCCAACTGTAACAATGATTGGAGCCATCGAAAAGCCATTAAAAAAACCCACACATTTAAAATCCTCCTGGGCTGCAAATTCACAAATCCCTCCTCCCTTCCACTGAACAGTTCATCTGGGCCTGCTTGCTATTCCCCACGCTGCAAAGCGTGACAACACCATACATTTCTATGTATATAGGAAGATATACACACATCCCTAATTCCTTCAGCTCTGATTCAGTTTTCACTCAACACAGAGACAGAAAACTTCAGCGAGCAGCAGCAGCTCTTACATAAGCTGTGACATGACTCAATTTATAGCTTCAAAAATACCCACACAATGTGTACTCAATTTACAAAAAACAGTCTGTTTTCTCTCGGACAGAAATTTAAAGAGAAAAGAGAAAAAGAACTATTTGCTAAGTTTCCTTTTTCAAAACAGGAACAAGCCTGCAGTGTTGACAAAAATGAAAAAGAAAATCACCCACATTTTTCCATACAAACTACAGTCTAGTCTTGATACAGAAACCATGAGTTGTTCCCCAAGACTATCAAACGAAGTTCATTTCTCCAAGGTTTGGTTTGCTGCTCTTGCTCCAGGCCTTTGTAGTTTGAGGAGCAATCTTCCCTGGGTCTCAGGTAGGGATGTCTCCCAGCCGTACCTGGAGATGCCAGGGATCAGACCCGGGGCCCTACTGCATGCAAGGAAGATGCTATTCTTTGTGTTTGTGGTGGGTTTTGGCAACAAGCAGTCACCATTTATCTTTCAACAGCAGCAGCATATCAATTCTAGCACAAAAGCCACAATAAGCGCCAAAGGACTTGGCAAATGAGGGGGAGGTCCCTGGAAAATCACCTGCATATCCATTAAGGAGCCCCAGCTAGACCCAGAACTATGGGCAAACGCTGGTTGCACATGCAAGAAGAGAGTGTGGGGGCAAAACACTGCAGAATTATACATGGTTCCATCTTGGCAGCCCCCCCCCCCCGAGCTAATAGCCTTCAGAGGGAAAGAGAAAGAGAGAGAGACAGACAGTGGATTTTTATTGAACTTTATCTATATAGCAAAATAGAACTTCTTGGAACAAATACATAAAAGCTAAACCAAACCAGATCAAGGCTGGCATGTGATGTTGTTACCGTGACAAGAAAATACGGTAAAGCTGGCTATCCACATTATTTGCAATAAGTTACAGAAAGGTAAGTGGGGGGTATTGTCATAAAAGGCTTTCATATTTTTAAACAAAATAGGAGCAGGAAATTCTTTCAGTTCTGCCTTCCTTCCTGCCCTCGGAGCCAAGAAAGAAGAGTCCAAAAGGCCTATTAAAATGTTTTAGCTTAGAAGGCAGCATAAAGGGGGGGGGGTCAGCTAGCATATTTGAGAGGTCAGTTGCAAATGCAATGCAGCTGGCTCGCTCATCCAAGGGTGTGATGAGCTGGCGGGGGGGGGGGGCACCAATGTTTTGGGAGGCCCTGAGCACAGTAGCTAACTGGAGAAACTATTGCACCACAATAGATCACTTCTTTCAAGACGCGTTTTGGGGTTGGGAAGGGATCCTGTGGGAGCCAAGATCTGCCATTCACCTTCAGCTAAACTGGACCTCTCCTTCCCTACAGGAATCTGTCTTATTCCAAGGCAGACCACTGGGTCCATCAATCTCAGTATTGTCTACACGGGCTGGCAGTGGCTCTCCGTGGTTTCAGGCAGGGAGTATCTCTCCCAGTTTTACCTGGATGTGCCATTGCTGAACCTTGGGGTCTCAAAGCACCTCACAAAACATTGCTAAAACAAAGGGGTTCCCCCCTAGCTTTAGCAGGGTTTCCAATGCAACCCCCTTTCTGCATCTGGAAGGGGTCTGCATGCAATCCTGCTGAAATGAACAGGATTCAACCCTTGCCCATAAGTTGATGAGCAGGTGGGTTTAATCCTGCTTTTGCTGTGCACCCCAGTTCCCAGCAGGGAGATAGCCACATGCAGGATTTAACTCTGCCCTCCCACACCATCAGATGATGTTATGAGTGATATCAGCAGGCTGATTTGGACCTGTCCCCGCACTTTATAACAACCACGAACGCACACACACGGATGTATACAAGAAACCAAACATCCCCCCCCCAATGCTTTCATCCCTTCTCATTTTGGTGGGCGAAAATTCAGCAGCTGAAGGGCCTTTTAAAAACCAGATTATTTTTTTAAAAGGCAGTCGTGTGATCTTACATCAAATGAGTCATTGAGTGAAGAGAGGGATTAGGAGCTAAATCTCCTCCCTGCAGGTGCAAACTGGAGGAAAATAAAACTGGATTTTTAAGGGAGCATGGTCAGGTTCAGTTTTAAAGGCCCGTTCAAGAGGGTAAGCAATGGCATAGCACGAAAGAAATGAAACCCACCAAAAGGAGCTCTCCATCAACATACCTGAGGGCAATTACTTTTAAAAGATGCTCAGCCTCCTATGCACCCTGAAAATTTCAGTTCGTTTTAATTTATTAAAGCGCCCACACGTCACCAGCAGACCCCAGGGCAGGTTACAACAAAGTAAAATTCAGAATTCAAAACAGTTAAAACATGTTATGCTACATGGTTTTAATAAGAACTGTAACTTTAAAGAACTGGTGCCTAAGTTCACATTTTTCTTTTCCCTCCTTACCCATTTTCCTTACGTGTCATGTCTTTTGGGGATGACTTAAATTCAGTTTTGGTATCACAAGACAAAGTGAGGTGGCAAGCTCAAGGCCAGATTTTGAGCACCAACTTTGTTCACAACTATGCTTTAGTTGTTAAAAAAAGTGATCCCGGCACTATCATTCTGAAAAGGGGAAAGTACAGGCCTTATCAGCACATTTACACATTAGCCAGCTTATAAGCTTGAGAGGACCCTGTTGGCTCCACTTCACTTCTAATCATGACTCTCTGCACATGATGTTCCAGGCAACTGTGCAAGGAATCAACCAGAGCTCAGTGGCAAAGTTATGAGGTTCAATCCCAGGTAGAGCTGGGAATGCCCCCTGTCTGAAAACAAGGAGAGTTGCTGCCGGTCAGTGTAGATAACACTGAGGTAGATGGAGCAGATATCCAGCTCAAAATAAAGGCACCTTTTCCCAGAATGAAGATCAAGGCAACTAAGGGGACAGTGGGCAGAAAACTGCCTCAGGATCCAGAACTTATTTCTGAGAAGCAGCTTACAGTTATCCAGGTCCTACCTCTACAACTCCTAAGGACTATAATATTGGCATTTTAAATTTACACATTTACACATACACCGTTCAGAACCCAGCAACTGCATGGGAGTCTGCCCCCAAATTCAGCCCAGGCACGCAGAGGGTAAGCCACAGAGAAGCAAATTCCTTGACTCCCCCGCCTGTGACCTTCAATTCACATGCGCTGACTAAGCGAGACATCAATTGCGCTCCATTTAATTTAAAGCTGGAATCCCATCAGAGAGAGACAGAGATAATAAAGGCAAGGGAGTGAAGCTCACTCAGCTGCACAGATCTCGGCGCGTGTGCTGCAGAATTACTGAACACCATAGAAATTATAGAACAGAAACTGAAATGTGTGTGAGAAGGGTAGAAGTGGGCTGTGTTTGCAAGGGGATCGTGACAGACAGGCAAAGTAGCACCTAAGCGGGAGAAAGTGCTGGAGGAGAAAGCAGAAAGGCTGGAGGAAGAAGGGTGGCGGCCATTACTATGTCAGAAGACCACTGCTGCACCACATGACTTAGCCAGACAGAATAGTTGTTGTCTACAAATGTATAAATATGTATTGCTTTGCCTTTCACCTGGAAGGCACTCTCCTATCTGCCCAAAGGATGTGAGGAAGTAAGTGGCATCGGCTGCAATGTTTTTAATAAAAATGTCCTGTTTGACTGACAAACTGGGGCCTGGGTTATTCTAGCCATCCCGGATGAACCCATGGGTACTGGGGGGGGGGTGAGACCCTCCTCCCAATACCTTCCCAAAACAAGTCGCTTTTTGGAAGAACAGCCTTCTGTCACACTTCCAGCTTAAAGGACACACGTTCTGAGAAACCGCTCCCTGCCTGCGGTGATGAATTTCAGAGGAAGCACTCAGTGCAGCAAGCTTGAGTTTCTCCCCCGCTGCTGCCAGCAAAGCACTTTTACAACAGCACCAACAGATCATCCTCTTTCAAAGCACAGAGCCATTCATAGTCTTCCTGGCAGAAGCAGGGCGTGGGCATCAAATGGGCACTGTCTCACCTGGGACCACTCTACCAGACCAAGGCATTGGCCAAAAGAGGGAGATAATAAGTATTATGACAACTGACAGTTTCCAAGGGTGCCGAAAGTTGGTAGGAGGCCACCTTTCCCAGCACCCTGAACAAACTACAGTTCTCAGGACTCTTTGAGGGGGAGTCATGGCTGTTTAAAAGTGGCACCAGAGTGCTTAAAATGTAGGGGGTGGATGTGACCCCAAAGGATGGAGAAGAGAGAGGGGTGTGAGTTGGTGGGTATGGAAACTGGAACACTCTACAAGGGCAATGTTTTCATTTGTTGCTCGGCTCACTTTAGCCTCTGGTCCCGCCAACTACTGGCATGTGGCCCCCAGAAGATTGCCCAGAAAGTAATGTGGCCCTCAGGCTGAAAAAGGTTCCCTCAATCTCACTGTGGACGGTGGCTCAGATAGTGAGAAGCAAGGCAATCAAGCTGACCTAATAGAATCCACATCACACATTTAAAGCATGGTGCTCCCACCAGAAGAATAATGGGAAAGTAGAGTTTCCCCGCTGCAGAACTACAATTCCCAGCACCCTAAACCCAAGTAAAGCTCCCAGGATTCTTTGCAGAAAGCCAGAAATGTATGGTGTGAAACACTCTTGTTCTTTACTTTAAGCGTCATGGCTCTACTCACTCCCAGAAAGAATCCTGGGAACAGTAGTTTGTTAAGGGAGCTAAGACTTGTATTAAGACTTATATCCTACGTTTCTCTCCAAGAATCTCAAGCTGGCATGCAACGTTCTCCCCCCCCCCCCCCCAGCCTCATTCAATCCCCACCACAACCCAGTGAGGTAGGTTAGGCTGAGGGAGGCAGTGACTGGCCCCAAGGTCACCCAGTGAGCTTTATGTCTGATTTGGACCCTGGTCTCTCAGGTCCAACACCCTAACCACTACACCACACTGGCTCTCCCAAGCTTATGTGTCAAGTGACCCATAAACAGAACTAGTAATAATTATAATAAACATAAATACCAACCCAAGGCTACAGTTTAAATGTCTTGATGGGTCACTGCAGGGTATTAGAAGGGTAGCTAGGCTCAGATGACCACATTGGGGTCAAGGAGCTTGGTGGGTGGGTCACCACGAGCAGCTAAGCCTGCCAGGGCCCACCGATGGAGGGGTTCTTGGGCCAAGGCCTTCTCAAACTGGTCGCTGGCCCCACTGGGTCACTGCTCCCAAGTATGTGGGTATGCATTATTCTCTGGAATGTACTCCGTCATTTGGAGCAGACGGGTGTCATTTGGGGTCAGTTCTTCCAAGTCTCTTTTCCACACCTAGGTCCCGACATCCGTGCAGCAGAGACGGGTCAGTGAACGGCGGTAACCCCGTTCAATGTTTCCTCTGTTTGAATCCTCCGTTTATGGGAGAAGCAGCTCATTGTGCAGATGGACCAGCCAATCAGAAAAAGAGGAAGGGATTTCGCTCTCTTCGTCGTCGTCCCCTAGTACGGTGACCCAGTAAACAGCTGAAGCAGGAAACACACAAGAACAGTCTCCATTGAAAGGAATAGATTGAGGCACCCAGCATGAAGCTGTTTGGAAAAGACCAAGGGGAATAAGAGGGGAGCTTTTGTTTGCTGGCCACGTTCAATCTCTCCTCCACCCACACAGCCACCCACAGCGGCCACAGCTGACGTGAGGTCCCTTCTCCAGCAGGGACAAAGCTTGCTTGCTTTTTTTCCAAAATTCTCTTGTGCACCCTCCCCCTGCCAGACCCTAAGAGCACCCCCCCCTTTGAATTCCAGGGTGAAACATTCCCAATAAATTTTATTTCAAATATGCTGGACACGTAGCCAATATTTGCCATCCACATTCCAACATCTTTATACCGTACTGGGCAGACCAATACAAAATATTTTTCTGCACCCCAAATAAATAAAACCAAGCAATTTTAGACAAGGGATTGGGAACCTTAGCTTGCAGCCAGGGGCCACTTTCCCTTCCAGACAAGCTTCAGAGGGCCAAATTCCAGCTGTGGATGGGCCAGGGAAATTAATGCCTTTTTTTTACATGTTTTCTAGTTAAATACACATGTTTACACCCACACCCACCCCACTCTGTATCATCCATCCTGGCAAGGCAGAGACATTTGTCAGAGTTTAAGGACACATTTCCAGCCACGCAAAAATATTTGGGCTGCAGGGCGCATGCAGTATTCCCTGCCCATGGAAGGCTAGTGCATCAAGGAGGCAGTGAGGCTTAAAGCCTTCTTCCTGACATGCTAGCTTTCTAGGCATGAAGGGCTTTGAGTGCCATCTGGGAATCCAAAAGTGATTGTGTGTACAGGTGTGCAGGGGAGATAAAAGGAGGGAAAGGGGGAATTAAGGGCTGCACTATCCCCGCCCCCCCCAGGCAGCTGCAAAAACCTCACTGCTGTGGATGGCTGCCCTCTTCCTTGCTCTTTTACCTCCAAAGCTGGTTGCCCGAAGGGACCACAATGGACTACTCAGGGGGGTCAGGTTCAGCCTCGGAGGCTGCTAGCTGCTGATCAGTATGGCAAATGTTTGTCAAAAGCTCTCAAAAGGGCCTGTTAAGTTACCAGTTCACAGCAAACAATCTAACAAAAGGTACACAGTTTACCACAAGAGACAAGAATTCAATAAGGAAGCGTAAGTCTGTTGCTAGGGGCATGGAAGCGGTGGTGCCACCACCCAGAAACCTGTCCGGCTGCTTCTCTGAAAGAGGAATTTCTCACTAAGGCGGGCGTAGGGGGTGGGCATAAGTGAGATGACTGAGCTCCTGGTAGTCTAGAACAGCCTTCGGCAAGCTGGCAGCTTCCAGAGGTTGTAGGTCCAACAATCTCTGTAAGGTGCTGCGTTGACAAAGCCTGTTCCAGAAACTATGACCGTGAAGGACCATTCCATCAATCTCACTGCCCAGGAAGCAGAACTGGGAAAGGTTTACAGAAACCCAGCTCCGTTTAAGACAAGTTCCTAGTCCTCCTGATGGCACCCAGCAAGCACAATGCTTCATTCATCCTTTCTCCTTCTTGTTTAGCAAGGCTGAAAGAGATCCAAAGCGGGTGGGGAGTGGGGAAGAAAACAAGTGTGTGTGTTTGTGATATTTTATATATGTGTGTGCGTGCCTTTTGCTTCAACGCTGATATTTTCAACTTCACAAACAGAATGAAAGAAGTTACAAATGAGGACATCTCCCTTCCCATGAAAGAGTCTCCGACTTTGTTCAGCTGCTAGGTATTAAAATGTAGTCAACACTCACACTCTAAAAATAAAAGGAGGAGCCGGCATTCCGGATTACGTCTCCTCCAGTTGTTCCCTTCCAGACGCCTGTGCCTATTCTTCTATAATTTTTGCAAGTCAAAGCAAAGATGAACTCTCTTGCACTCCCCTCCCCCCTCCCCCCCCCCGTGCCAACATCCGGCACACCACACACAAAACTTGGCCTGGTTTGGCAGAATCCAAGCTGAGCTCCCCCCCCCCCCCGCAACACACACACACACACTCCTGCTTCCTTGAACAAGCACAGGCAGAAAAGGCCTCAGGAAGAAATAGGAACTGGGCTGACAGCTGCATCCGTGATACAGAACACGAAGGGTGCCCATCACCCAGCAAGAAAATGGTCCATTGCTTCCTTCGGGGAACAAGGTTTGATGCTTTGGATTGGAAACAAAGCCAACACACCAGCCCCGTTACAAAACACAAAACAACAACACAAAACTAAAAAGCTTGGGGAGAGAAACAGATCATTTTGAATGTTGGAAGGTGTCTTATACTGAGTCCATCTAGTTCAGTGGTTCCCAAAGTGGGCAGTGGGATTGTCTAGGGAGGTGCTAAGAGCAGGGCCAGCCCACCCACGAGGCAGGATGAGGTGACAGCCTCGGGCGGCAGAATCCACCTGGGCAGCAGATCCATCTTTCTTTTCCCCCTTGTACCTGATGCATATCTTCCCTAGGTGACTATCAGACTTTGAAAAGCTGGTATCACTGGATCAAGTTAATCAACTTTGTTGAAATAATTAAATTAGTTTCAATTGGATTATGAATAAATGTGCAATTAAGAGTTACCGTTTTGAACGTTAACGTATTATCTTCCTTAGTGGGTCATGCAAACTACTATTCTGAATATTGCTTTTTATAGGGTGGAATAGGGGGCACTGGAGATGAGTTGATGGAACCAAGACGGCGGGGGCCCGAAAATGTTTGGGAACCACTCATCTAGCTCATTTGTTTCCCTTGTGTTACGAACCACTGTTGCCAGATCAAGAGCATCCCAGACCCTGAGTTTTCAGTAAAGTTACGATCCCAGTACTCATGGTTTCCAAATAAAGGGGCTGGTTTAAACAGGAAGAGAGGGTGCTGACTTAAATCGAGCCAGGTCACTACTTCATCTAGCTCACTGCGGTCAACACTGGCAGGCAGAGGATCTCAATGGTTTCAGGTCAGGGACATTTCCAGCCCTACACACCAAGGTTTGAACTCTGGGAGTTTTGCATACAAGATTACAACTTTGTACGGCTTCATAAGTGCAACCGGTAACTTATGACCGGTAACCGGTAACTTACATAACTGCACAGTGACTGCCCTGTAAAACTGCCCTGTCAAAACTGTTGGGGCAACACTGCCATGGCAGCAGGGATCACAACGTTCGTTAGCTAATTGGCGATCACCTGGCATGTAGGAATGAGCCAGCACTTTCAGGCCTGGCAAACATACATTGTGTGACCATTGCAAAGTTACCCAGGCCAACCAGGCTGCAAGACTACAACCTGTTTGAGTCACCTGGAGATTACATAATAATACTTGTAAAGAAGAATTGGAAGCACACATTTGGCTGGATGCCTTTTGCTGTTTTTTTATTATAAAATGCTGCTAATCTTTATCCGATATACTGTTTGCAACTTCACTTTAGGTCTTTCGACATTTTTTGTTCGGCAGGCGATTTGATGGCAGTTTAGAAACAAAAAGTGGCATATGCATTTTAATATTTTAAACTTTTCTCAGCAATCCTTACACCCTCAGTTGCTGGGTCAGGAACCTTCCAGAACCTGAGATTTCAGGGCCCAAACCTGGGACTTAGGAGCTGCCCTGGTGATGTCACAAGGGGAAGCTCCAAGTGATGTCATAGAACAGACACTGATTTATATGACCGCCTTGGAGACGGAGGTTAATTGGGTGAGGGGAGTGACGTCCCCTCCCTAGTGCTCTCTCCCTAATGTTTATGCTGGGTTGAAGCTTGTAAGCTACATGCAGTCTTCATAAGGCCCTCTCCTCACCCATTCAAGCTGACCACCTGTCAGGGGCAGGCAAACATGGAAACTTCAGGTCAGATCTGGAGGTCTGGCAACCCTACTTCCTACTGTCATTATTAACTTTCAGAAGAGATTCATTAATATTCCCATTTACCCAGGCATTTGGTGGCTGGAGAATACTATTCCTGGCAGCCCTGAGATATTTGGATGGAATGTTTTAAAATGTAATTGCTTTCATCATGTTTTTAATTGCCATTGTTTTTGGAATGTTTTAATCACTTTCAAAATGCTTTTGCTTTTAAATTGAGTATCTTTTTGCAGCCCTGGGCTCCCAAGGGAGGAAGGGCGGGATAGAAATTCAATAAATAAAATTGTGTTGCAATGTTGACTGGTATTATCCCCATTGCGTTGCCGAGAAGGGAACATCTCATTTAATAACGGTTTCTATCTTGATTTCCATACAGTGACATATTTGCTCATCTGTTAAGACTTTCTGGGTTTTTAATTTTTAGTTGAATGACATACAGTGGTACCTCGGGTTAAGTACTTAATTCGTTCCGGAGATCCATTCTTAACCTGAAACTGTTCTTAACCTGAAGCACCACTTTAGCTAATGGGGCCTCCTGCTGCTGCCACGCCACCAGGGCACAATTTCTGTTCTCATCTTGAATCAAAGTTCTTAACCCGAGGTACTATTTCTGGGTTAGTGGACTCTGTAACCTGAAGCCTATGTAACCCGAGGTACCACTGTACTCTCAATGACTGTAGCTGAATGAAAAATTCCAGGATCTGAGGTGCTCATGACCTGACACCCTATAAAATCTATTATGTCTGCCAGGGGCTGCTTCAAACAGATATGCTTCGATTAATCAATATCTAAATCAGTGGTTCCCAAGCCTTTTCAGGATGCCTCCCACTTTGTTCCTTCAATTCATCCCTGGTGCCTCCTACCCTATAAAAAGCATTATTAAGAACAGAGGTTTGCATGACCCGCTAGGGAAGATGATATTAACACAATAAAATTCAAAAGAGTAACAATTAAGTGCACATTTATTCACAATCCAATTAAAACAATTTAGCTTAATTCATTCACCAAAACTGATGGACTTGATCCAGCTTTTCAAAGCCTGATGGTCCTTTGCACCTCTGGCACCCCCTTTATCTTAGCATCCCCCTAGCATCACCACCCACTTTGGGGACCACTGATCTAAATTAAGAATAGATCAATAAATAACAACAGTCCCTTAGTTCATCCAGGGTGGGGAAAGAGGTGCCTTCCAGCTAACAAAATTTGGGGGACAGTGCTCCAGGCTAAAAGCATCACAAAAAGGTGGGTTTTAACAGTGAGTTTTAAAGAAGGAAAGGGAGGCAACAAATCAAGGCATCATAGCAACGGCAGACCACACCTCGCACTCCCACCATAAGCAAAATCTTGTAGCAGAAATCAGGGGAATGGCCCTCCCCTCTGCTCCTCTTTCCACTCACCCCTTTAGAAATCCATTCCCAGCTGTTAGTGATGAAGACCAGTTCTCTATAAGCCTGCCTTGCTGCTGTGGCCAGAACGTAAGGAGCGAACGCATGACCCATCCACACCGGAAATTAACTACAGACCCACCAGGAGGTGAAAAGACCCACCCTCAAAAGGGGATAAAAAGCAAGGCTTGCAAGCTACTTCACACAACACATTTTTCAGTACCGTGCTGGACATCCCCCAATATGAGATGGTTTGTTTGGAGTACACACCTGCATGCTTGGATATTTAAGGCCTCTTCCCTGAATGCTCAGCTTTCATTTAAGCCAAACCAAAAAATATGGTGATTGAGATTTGGGGGCGGGGGGAGAGAAGAGAGAGAATGCAGTTGGTATGGTATCCCACCTTGGTGAGTCAAGCTGCTTCTGCTTCCTGGTTGTCCTGGCCAGTGAATTCAAAGACACTGGAGTGGTTCACAAAGCCCATGGGGACATGGCATTTGTCTTATTTAAAAAATATATATAAATAAAATCCCCATATACAATACACACACAAATTACAGGGGGCGGGGGAGAGAGAGAGAGTTCTATTTGCTGCTCTGCATTGATTTCCTCCTTTCCTCTCTGCATGTCTTAAGGCCTCCACCAAACCCAACAACTACTGTATTTTTCCATGTATTGGACGAGGGTTTTTTGACTCAAAAATGCATGTCAAAGAACTGGGGTCATCCAATATACGGATAGTGGCATGGGGGGGGGGGAGTGGCACACAAGAAGTGTGGCCTCCCCCGATGCTGCAGTGAGCGGGAAGTGATCTGGGGGGTGTTTCTTGCCTGCAGCTGTTGGGGGGGGGGGAGAAGCTGCGCATTGCCAGCCAGTTCGTTGGCGGGAGCGCAACTCCCCCCGATGCCGCTGCATGGTGGGCGCTCCCTGTGCGTGCCCGATGCCGCTGCGCACGGAAAACGATCTAGGGAGTGTTTGCTGCCCGCAGCTGTGTAGGGGGAGAGGCTCAACAACTTTGGGCTATCTCCCCTCATTTTCCTAAATCTGAGTCCCCAAAAATGGGGGGAGGGGGTCTTATACATGGGGGCATCTTATAGACAGAAAAATACGGTATGTTTCTTGTCCTTATGACTAGAATATTAATTTTTAGTGAAAGGGCCATAGCTCAGAGGTAAAGCATAAGCTTTGCATGCAGAAGGTCCCAGGTTCAATTCTCAGCACCTCCAGGTCAGACTGGGAAGAACCCCTGCCTGAAACCCCTGAGAGCCACTGCCAGTCAGTGCAGACAATACTAAGCTGAATGGACCAATGGTCTCTGGAATCAGCAGGAGGCAGTTTCCAATGTTCCTAAAAAAGAGTGGGGAAGTGAAAGGAGAGAGAAAACATTGGGCATTGGCTTCATAAGAGTTCAGACCACTGGGTCCATCTAGCTTAGTACTGTCCACACTGACTGGCAGTGGCTCTCTCGGGTTTGGGGAAGAGGTCTTTCCCAGCCTTACCTGGAGATGCAATTGGGGACTGGACCTCAGGCCTTCTGCAGGTAAAGATGCTCTAAGCACTAAGCTACAACCTGTCCCCTGATAACAATATCATCAGTGACACATGACTCTGGCTGGAATTCCACTTCCCAGAATGCAACGCTTCCTGGGGAATTGCACACCCTGTCCCTTGTAGCTCAGCCGGCATTGCATCCAAAATCCGTTCCTTAGCAACACGCTTCCCCTCTTTTCTCCTGGATCTCGGAGAGCTGCAACAAGCTTTTAAGAGCAACAGCCTTGCAAAAGGATGGGGGTGGGGTAGCAGAATACAGCCATGCAATGGAATAGGAAATCAGCAACCCTTCCAAAATACTAATTGGTTGAAATAGCAAACCAGCAACCTCTCCAAAATGCTAAACTTGCTTGGGGGTGTGGGGGTGTGAATAGAAAGAAGACCAGCAAGACCATTTAAAACAGAATTTATTTATCTGCTTGCATTTATGTCCCATTTATTTCCCTCCAAGCAGCTCAAACTGGCATACATAGCTTTCTTCTGCCCCATTCCATCCTTGCAACAACCCTGTGAGGTAGGTCAGGCTGAGACCATGTGACTGGCTCAAGATCACCCAGTGAGGTTCATGGCTGAGTGGGGATTGAACCTTGGTCTCCCTGGTCATGGTCTGACACGCTAGCCCCTGAATAACACAGGATAAAGATTTGTACACGATTTCCAAGCAGACTGAGGATGCTACTTGAGGATTTTCCTGTTCCATGCCCGAGAACCCCCCCCCTTTCTCTCTCTTAACTCTGAGCTGAAGCGCACAACAGCTGACACACAACTGCACCAAATCAACACAACGCTCCTTTTGTTTCCTCCACTGAGGGATATCTTGTGCTGCTTGCGGCCTAGTAAACAGCTCATTCCATCCTCCCTTCCCAGCTTTAGGAGATGAGGTTTGGCCTCAGGAGTCCCCCACAGGACAGAAATAAGAATTCCAAAGCAAACAGAAATACAGGCAGAGAGGAGATCTTCTAAGGCGGAGGACTTTATCCACACACCCAAAAGAGTAATCTGTGAGGAGGAGGAGGGATGGTGGATTTTTTTTTAAACTTTCCCCCAATCTTAAATTTTGTTTGTCCCTCCTACAGCATTCCTACAGCAAAATCTGAAAACTGCACCTGTTCCTGCTGCAAGATGGCACTGAAAGCCAGTGGGGGTTGGTCCCCCAGGAGGGGGCTGGCCCACTGTCCCTCAGACCTTGGGGGGGGGGCAGACTATATTTTGAAGGGGGGGAATGAATGAATTCCTATGCCCCACAAATATACCATAGATGCATTTTAAATACTGTAAAAGCACACATTCCACTCATGTAAAAACACCAGGCAGGCCCAACAAATAACTCATAGATGCATTTTAAATAAAAGGACACATTCTACTCACGTAAAAAATGCTGATTCCCAGACCACCTGTGGGCCGGACTGAGAAGACGATTGGGCTAGATCCGCCCCCCCCCCCCAGGCCTTAGTTTGCCTACCCATGGGTTAGACTGTAACAATTGACCCCCTTGGAAGGTGGTGAATTCTCCTTCCTTGGAGGTTTATAAGCAGAGGAGCGTCTCCACCCCATCGATCTGCCCGGACGCTGAGGTCCAGCGCCGAGGGCCTTCTGGTGGTTCCCTCACTGCGAGAAGCTAAGCTACAGGGAACCAGGCAGAGGGCCTTCTCGGTAGTGGCACCCGCCCTGTGGAACGCCCTCCCATCAGATATCAAAGAGATAAACAACTACCCGACATTTAGAAGACATCTGAAGGCAGCCCTGTTCAGGGATGTTTTTAATGTGTGACATTTTAATGTATTTTTAATCTTTGTTGGAAGCCACCCAGAGTGGCTGGGGAAACCCAGCCAGATGGGTGGGGTACAAATAATAAATTACTATTACTATTACTATGGTCATATACCAGGGATGCTTTAGTTGAGATTCCAGCAATGCAGGGGGGTTGGAATAGGTGACCCTTGAAATCCCTTCCAATTCTCCAATTCTATGATTCTATGCTGACAACACTTACCGTATTTTGCGCCCCATAGGACGCTCCGGCCCATAGGACGCACCTAGTTTTTTGGGGGGGAAATAATTTTTTTTTCTTTATTTCCCCCCCAGGTGCGGGGCTGGAAGAACCAGGTCGCGGAACAGTGGGAAGGCACGCTCTGCCTCCCCGCTGTCCCCGGAGCTTGAGGGGCTGGCGATGGGGAGAAGTGCGCTGATCCCGGGACTGCAGGCAGCTCTGCCCCGCCATCTGGAGCGGGGCGGGACTTAGCGCCCCGCTCCGGATGGAGGCACAGATCTGCCTGCAGTCCCGGGACGGCAAGTAGTTCTGACCTGCCGTCTGGAGCGGGGCGGGACTTAGCGTCCCGCTCCGGATGGCGGCGCAGATCTGCCTGCAGTCCCGGAACGGCAGGCAGCTCTGCCCTGCCGTCTGGAGTGGGGCGGGACTTAGTGCCCCGCTCCGGATGGCGGCGCAGATCTGCCTGCAGTCCCGGGACGGCAGGCAGCTCTGCGCCGCCATCCGGGGCGGGGCTTCGCCCCCGGCTCCCGATGGCCGCGCAGAGCTGTGCTGAGCCGGGGACTGCAGGCAGCTCTGCGCAACCCTCGGAGCCGGTCTCCCGAGGGTTGCGCAGAGCTTCCTGAAGCCTGGAGAGCGAGAGGGGTCGGTGCGCACCGACCCCTCTCGCTCTCCAGGCTTCAGCGAAAGCCTGCATTCGCCCCATAGGACGCACCCAGATTTCCCCTTCATTTTTGGAGGGGAAAAAGTGCATCCTATGGGGCGAAAAATATGGTAGATTAATTCCTAAGCATTGGGGCAAGTCCTATCATTTGGCAGCCAAGACTAGGAGCAGAGTATTTCCAGTAAAAAAAAGGGGGGGAGGAGAGGAGAGAAGTTGCCGCCTCTCAAGACCAAATCTGCAAGCCCACTTTCAAAATACAGAACTAAAATACTTTTGAAAACAACCAAAGGGATCTGCAACAAAATGTTGAAGCATGGAAGTTTGCTAATCAATACACCACTCTGGCTCTTATTGTTGGGGGTGCATTAACACCTTAGGTTTCTTCTCTTCTACTCATTATTTAGACTTCCTGAGCACCCAAAACTAAGACTTCTGGATGGTCCCAGATTAGGCGAAAGCCTGTTTGCATTTGGAAAAGTACCAAGGAAGGGATTGGGGAAATGGTTTGGTTCCCAGGGATGCCGATCCAGTCATAAATCCTATTTGGAAACAAAAACAAAACCTCAAACCTAGTTAGCACACTCAGAAAGTTATTGTGCACTTCTATGGACACCTCGAGGGGACAATTGTCGTGAAACAGGAGGAGGATGCAAAAGCTCCTTCCAAACTCCATCCTTCAAACTCTGCCCAGCAATTTGACAGGGAACTCCTCACTGTGAGTGACAGGTCTCCCTTGGCACACCTTTCTTGGGAAGAAGAAGCCAGCTCCTCATCCACTGTGCTGTGATGTCGCTAAGGGGATTTTAAGAGTCTGGATTTAAATGATCTTACTGGGGTGGGCACCCTCTGTTTATATGCAAGAATTCATCTTTTTTAAAAAATATGACTACCTGGACCCTGCTGCACTTGGGGACCCTCCTGCTCAGTTTGCTCAGTGCAGTCCCTGTTCTGCCCCTAATGTGATGGCACTATTACCCATCTAGGAAATGTCAAGAGGTGACATTTGCTCTCTGGATTGCAAACTGGAGTTGGGTGGGGATGAGTCTAGGAGCTGAGAAGCATTCCTGGCACTAAGCCACCCATGAAAGGGCAGATAAGTCTGAAAAATAAAAGGGCATTAATTCAACCAGCAAAGGCAGATGGGAGTCTACCCATGAGGTTTCCCGCTGTGTCTCTGTCTGATGTATCGCCCTGAGGCATGTTCCTTTCCAATCAGCCTCTGCTAGATGAGGGTTAGCCTGTTGAATCTCCACAATGGAATTGTTCAATCGTTCCTAACAAGGAGACATAACAGAATGACCTGCCTTCAGATGTCACTTTCTGTAGAGTCTCTTCATGAGTCATTGCTATATGGAATTCCTCTTAAACACAAAGCATATCCCAAACTGAGCAAATCATGCAGAAATGCACAAGAGTGGGTGATTCTCCTTTGGGATGTGTTGCAGAAGCAGATTCTTTTTGAGTCGACAAGTGAGAAAACTACTGTAAAACTAGTCAACCCCCCACCCCAAACCCATTTAGTATACATTTGAGGTGTAAAGTAGAACACAGTAGCAATAGGACAGAGTTTAAATTTTAAACACTTTTTTGGCTGCTCTTAAGGTCACATCTTAAGGACTACAGTACAAACTTGTTTTTAAAACTAAAATGAAAGCCATTATTCTGAGAATCCATTTCTGTGTCTTCCCGCCAACATGAAATTGTGGCACTCGCAGCACCCTGGGCTCAGCTGTGGGAAGATAAATGGTTCTGTAGATAAACAGTGCCTTAATCTGTATTAACTAGGGTATCCATTTAGTAAAAGCAGGATCACACAGATTAAGGAGCCGCTCCTTTGTATAGTCATGCCATCCAGATTTAAAATGCCTCAGTCCTCGGAGTTCAACTTCTTAGCTTGTTTCAAAACAGGCAGTCTTAATCTTCTACATACCTCTAATCCTTCAGAGGAGACGTGGTGTGCAGGAAAATCAGAATGACTTATTTGGCAAAGCAAAGGCTTTAGGTTACCTTGTTCGGGTGACAAAGAGTGTTTGTGTGTGTAGGTAGGTAATCTGGACAGAGATAAACTAACAACTGTCTATGCTCTGGTAACCTCTAGGTTAGATTACTGCAGCGTGTTATAGGTAGGGCTGCCTCTGAAGACAATTCAGAAACTTCAGCTGGTGCAATATTTGGTGGGCAGGCTGCTTACCAAGGGAAGATGGTTTGGGCATATTACACTGATCCTGACCCACCCAACTGGCTGCCAATTAAGCTTCTGGGCCCAACTCAAAGTGCTGGTTTTCACCAATAAAGCCTTAAATGGCTCAGAACCACAATACCTTAAGGACCACCCGATATTAACAACAGCAACAACACTAACAGCAACAACACTAACAACAACAACCTCTCTCTCAAGGACTGAGATACAGGAATGAAATTTGATATGCATGTTCGGAATACAATTCTGCACTTCAAGCTCATACACATATTTTGACCTCTCACATCCATTTGCAAGAGTGCAGAGAAAAAAGCACAGATGTCAAAACACCTGAAAGGAAATCCTGTATCTGAGAAAGACAGAGAGAGAAGGTACTGTAACTTGTGGGTTGGTAAAACTATGATTATGTCCCCAAGGTAAATGAAGAGAGAGAGAAAGAGAGAGAGAGTTTATTTTACATTTCACTTTATAAAGTATATAAAAACAGAGAGAGCAATTATTAAAAGATCAAAAGATGAAAAAGAACACTATAAAATGAGTACAGTTACACATGCAATAAAAGAACAGTGCAAGTAAAGAATATCAACCCTTATCAGATTATCAAGCCAAGGTGAATATGTGGGATGCTCTCAGTCTGTCAGTTTTGCTAGCCAAACTTTGAACAGGATATTTCAAACTCACATTTGCATTCTGATGTCATATTTTCTCATCCCCCCCCCCCGTCTCTTACACAGTGTGTCTGAATGTATATTTTGTGTGTCCATCAATGTCAGGAAGTGCTAAAAGCATTTTTCTTTACGCTAGCCTAGACAAAAGATATGTAGAATGTTGATGTGCATGTTTTAATCTCATCTTAGTTCATTGCTGGTTTTAATTTTTCCTGAATGTTTAAAAAAGTCGTTTTTAAACTGTTTTTACAATTTCATTTCCCCCCTTTTTCTCTGTAAACCCATTTGAGGGTTTTTTTTGTACAATCAATCAGTGTTTTAATTTTATGAAATAAATATTTTTTTAAAATGTGTTCTTGTAAGAATGTGTAAATATATGAGAGATTTTGAATTCGAAGTTGCAATTGCATCAGATTTTTCACACAGAAAGATAGAGTGAGTTGTATCCAACAAAGTGCTACCCAGAGTAGACCTATTCAGATCAATGAAACTAAGCCAGCCATATCCATCCATTTCAATGCATTTATTCTGTGTAGGACTAACAATGGATACAACTCAATCTCTCTCTCTCTCTCTCTGTCTCTGTGTGTGTGTGTGTGTTTTCACAGAAAGATTTTTTAATGTCAGATTTTTCACACAAAAATACATGAGAAACAGTGGAAGGTTGATTGGTTTTGAATTCAAATTTGCAAAACATATTGTTTCTTGTGTGAGAGAGAGACAAAGAAAGAGTGTGGGTCTGTTTGTATATACGTATATTGTATTTTTGCCAAGCTTAGAGAAGTACTTCTCGACTGCGAAAATAATAATTCATGCCTCTATCCATGACAATCCCACACACCCCTAGCATTGCTCTGGGGCAGGGTGGTCCAACATGCTGCCCACAAGGCGAGAGTACGTGGGTGAGGGGGGGGGGCTGGGGCAATTGAAAACCCACCAGTGGGAAGAGACAGGTGCCAAATTTCGAGGCCCCGCCTTTTGATTGGTGGACTGGCTGGCACGACTTGGTGAGGCCTCTCTGCTGCCTGGGGCTCTGGAGAGCAGGTGGGCTGCCCTTTGGCGAGTACACTTGACTATTCTAAATTATTATTATTATATTTATCTATATTCCATCTTTTTATCCTGACATGGACATATCCTGAAAGGGCTCAATCTATTAATTATACACATTCAATTGGGTCTGTGCGGCCCACGGATTCTGTTTCAAAGTACTGTACTCTTGCCCATCCTGCTCTGGGGCATTGTGGGAAATTTAAAGAGTGGCAAAGCCTGGCTACTCTCTGCTGTTCAGGTGGCTGTACTCTTGGCCACCAGGGGCAACTTACAGAGGAAGGAGGGGCCACATTTTGCCCAAGCTTCCCCCCACAGCCTGGAACTGGGTATTCCCCCACAAAGCTCCCTGATACTAAATACACAGCACGCACCATCCATCAAATATGACAGGATAGGGTAGCAAAGGGGAGACTATCACAGAGGGGAAATCCTGAACACTCATCACAGTTCCAGCTTGTACTCAACGGAGTTTGTTCTGCATTTATTTATTAAAAGAAGAAGAGGTTATTTGCGAACACTCCTGACAAAAAGCTGCTGCAAGCCTGTGCAGATCAGGCCCCTGGGGCAATTTCTGCCGCCTGCATCCCTGGTAATTAACAGGACAGATTACTTGTGTTTTATTCCCCCCCCTTTTTTTTCTTAATTTCCATCTGAGGCCTGCAGAGCTTTTTGTTATTTAAAAATAACCTGTTGCCTCTCCGCCATGTGAGAGAGTCTGCCTCCATGCCTAGCCCACTAAGCCCTACGTGCTGATAGGCAGCAAACTCTCAGTTTCAAAAAAAATTAGGAGGGAGGGGAGTTACAGAACTAATTAAAGTTTATCAGCAGTGCAGAGTCTAGAGGTCAGAGCGCCAGCCTGGGAGCTGAGAGACCCAGGTTCAAACCCCCCACTCAGCTTTGATAACTAAATCAAGCCTTCACATTTAGGGGCAGTATATCTCCAACTACAAAACACTGGTGGAGGGGAGGGTGCAGACAATAAGTTACTGCCTTTTGTCCACTTGTGAGCTTTTCTGGGAGCTTCTAGCCAGCTGATGAACCCTAAGTCTGATCCAGCAAGGCATTTCTTAATCCATGAAAGCACAATTGAAAAGTGCAAAGCACAGCTGGGGCAGAAAGAGTTCAGGAGGACTGAAATTTAAAGCAGCCTCCCATGGAATCCTAGGAACTGTAGTTTATCTCTCAAAGAGCTACAGTTCCCAGGATTCTTGGGTGTGGGAGAAATGTGCTTTAAATATATGGTGTGTACATAGCCCAAGACAAAACATGATTTTCTTAAAAACCGTAAGTAGCTACCATCTACCATGGCCACATTTGCGCCATACATTTAAAGCAGTATCATTCTGAAGAGTCATGGCTTCCCCAAAAAATTATGGGAGATGTAGCTTATTTAAGGTGCCAAGAGTTGTTAGGAGTTGTTCTCCTCACACAGCTTCAATTCTCAAAAGTGGCTTAACAATTAACTCTGGGAATTAATTGTAGCTCTGTGAGAGGCATATGGATCTGCTAACAACTCTCAGCACCCTTCGCAAACTACAGATCCCAGAATTCTTTGGCGGAAGGCATGACTGTTTAAGATGGTATCATAGTGCCTTAAATGTATGGTATGAATGAGGCTCTAGACTTGCCCAGTGTTAGCGAAACACGATTTCTTTCCTGCCTGCAAGGAGAAGGAGGTATGGTGGTCTGGAATGATTGCACCACCCTTTCAATCATTATTTCCTTGCAATGGAGGGAGCTGAAAAGCTCAGGCTCTCCCCCTACCCTACCCAACTTTCCTGGCCTCTCTTCTGAAACCACACCTCTCAAGGCTCCTCCTAGCCCAGCGAAGGAAATCTGGGAGGTTGAAATACTTTTTTGCCAGACACGAAATGAGAAACAGATGATGGATTTTCAGCAACAATCTCTCTTGCTCCAACCTCCAAGAGAATGAAACGAGGGGCGGTGGGTGGCAGCCTTGTGTGCATAGGAAACTGGATCTGGCTTATTAACTCTTTGCAAAAAGTTTGGAGAAGGGAAGCAATTAAGATAAAAGCGTTGTGTCCCAAGAAAGAAAAAAGCTCGTTCAATATAGCATCAGTGTCATAGGAAGAGACCTGCTGTAAGCACTGTTTTGCACTGGCTGGCAGCAGCTCTCCAGTTGCAAGCAGGCAACCATCCCAGCCTAACACGGGGATGCTAGGCATTGAGCCCAAGACCTTCCGCATGCAAAGAATGTGTCCTACTACTGAGCTATGGCCTATCCCCTAAAAATAAAGTAAGGTTCTAATTCTTACTGTTTTGAAGAATTAAACAGGCTGAATTAAATAGGATCTGGTCCATCTATCTCAGTACTGTCTACATTGGCAGGCAGTGGCTCTCAAGTGCTTCAAGCAGGAGACCTTCCCTGCTTTACCTGGGGATGCCAAAAATTGACCAGGGACCTTCTGCGTGCATAGCAGATGCTCTACAGCTGAGCTACACAAAGTACACCGAGCTATTGACAGGGGCCTCGACTGTCCTGTAATGGAATGTCGGAGAGACTGTGGTGCTCCCACAGTCGATGGATACAGATGTTTGGACATAAGTCATGACCCACCCAGGAAAGGATTTTCTCTGCATTGGAAGAAGATGCTACAGGCTCTCTGCAAATCCCTGGCCAGGTCGGAGAGCTTTAGGCAAGCAGCTCCAAGGAGAACAGAAGGCACAAAAATGGTTCGCAACAGGAAGCTTGATGTCATTCATTAAATCCTTTAAAGGCGCCAGATCTGCGCTTCTCGCCACAGAGAGCGCCTCTCCTAATAGATGCTCAAACCTGGCAGCTTGCCAGCCACACAGATAATTGCCTGACCAGTTGAGCCCAAAGCGATCATGTGAGCAGGAGGGAATTGCAGATATCTGTGGAAGATGGAAAGGGAACAACAAAGATCATCTGCCTGGCCAGTTACCCTTTTGCTGCACACACACCACACATTTAAGCACCTGTCTATATATATTTTAAAAACCATGGGAATTATAGTTTCACTGTCTTCACTTTTACCTGAAATTCATGCAAATTGAGGGTTGTGATATGGTATTACAAATCCTCCAGTGGGAGCTGCATGATGACAGCCTTATGTTTTTATTAGAAAGAGAGACAGAGATAAACCAATTGTGCTTTTTGTAAAGGGGGATTTCTGTAGCTCAGTGGTAGAGCATCTGCTTTGCATGCAGAAAGTTCAATTCCCAGCATCTCCAAGTAGGGCCTAGAGGGACTCCCTGCCTGAAACCCTGGAGAGCTGCTGCCAGCCAGTGCAGACAATAATGAGCAACATTAACCAAGGAACTAGATATAGTCAGTAAAAGGCAGCTTCCCAAGTTAATAGGAAGGACTTCACTTTCATAGTGACTGAGCTTATTACAAATAAAATAAAATAAAATCCACGAGAGGCCTCCCTACTGTCAGCAAGTTCAAATGTTAAGTCATTTTCTATACAGGCAACTCCCCATTTACACACATTCAAAGCAAGTGCAACAGCGCGTGCGTGCACTGCAGCAATCTTGAAAATAGCACAAAAGGGGCAAAAATTGCCCTTAAAGAGTGTGAAAATGGAAGGAAAATAGCATCTAGCAATCCCAGGAGCCTTTGCACCAACCTTTGGCCTGTGGAGAGTTGGGAGTTTGAGCAAGGACGTTTGGAAAGAGCGAATGTAGTGGATTTAATGAATTTTTTGTTTTGTTTTTTAAAGTTTTTCAAGGGCTTCCAGGGTGTTTGCAGGCTTTTTCAATAGTGTTCCCAATATACACAATTTCAATTAAATGCACAGTGGCTAACCCCCATGTAAATGGGGAGTTGCCTGTTCTGCGTACATCATTTGTTCACTGATTCATTCATAAGGTTCCGAAGTTCCATCATATCCTCCCTCATTCTTTTAAAACACGAAACCCAAATGTAGGGAAAGTGCCCCCACCCCATTTGTATGATGTGCCGCAATTTCAGGTGACATTATACAGGACAGGAACATGGGATGTTTCCCTTGTACCGAGTCAGATCCTTGGTCTATCTAGTTCAATACTATCTACTCTGTCCAGCTGTCCAGGATTTCAGGCAGGGGACATTTTGCCAGCCTTACTTGGAGGTGTCAGGGAATGAACTTGGGACCTTCTGCATGCAAATCAGCTACTTTACCAATGGGCAACAGCCTCTCCTCCTAAGAACAGAGTAAGATTATAGTCCTCATCATTCTCAATATCCAGAGTCAGACCACTGGTAAACCTAACTCAGTATTGTCTGCACTGACTGGCAGCAGCTCTCCAGGGCTTTAGGTAGGGGTTATTCCCAGCCATACCAGATGCCAGGGTTTGATCCTGGGACTTTCTGTATGCAAAGCAGATGTTCTCTCACTGAGAACATCATAAGAATGTACCATATACAGAGTTCAACCACTGGACAATTTAGTTCAGTATTTTCTACACTGACTGGCAGCAACTCTGAGATTTTAGACCAGGAATCTCTCCTAGGGATTTCAGGGATTGAACCAGAGACCTTCTGCATGCAAAATAGTGTTCTCACCATATAATAATCAGTGGTATACTACCATGAATGCTGCATTTTATTGTACATATTATGGGATCAGTGCTCCTTATACATGCACATTTTTCACAGTATCCTCAAAACACTGTTGGCCTAAAAATACTAACCTGTATCTCCCCCCCTCCCATTAATTTAGATTTACTTTTCCATGGGAATTCCTATACAGGAAAATAAAATCCTGTTGCTAATGGCCTATTTTCAATATTCAAAGTAAGTGGAGTGGCTATATTAACACACACAACACACCCCAGTCTGGAAGCACCCACTGCTGTCATGGCAAAAAGCCACCGAAACTACCTCTGAAATCTGCCAAATCTTTCAATAATGCAATCTAAATTAGAAGCACCATCGTTTTGTGGTGTGAGTAAAACAACAAGTAGTGTGAAAAGAAGTTGCAGTCCACTTAACCTGCCTCACAGGGTTGTTGTTAGGATGAAATGGGGAAAGAGGCAGAGAATGACCCATATACTCGCTCATGCACGCCAGTAATGAAACAGATTAACACCATAAATTTAAAGCCCATCCAACACTCATTTAAAACGTAGGACTTCCTGCAAAGAATCCCGAGAACCTCGCCAAGCTACAATTCCCAGCATCCTTAAACTACAATTTTCAGGATTCTTTGTGAGGAGACAGCTGCTTCAAATAGGTTTTTAATGTATGTATATGGAGTGGATTCAGAAACGGACCTAAATTACCAGTCGAAAGACAAAAAGTAAGGCGCCTAGAGAAACTGCTTTCAAACAGCTTTGTTGGTGGGACTCCCAAGCGCTACATTCACCCTTCCGCGTGCCCACGCATAACACCAGAACTAGAAAACTTGGGAGTTCGCGGTCGCGGTATAAAAAAGCGAAGAGAGATGCGGTCAGGCTTCACCCCTAAATTAAACATGTCTTGGAAACACGGCGGACGCGGAGGGAAGAGAACTAGTCGTCTGGTTGGGAGCCCGTTACTAGAAGAATCTGCACGCTTTTGCTTGGACGCACGCCCCATTGAGCGGAGGCTTACTCCCGAGTAAGCACGCACAGGATTCGGCTGGGGCGGAATTTCTTTTGCCTGAAATTCATGCAAAGCGAGCGAGACACGCTGTATAATCAACCCGCCACCTCCATCCCCGCGGCGCATGGGGCTCCCCTCACCCCCAACACTTTGGGCTTTACCTCCAGCGGGGGCAGGTCCGGATCCAGCTGCGTGAAACTGTGCAAGACGACGGGGCTGGTGCTCTCGGCCGCCACTTCCAGCTTCACCCCGTCCCACAAGCTTCGGAACCGCCGGGAGCCTTCGAACATTTTCTCCGGGCTGAGGATGCCGCCGCGTCCGCCACCGCCGCCTCTTGCGGTGGCTGCGGCAGCGGCTGCTTTGGGGCGTTCATCCTGCAGGAGCTCTGACCACATGAGGTTCACCATGGAGCGGCGAGAATAGAGGGTTCAACTCCTGCTAACTTTCCATTATACTGAGCTAAAGGAGGAGGGGCGCCAGTTCAAGAGCTCGGAGGGTCCCCTCTCCAAACTACGCGCACCTCGGGCTTGTGAGAGAAGCGCGCGTTCTTTGCGCCTTTACGCCTGGAACTCAGCAGCAAAGCGGCTCCTTCTCAGTCATCATTCTCCACACTGGGGAAATTTGATCCGCCCACTCGCAAGCCCTTATGTCACCCGCTTGGAAAGGGGTGGAGATACGAGTGAGAGAGCAAGATTGAAAAGGCGGTGTGGTGATGCTAGGGAAGCAAGCGAAAGCGGAACCAGAGCCTAGAGGCTTTTCCTCTTCTCATTCCCCTCCCGCTTGGAAGAGGCTAGGAAAGAAAGCAGAGGCGTGCCCTCTGCAGGCCGAGAAGGAGAGCGCCGCTGGAACTTTATTATTATTATTTTGCAGAGAGAGAGAGAGAAACGTTTATAATCCCAATATTAGTATTAACCACAACCTCGCTCGTTCACTCACAGAAGCTGTGGCACTTTAAAAGGCTCAAGGATTTATTGCGGCGGCTGCTTTGCGCGCAGATGAATTGAAGGGTTATCACTGTGGCTTGGCAAATAGACACGGGTTTATTGGGAAGTAGGATGGAGGGTAAACAGAGGGGCCGAAAGGCCATCAGATGCAACGGAGGGGAGGTCTGTGACACGTGTAGGCAAAGCTCAAGTGTATACAAGATAAGCAGTTCTTAAATAAAGAAAAAACAGGCCTGCTATTTGCAATTTCTCCCCCCACTATAACCGTGAGACTAAGGATAAGATTTCACATCTCAGAGCAAGCCTGGATTCTTAAGCCACAGAAAGACGATGCTAACAATAAATCTGGAAGTCGTTAAAGGTACAACACGGCTGTTTGTTACTTGATCTACAGCAGACCAATAGGACAACCACAGCTGTCAACTTTCCCTTTTCTTGCAAGGAATCCTATTTGGAATAAGGGAATTTCCCTTAAAAAAGGGAAATGTTGACAGCTATGAGGACAACCCTACTGGAAGCATGTGGTGGTGGTGTTAACTGCTTGGCATTATTATTGTTACTAATTATTAACAAAAAATAGGAACTTCAACCAAATGTTACAACGTGGGATGCCCTCGTTCAGGGTGCCAGCTAGCCAGTCGTGCCTCTTCCAAGATGCTCCATTCCATTGTATTCCACTCCCGTATTTCCTTGTTCCCCTCGCCCCTCCAGCATTCTGTGGTTGCGGAGCACGCGTCTTATGGCTGCGTGCGAGAGAGACCCCTTCTGTTTCTCCCCGTCTACATATTTTCTTCTTCTGCAGACCTCGGTATTTCCCGCCGAGCCTTTGTACTATTATTTCCCTCTCGTTTTTCCACTGTCTGCTTATCTATGTTTACTGTTTGTATGTAGATAAATGCCAAATGAATGTATCGAAAAACAAGCCGCTCCTCTAGAAAGGCCAAACCACTGGTTTCCTACAGGGAACTGGATGCACATTATGAGAACAGGATGCTGTTCTAGATCTAGCTGCAAGGCTGTTCTTATGTTCTTAGTGAGGTACAGACTCACCAGAGTTAAGCAGGAGTTTGGAAGGCAAAGAGTTAACCAAGCTGCCGCTTGAGTAACGATGATTGATCTTGAAACTTAGCAGCCTGCTGAGATGAAGGCAGGAAATCTCTCCATTGTTTTTCCCTGTGTTTGCAGATTCCAAGAGGACAATGGGAAGGGGCCCTCAGCAAGGAGATCTGCCAGCAGCTAATCCCTGCAGCTACTGAAGGATCTAGAGACCCTCTCCCCTTGTCTGCTTCTTGCTGGGGTCTCTAACAAGGTGCTCACCTTAGAGACTGATTGGGTTTGTTGTGGCATAGGTGTCTGTGAGCAAAAGCAAGGTTGGATAATGGATTCCAACTCCCATCTGCGCCTGCAATGGTTGGAGAGGATGGGGTTGGAGGATGGTCACCAGCCCCCCATTCCTAACCTTAGACCAGGGGTCGGCAAGGTTTACCTTGTCTGGGCCAGTTCACTTAAGCAGAAATCCCTACGTGGGCCAAATCGCGTGTGCACCCACAATTTCCTGCGCCTGCGCAGATGTGATTTTCGGCATCTGTGCATGCACAGACGTGATTTTCAGCGCCACAAAAGCAAGTCCCCGCTCCGCACTGCGCCGATTTAGCGCAGCGCGTGGGGAGACTCGCCGAGCGGCCTGCTTGGTTCAGGGGCGGCTCGTATGCTGGTTAAACGACCCCCGTGGGCTATGTGTGGCCCATGGGCCTTAGGTTGCCGACCCCTGGTCTAGAGCAGGGGTCAACAAACTTTTTAAGCAGGGGCCGATCTGGTGGGAGGGGCGGACTATTTGTGGGGGGGAAGTGAATGAATTCCTATGCCCCACAAATAACCCAGAGATGCATTTAAAATAAAAGGACACATTCTACTTATGTAAAAGCACGCTGATTCCCGGACCGTCCGCAGTCCGAATTGAGAAGGCGACTGGGCCGCATCCGACCCCCGGGCCTTAGTTTGCCTACTCCTGCCTTAGACAGTAGCATTCCCTAGCAGTGGGGTGTGGCGGTTAGTGTCAGAATAGGACCTGGGATATCAGGGTTCAAATTTCCACTCCGCTATGAAGCTCACTGGGTGACTTTGGGCAAGTCACTACCTCTCTCGGCCTAACCTACCTCACAAGGTGTTGTGGGGATTGAGAGGGAGGACTTTGCATGCCGCCTTGGGCTCCTTAGAGAAAAAGGTGAGCTATAAATAAACACATAAATGAGATGGAAGAATGCCTCTGTTTAGAGACATACAAAATGACTCCTATGTATGATTACCTAGGAATTATGTGTTATCGTAGGCTCCCTTCCCTGCGTCAAATTTTACCATTTCTGTTATCTCAAGAAAGTTGACATTCTGAATTTTTATACTGTATACACTGATCAGAACTGTCTTAGGCAACATACACATTTAAAGCACACACACCTCAGGAATCCCGGGAAGTACAGTTCACCCCTTGCAGAACTACAATCTCCAGCACTCTTAATATACTACTGTTCCCAGGATTCTGAGAGAGAGAGAAATCTTTAAATATTTGGTGTGTATGCAGCCTTAAACAGTTACTAAAATCAAGCCAAAGTTGGGTGCTCTCCTCTAGGTGATTCCACAAAGGAGATAAGCCCCAGTTTTAGGATTTAAAGCAGCTTAGTCCACTGACTTCAACAAGATTAAGCCCAGATCCATTGCCTTAACAAGTTATTGGATCAGGGAACTCTCCTAACTTCTCTCTCCCAAGCTTGGCCACTGTTTCAAGTGGGGGAGGGGGAGAGAGACATGTAGGATGAATGAGTTTTTGATAAAAATTGCCCTTTGAAGTACAGCCAGAGAGCAAATCCACAAGATTCCAGGCTGCCCCAATTATTTTGCCACTCCCGCTTGCCTGCACGAGGAGGAAAGTAGCACGAAAACCTAAAATAACTCATGCTTTGCTGAAGGAAGGGCCGTAGCTCAGTGGCAGAGCATCTGCTTTGCATGCAGAAGGCCCCAGGTTCAATTCCCAGCATCTCCAAATAGGGCTGGGGGAGACCCATCTGACGCTGCTGCCAATCGGGTAGGGAATACTGAGCTAGATGCACCAACAGACTTACAAGGTAGATTCCTATGGTGGGGTGTGTGTGTGTGTGTTTAAAAACAGTCTTTCACCTCCTGTGACATCTTCCTCTTCTTTACACCCTTCAATTTCCCTCTCTGCCTTGCGAGATACAATTGGATGGCATGTGGCATGGGAAGCACTTTTGCCAGAAATTGGCTGGATCTCTGTCCACATATAATTCTGCCCACAAAATATCAACCCTGCCCATATTGCATAGCTCCACTAATAACAAATGTCACATGAATTGCTTCTGGATCTAATGTGGCCTTGGATGTGGCTCAGTGGGCCTTTTGCTTTGTACTACCCACAATCCATTATGTACCTACCTGAATGAAATAATGCAGGGGTGAAGAATCTGCGACCCAGGGGGCCAAATCTGGCTCTCCAAGTTTCTCTGTCTAGCCCTTGGAACTTCCCCAAGCCATATCTTCCTTGAGTGTTTTTGCCTGGCTGGAATGTGTTCTTAAACTTTGATAAGGATTCCTGCTTCCTTGGATGGAAGAGAGAAAGGAGTGTGTGTGTGTGTGTGTGTGTGTGTGTGTGTGTGGAAGCTTGCTTTTGTTTAATATCTGTGTTCTGCTTTTCTATCAATAGGGCCAGTGCTTTTTTCGGGGGTACTAAATGATAACAGTACTGGCACACACACACCCCACATTAAAAGTGTGGCACTTACTTCATGGTGAGTACTGATGCTTTTTTTTCTTTTAAAAAAGAGCACTGAATAAGATAACATTCGTACTTTACATTTAAAGCTCCATGATACCACATTAAATGGTCATGGCTTTCTCCCCTCCACCCCACCTTAAGAGTCCTGAGAGTTGTTTGGAGACCCCTCCTCTGCTCCCAGAGCTACAATTTCCAGAGCAATTTAACAGCCAATCCCTCTTCACAGGGAACTCAGAGAACTATGGCTCTGGCAGGGGGAACAGGGGACCACCTAACAACTGCCAGTACCATTAATAAACCACAGCTCCCAGAATCCTTTGAAGGAAGCCATGATTGTTTAAAGTGGCATCATCGTGCTTTAAGCGCAGGGTGTGAACATGGCCTTAAACAAAAAGTAAATAAATCCTACAAATAATTAATACAATCTCAAAAAGTTAACACCTCATTACGAGAGAGAGAGAGAGAGAGAGAGAGAGAGAGAGAGAGAGAGAGATTCATAGCAATGTTTCCAAAAGGTTCCAGGAACTAAGGAGCATGACATGGCAGGGTGAATCAGCAGCTGGCAGAGAGCTCCTTGCTGAGACAGCACTCTAGTAGTGCTGGCTTTGCCGAGAAAAGATGATCTCTTCCCGGCTTCACCACTCATTTCTTCCTCCTCCCTGTCCCCCTTCCTGCTATCTCGTCCTCTCATATCTTTATACAACAGTTGTATAATCACCTATCATTGGGAGCGCAGCGAAGCAAGTTACAACTTCCACCAGCTCAGGATGGAAGTATTCATGTCAAATCCTGTCTCTGCAGCACCAACTTTGTCAGGGTTGATTCCCAAAGAATGCGCGCGCACACACACACACACACACACACACACACTTTCTTCCCTTATCCTTCCCATCCTGAACAGCCAGGATAGCTGTCTTCTGCCTGCACTATCAGAGGCAGCCAGTCACTGAATTCCAGTTGCTGGGAATCACAAGTTGGGAGAGTGCTGCTGCTTGCAGGTTTCCCTTTGGGGCATCTGGTTGGCTATCATGAGAACAGGATGCTGGACCAGATGGGTGTTTGGCCTGATCCAGCAGCCAGGCTTTTTTGATGTCCGTATGATTCAGGGTGTAGCTGTTACCGTTTTCTCTTTCTGGGGCATTCAACCAGCCTCATCATGTGGAAGAATGGGACTATGGATGAAGCAAAGAGCCTCATTCCAGCTTTTGGCATTAGTTCAACCAAAAGTTGGTCTCATTCCACATTCCACATTAATCTGCATTTAAAAAATAATCCTTAGAAAAATGTATGTGTAAATACAGGTAACGTGAACCTCACGCTCCTTTAGGCAGTGCTTTGCGGACCTGGTTTTGGGAAGGTGACATGAGGGTCTGGGAGGGTCCTAGAGCAGGGGTCGGCAACCTGCGGCCCATGGGCCACAAGCGGCCCATGGGGGTCATTTAAATGGCCCACGAGCCACCCCTGAACCAAGCCACCTGCTCGGCAAGTCCGCACATGCTGTGCTGAACCGGCACAGCATGGAGTGGGGACTTGCTTCCATGGTGCTGAAAATCGCATCTATGCAGACGCCGAAAACTGCATCTGCACAGGTGCCGAAAATTGCATCTGCGCAGACACCGAAAACCGCATCTGCACAGATGCAATCCGGCCCATGGAGCAATCTCCGCAGGAGTGAACCAGCCCAGGTGATGTAAACTTTGCCGACCCCTGTCCTAGAGCCTTTGCACCTCCTTCTCAAAGCCCAGTAAGTGAGGCTTCTCACTTACCTCCCACAAGATTCCCAGAGCCCTCCTTCTTGGTGGTAGGGCTGTGTGTTTCTGGGTGTTCCTGGCTTTGTGTGATTTTGTGTTTATGTGTGGACTCATGCATGTAAGTTATCTGTACATTCTTTTTCAAGATATACATTTTTAATATTTATTTTGAGATACTCTGAGCATTGGAACATTTGAGGAATGTGAGCTATATGTGAAGTAATTAAGTTTTGATCTGCTCAGCAGGCACAGATCAGATCAGTTAGCATCAGAATACAGAAGGCTGGATTCCTCAACCATCTTTAGGTGGAACTGGTCCATGTATATTCAACATGGAAATCTGGAATAATTTGTGAGTGGTTGGCAGCAGCTATTCTCATAGAATCATAATATCCCCTTGTCTGATCACTTGGAGGTAATTTCTGCTCGCCCTAGGCAAATGACTCTTAAAGCTTGCATGGTTTACCTGGAAAACCTAAGCATTAATTTGTGGGCTCCAGCACTGAACCAGGCTTAACTGGCTCCAGAGCTTTGCTGGGTGAAAATTAACATTCCACAAACTAATGATGATCTTGCTCTTCTTGACTGTGAATTCACATGCTGTAAATATACCACCCAGTACATTCTGATCCCAAACCAAAAAAGGATGGTCTCTGGCTCTAGCTACCTATCTGTGTAGAAAGCCGCAGCACTTTGTTATGGCAGCAAGACCATCCACAGTTGTAGTAAGAAAGGCATAGCCAAGCCACACTGAAGCCAGACAGGTGTGCTGTCATCAGCAACTTGCCAGGTATCCTCCCAGCTGCCATGATCTCAGCCAGCCAGAGGCCAAGAGGTATTGCTAATGATAGCTTTTGTAAAAGTTGCTTTTATATATAGTAACAGTTTCATTGTGTGGTGTTTGATAGCCCATTGGGTGGCTTAGGGCTTGAACCACCCTGTCTCCAAAACAGGGAGTTATGGGACGATTAACTCTTTGTTGGGCTTTTAGTGATGTCATGCTGTTATGCTTTATGTTTTTGACTTACAGAGCAGGGTGGGCAGGGGAGGGAAAAACTTGAATTGCAGAAGGACATAGGAAGCTTCTTTATAGATGGAATAAGACCATTCATCTATCTAGCTCAGTATTCTGTACACTTACTGGCAGCAGCTCCTTAGGATTTCCAGACAGGGCGTCTCTTTCCCAGCCCTACCTGCAAATGCCACTGGGGATCAAACCTTCTGCTCTGCCACAGACCTTCTCCAAAAAAAACCATAAGGTTCCAGACCTCATGGTTCTAAACAAAGGGCTAATATAAATATGAACCAGTCTTGTATTGAGTTAAACTTAGATGAGTTAAGCTAGATGAGTTAAGCTCATCTAGCTCAGTTCTGTCAACACTGTCTGGCAGCAACTCTGCAGGATTTGGGGCAGGAGTCTCTCCCACCCCTGGGCTTGGAGATGCTGTTGGGGATATTTTGCATGCCTAAGGGCCACATTCCTTTGTGGACAACCACCCAGGGGCCACATGACCTGTAGCAGGCCAGTACAGAAGGCACATGTGGGCCAAGCAGCTAATGCGATTTTTAAACTCTTGTACAATATGTAAATTTCTGCACACACAGCTTTCTCTCTATCTTCCATCCAGGCATGCATCCTTCCAGGGGCCACATGCTAGTGGTCGGCAGGGCCAGAGGCAAAAGTGAGTGGAGCAAATAATGTGAATTTATGAAGCAGGGTGAGGGGTGTGGCTCCAAAGGGGGCATGGCCTATCGGTAAAGGTAAAGGGACCCTTGACCATTAGGTCCAGTCGTGGCCGACTCTGGGGTTGCAGCGCTCATCTCGCTCTATTGGCTGAGGGAGCCGGCATACAGCTTCCGAGTCATGTGGCCAGCATGACTAAGCCGCTTCTGGCAAACCAGAGCAGCACATGGAAATGCCATTTACCTTCCCGCCGGAGCGGTACCTATTTATCTACTTGCACTTTGATGTGCTTTCGAACTGCTAGGTTGGCAGCAGGCATGGCCTATAGACAGTCCCAAAAAGCCATAGAGAGAGGCCTTGATGACCACATTGGCCCCTAGGCCTGACGTTTCTCCTCTGTTTGTCCTGCCAGCTTTCCCCACCCTTGCATGATGAAGTGCTCCTGCTGGAATAGGATGCTTCCTTTTATGACATCACACTATTTTCTCAACTGGCTCACTGCCATCTATTCTAACTGGAAGTGGGTGTCTGGGGTGTCCCTGCTGCTCTTTCCAGTGAACTGGAGATGCCAGACATTGAATCTAGCTCCTTCTGCCTGCACATTTCTCTCACTCCTCTAATTTCATCTATTAAAGGAGGACCCTCGTAGCAAAACACAGGCCCCACCTGCATAATACATTTAGAGCAGTATCATACCACTTTAAAGAGTCATGGCTTCCCACTCCCCCCCCCGCCACCCCAAAATAACCCTAAGACCCTTGTAATTTGTACAGGGTGCTGAGAAATGTTAGGAGACCAGCTATTCCCTCCTCACACAGAGCTACAATTCTCAGAGTGGTTTAACAATAAAGAGGAAGAAGAAGAAGAAGAGTTTGGATTTGATATCCCGCCTTTCACTCCCTTTAAGGAGTCTCAAAGCGGCTAACAATCTTCTTTCCCTTCCTCCCCCACAACAAACACTCTGTGAGGTGAGTGGGGCTGAGAGACTTCAGAGAAGTGTGACTGGCCCAAGGTCACCCAGCAGCTGCATGTGGAGGAGCGGAGACGCGAACCCGGTTACCCAGATTACGTGACTACCGCTCTTAACCACTACACCACACTGGCTCTTTATGACATCACACTATTTTCTCAACTGGCTCACTGTCATCTATTCTAACTGGAAGTGGGTGTCTGGGGTGTCCCTGCTGCTCTTTCCAGTGAACTGGAGATGCCAGACATTGAATCTAGCTCCTTCTGCCTGCAGGGAAGGGAACTCTGTACAAGCACACCAAAGGTCAAAGGTTTCCATATGCCCTGTGCCAAAACTGATCTTGTCCTGCATTGGCTGCTTGCCAGAATTCACATGGTATTTTCACAGAGCCAATTCAGAGAGAGGGCAAGAATAATTGCCCTCCCTCTGAATAGGTGCATGGAAATCTTAGTGCTTCCACTCTTGATGGCGGGGGCGGGGAGAGATATTCGCTTCTATTCACATTGAAAGGTACATCTTTCTAATTTTCACCTGGCAAAACAATACATGAATCAGAACATACAGTCATCCTTTGAAATTCCTTCTCTGAATTTTGCAATGCAGTTGTCCAGTCATGTCATGCATTTAAAAAATGCACATGGTAAAGTAAAGTGTGCATTAAAAAAAGCATATATTATTGAAAGTAGCAGTGTCATATTTGGGGAAATGCCATGCAAAAATGTGTATACAGGTGAATGGGAGTTACATTCTGAGGATAGTACATAAAGACAGAATCGCACAAAGTCAAAACACATTGGGTTCAATAGTGGGTGGGACTGCTAATGCCAAAGTCTTTTTTCCTGGACACCCACCCTTTTTCTGCTACCTCCTTTTTTGCCAAGTGTGTAAAGCTGAATTGCGAGTTACCTGTATTCAGTAAAGTTCCATACAAAAAAGGGTATACCAGGAAGAATTCACACTAAAATGCTGATGAAACTATTTTCTTTTTCTTCCTGTATACATAAAAATGTAAGGCTGTCATCATGCTACAGTTGCACTACAGGTGGCCCAAGTGAGCTTTTTAACAGCTGGGGAAGGTGCTCCACAAAGCAGTTTGGCAAACTGCTGTGTAAAGTACTTTCCCCTCCTTCAAAAGGGGTTGCGGTTGTGGGAAACTGTGAGGGGACAGGTTGGGGGTGGGTGGGGTGTATGAGGAGGGGGTTTGGGGGGACAGGCAGTTGGCAAAGGGGCTGGAGGGGAGGTGGGGTTGGCAAGTGGAACAAGCAGGAATCGGAGCCACTAGGTTTTGTTTTGTTTGTTTAAATCAATAACTGAATTTCAGATTGGAAAAACGAGAAACTGAAATAGACACATTCACTTCCTTCTACCCTGATGCTGGCCATGCCTTTCCTGAAAAGCACACTATGTGTGTTTATGCAGAGCACTCATGGAGTCATATTGCACTCCCCCCTTCCCGAAGTTTACTGAAATGCATGGTTTCCCTCTGTCACCACCACCACCTCCTGACACCTGTCCCCCACCATTACAATGACATGGATTTTTGCAAGTTAATAACCATGATAGATCTGGGGCTGGAAGTAACTGGATTCCTGCCCCACTCCCCTCCTTAAGTCATACAGCAGCAACCAGCAGAATGCAGCAAAGCTTGGAGGAGAGTCCAGCGGAAGATCCAGCAAAAAGAAAGTAATTTATAGCTCTGCCTGGAGGGACAATTCTGCTCTGCGGACAGAATTCCACTTCTGAAATTCTACTCCCTCAACCACCCTGTCTTGGCCCATCTCCAAGCAGCTCAAACGGGAATGCTCCCAAGTGCTGCAGAAGTAAATAGTGACGCTCAGGGGGAAATAGGCAAAGCTAGGTAGTAGAGAGCATTTACTCTGCATGCAAAAGATCCCAGGTTCAAACCCCAATGACATCTCCAGGTATGCTGGGAGGGACCCACTGCCTGAAACCCTGGAGAACCTCTGCCAGTCAGTGTTGACAGAACTGAGTTGGATGCAGCAATTGTCTGACTTGGTATAAGGCAGCTTCCTACTTAAGTCAACTCTCAATTTCAGAAACATGAGGACTGGAACCTCACTATTCTTAGGGGGAGGGGCTGTATTCCATGATAGAGCATCTGCTTTGCATGCAGAAGCCCCCAGGTTCAATCTCCAATGGCACCTCTAGGTCTGGAAAGACTGCCCCCCATCTGACACTTGGACGGGCACTACCAGTGACAGCTATCAAGAGACTGAGCTAGGCAGACTTGGTGCAAGGCATATTCCTGGTTTCCATAATCTACGGCACACTTCAGGTAGTGACTACAAACGTAGGAAACTCTGGGAGAAACCTTCCCAGTGGCTTTCTTTTCTAAGAGAGTAAATGCCATATCTCTCATACGACGGCACTTCAAAGCTGAACGACACCTGCTGTTACAGAGGTCCACGCTACCCCTCAGAGCTTCTTGGTAATTTTCTAAGTTAACGTTGGCCAAGAGGCAAGGTGCTTTGGGCAAATGCTGCATGGGGCATCAGAGCAGGAGGTGGATCTAACTGAGAGGGAATTTCTTTTGCCCAAGAGCAAAAGAGCATGATGCACATCCACCAATATGTGTATGAAATTTTGATTTTCCATCATTCCACCCAAAATTCATAAGCCATGTGCATCTGGCCAATGGCCCATCCAGCCCAGCACCCTGTTCTCACAACTGCCAGCCAGGTGCCCATAGGAAACCAGCAAGCAGGATCTGAGTGCAAGAGCCCTCTCCCCTCCTGTGGTTTCCAGGAACTGGCGTTCAGAAGCATTGCTGCATCTAATGATGGACAGCCATTGTGAACAGCAGCCTTCGATAGCCCCTCTCCTCCGTGAATTTGTCCAGTCCTCTTCTAAAGCCATCCAAGTTTATGGCCATCACTGCCTCCTGTGGGAGTGAGTTCTACAGCTGTCTTGAATCTTTCAACATTCAGCTTCAACATTCAACTATTAGAACCCAGGAACCCTCTGAGACAGAAAGAAAACCGGGCAGTCAAATGAGCCCTTTGGCACCCCAAAGCATCCAGAGTCTCTGGAGCCCAAACTCTGCCACTGCCACCACCCCAGAGCTCCCCCACCTAGCACGTGGGCAATACTCACGTCGTCGTCCTGCACGCTCAGGGGAATATCCAGCATGCACATCTGGAAGGGCTGCACAAGCGCCTTCTGCATATTGAACAAAGGTTTGGCCTCCATCTTCCAGCAGGGTGAGAGACTCTCCTCCTCCTCCTCCTCCTCCTCCTCCTCCTCCTGTCCACCTCCCAGAGTTCTGGCTTTTCTCCAGCCAAAGTCCTCCGGGTCCCTGCAGCTAATACCCTTACTGCCGTGGAAGCATCTTCATCAACGAGATGCTGTGTCTGTAACTGCTGCAAGTGAAGGTTTCCTCTTATTTCCTCTCCTTGGCAAATCAAAGGGGAGTCAGCAGGGAGAGGTTTCCGTGTGCGTGTCCAGGCGCAAAGTCACACACACACGCACACGCAGAGAGAGAGGGAGAGCCCCCTCTCTGGGCAAAGCGTGTAGGGTGCTCCCCTTTCGTCTCACACCCACTTCCCGGCTGCCCTGCCGTCCCTTCGCTCTGCTACCGCTCAAGCGCCTACTGCATGCAGCTCCCTGTACTCATCTACATGCCTGGCACTTGCATCGCACCAAGACGTTGCAATGTCTGCCTCCAAAAGCACAACAGGTTTGGGCCCCCCCCCCCCACCTTCAGTTGGCTGTTGGAAGTCTGCGGCAACAGACCCAGCGGTTTCCCTGCAGTCCTCCGTTGCAGGCAAAAGCAGGAGAGCTGGAAAGGGGGTCGAGGGGAGGGGTGGTCGACGCAGCCACCATCACCCGCGGCCCCCTCCATTCTCCGCAGTGCATCCTTTTATTGTTTTCCAAAGGATCACATCCTTAGATCCCAAGGGCACCATGGTGAGTGGGGAGAGGAGAAGACTGAATAATTCATACCTGTTCAAGGCCAGGGAGATTCCCGAATACGGTGCATTGTCCACCAAAAAAAAAAAAGGTACGTGTTATTTGCACCCAGTTTTGTAAACACACACTGCATTTGCAAATGGCACAGATGCCTTCATCATTCGGTCTCAAGCAGGGATGAAGGAACTGATCGCCCTCCAGATGTTACCAGATTATGGCTAGGGATACATTCAGTTCAGTTTGAATTTTAATGAGAAGCTACAAGGATTCACAGTTTCTCAAATAATATGCAAACCAAGCCAAACCTCAGCAACCCTTCAGAATTCACAGTCTTCCAAATTTTGCAGTGTGGTTTGCCAACCGAAGAATGTTTACAAAAATGCCTCAACTTAGGGGGAAGTGACATAGAATTGACTATATTAGTTAAAGTAACATATAAAATGCAGTATATGAAGGCAGCAGTCATCCACCTTTTCAGACCTAGGACCCACGTCTAACCCAAACATGTATTTGGAGACCCATTTATTAATCTTCCACCATATATTTGCATGGTGGCAATGCTCCTGCTGTGCCCAACCTTGGATCAGGCTATGACTCACTACGGGTCCCTACACACCAGCTGCATTAGGAGAAATCACTTGCAACATGTTTATTAAGAGAAATTGCACTGAAATGTTGGCAGTTTTAGAAAATAATGAATTCACAAACTGATGCAAAAACGTGGCGATCTCAGCTTAAGATTGCAAAAAGGAGAAGCTGAAATTGACGTATTTGTCCACCTTTAGCTACAACTCCCATCATCCCAGACTATTAACCATGAACATAAGAAGACCGGCCTGGCTGCTGGATCAGGCCAATGGGCTACCTAGTCCAGCATCCTGTTCTTACACTAGCCAACCAGGTGCCCCCAATGAGAAGACTGCAAGCAGAACCTGACTGCAACAGTGTTATTCCTATTTGCAATTCTCTACATTTGTTATACAGAGGAGATAGAACATAAGAAATTCCCTGCTGGATTGAGCCAGAAACTCACAGAGGATAGCATCCTGCCCTCGCCGTGACTAACCAGCAGGAGCCAAGTGCAACAGCACTCTCCCCACTCGCGATTCTCAAGATTCGTACTCGATGTTATCCACTACAGACTCGGCTTTCTAACCACTAGACCACAGTAGGCAATTGGCATACCCATTTCCCAGCTGGGAAACTGAGGCTGAGAGAATGACTTGCCCAGTGCATGTTCCAGAACGTAGTTGATCCCAACTACTGATTATGCCTCCCCACAACTTGAAAGCGCAATTTGTTTGCTCAGAAGCGATTCCTATTGTGTTTCAGTGGGACTAACTCCCAGGTAAAGTGGTTATATAGGACTTCAGTCTTAATGAGAATGTTGCCGGATTTCCGTCATCAAATGCATTGTTATGATCCACAGGCTGTTTCCTCTCCCTGTTACATACTCTCGTGTCAGAGGGCAGAATCAAAAGGTTTTTAAGCAAGGGGGCTATGGAAACAAACTTGGCCAAAAGCAACAAGGGGCACTTGTTTTGAGGAAATCCCCACCCCTTCTGAATTGTCTAGGGGCCCTAAGCATCCTCCTTCCAAGGCAGGTCAGTGGGAAGGGGATAGAACACAATCCTGTCCAGGAGCCAAGCAGTGCCATTGGCAAATTTGTTTTTCATTGTCTGACCTGAACGTGCTATAAAAAGATGTAGTTGGGCACAGAATCCACTCAGTCACTACTCCTGTTATAACCACTGTTCTGCATGGTAAACAGTTTGGTTAGCAACAAAACTTTTGTGTATATTAATGGGCCCAATCCATTCATTGGAGTGGAGGCTGGTCCATTAGGACAACTGAGAGAACTGCCCCACCAACCTTAGTCTGCCCTCAGCCAGCCCCTACCTGCCTGGTTTCTTTCTTACAACCAGTCTAGGGGGTGGCCCTGCCTATCAGCTTCCTCCTCCTTAGTGTAAGTGTTGCCCCTTGAACCTCTCAGGAGGAAAGAGGATAGGGAGAAAACTAGAATTAGTTGGCTTTGCCTGCCATTGGCCCTGGTGTTGGCTACTGTTGGGCTCCCTGCCTTCTGCCCTACCTCCCTCGCAATGGGTACCAACCATCACAGATAGCACCTGCTCCTACACCATCCTGCTTGCACCTTAAGTTCTGTTTCAGATGGTCTCCCAGTGTGCCCATCCCCTAGGTTGGTGTGGTTGGGTGGCCAACAAGGGAAGGATCCTTCTCTATGGTGGTTCCACAGCTACCAGAGGTTCCAGCTGAACCAAGAGATTCAAATGACAAGAGATTCTAAGTAAACATTAGGAAGAGCTTCCTGGTGGCAAGACACTTTCCACAGTGGAACAGACTTTCTCGGAAGGTGGTGGACTCTTCTTCATTGGAGGCTATGAAACAGAGGTTAGGTGTCCATCTTTCAGGGAGTCTTCAGCTGTGATTCCAGAATTGCATAGGGGCAGTCTTGATGGTCCCTGGGGTCCCTGCAAATTCTACAATCCGATGATTATATGACAATGGGTGACGTTTTGGATCTCCCACAAAAGTGGCAGACCATTCACACGGTTAACCGTCAGTAGGTTGCTGAGTGATGTGCATTTGTGTGTGAACTGGGCCTTTTTCAAGGGCAGAGGAAGGGGGTGGAGGGTGAGTGGGAAACCACATAGATCTGCTAGTCCACTCCAAATCGTAATCCCCAATGGAATACTGCCATGCTGTCCAGAATATGCATGCAAAATTAATCTGCAATCAAGACCTTACACAATGCTGGCTGGCCTCTTAATAGGTACAGACATCAATTAGCAATGCAAAACAAACAGATAACGAGCATTAAAGAAGGGGGAAACACATTAGGTTTTTATCAGGGATCCAGAAGCATGATTAGCACTTGCTGGAGGAGGGGGGCTTTTTACCCACCCCCATCCAAAGCCAACCAGCACCAAAATATCCTACAGACATCGGCGGCGGCTGCTGCTGCTTCAGCTCCAGGAAAGAAAAAAATGCAGACGGCTTTGGGTTTCCCCAGTTCCCCTCCATCCGCCAGGCGAGTACCACGTACTGTCTCCATGGAGACAGCCACATGCAAAGTTGCTGTGCTGATGGAGCACACTACAATGCAGGATACAGCCCCCTTGTGCATAATAAGATCAGTTGTTTTGAAGGTGGTGGTAGGGAATCTCTAGGAGGCTGTAAAGATGCTGATTTGGAGAGCACAGCCAGCAGCTAAATTCCTCATTTAGCACCTCTAATGACTAGGCTTCCAGGCTTTAATGGATTTAATCATTAGATGAGCTATGGTGAATCTCAGGCCTGCCAGGCTTCTGCATTTGGTCCGCAAGGCAGCTTCAGAGAAGCCATGCCACAGCTGCCCTGCACACCATATGCAGTACAGTTTAGCATCAGAGGTGAGATGGGAACAAACTGAAAAAAGAGCCAGTATAGTGTAGTGGTTGCAGAGCTGGACTAAGACATGGGAGAGACCAGGGTTCAAATCTTCCTCCCTTGTCCACGAAGCTCAGTGGGTGCCCTCAGGCCAGTCACTGCCTCTCTCATCCTAACCTACCTCACAGGGTGGTTGTTGTCAAGATGACATGAGGAGAGAACCATTAGACACCATTTTGAATCGAGATGTGAGACTGAACCTTTCAAAACCGCACTGATTTTAACCAACTTTTGTGTGATCGTTCCTGAGATCAAGCCACAGTTTTTCATCTATGTTTGGATACAGTCAGGTAGCATTCTGAATCAACTGCACTGATTTTAACCACTGATCTTTTGATTTCTTAGAACAACTGAGCAAAGTTTAGAAGTCACCTTGGCAACTGCACGGCACATAAATAAATAAACAAACAAATCATATCTCAAAAGGCAAGGGCTGGTCCCACTCTTGCTTATTTCAATCTGATGGATCCTGGGAATTGAAGTTGCTGGGGAGTGCAGCTTCATGAGGGGGGGGGACTACAGTTCCCAGGATACTTTGTGGGAAACCGCAGGGTTTAAATGTATGGCAAGCATGCAGCCAAAGCACAATCTCTTTGCATCCTTCCTGATAACACCAGTTCGACTCAACAGACTTTCACCTGAGGTGTCCCTGAATGCTGAATGTGTTAAGTTTTCATAGCCACTCCCCTCCCCTTTTGCTGGGAAATCCAGAAAGCCTTTGCTAGCAGAACAGCTGATGTTGAGGAATGTCTTTGGCCTCCAGGCGTGGAGAGAGGAATCTCACGTCATCTGTGGCAGGCAGGCAGGCAGGCAAGCAGGCAGGCACATACACACAGACATAAAACTGTGCTATGTGCTGTTAGAGCCACTGGGGCTTGACCCCAAGAGATGTCACCCAAGAGATGCCCCCCCCCCATTTAAGCCCCACAAAACCCTGTGCTGTAGGTTAGAGCTTCACATCTGAGTGGAGATTTGAATCCTTGTCTCCCAAGTCCTTATCTGACATTCTAACCACTACACAGGAGGCACAGGTTACAGCAACAGCTAAGGCAACATTTTTCCACCTTCGCTGCATCAAGCAGTTGGTCCCTTACCTTTCCCACCCCAACCTGGCCACAGTGATCCATGCGACAGTCACCTCCAGGCTTGACTACTGTAATTTGCTCTACGCATGGCTGCCCTTGAAACTGTCCCAGAAACTCCAGCGGGTGCAGAATGCTGCAGCGAGGCTTTCACGGGGTCTCCGCCATGGGAGCATATTCACCCAGTGCTTTACCAGTTGCACTGGCTCCTGGTGGAGTATCAGGTCAGGTTTAAGGTGCTGGTTTTTGACTTTTAAAGCCCTTTGTGGCTTAGGGCCCTCGTACTTACGGGACCGCCTCTCCTGGTATGCCCCGCAAAGGACCTTAAGGTCCATAATCATAGTTTAGAGGTCCCGGGCCCTAAGGAAGTTAGATTATCCTCCACCAGGGCCAGGGCCTTCTCAGTGATGGCTCCGACCTGGTGGAATGCTCTGTCCCATGAGACCAGGGCCCTGCAGGATTTAACTTCCTTCCGTAAGGCCTGTAAGACAGAACTATTCCTCCTGGCTTTCAATTTAAACCTGGCCTGATCTTCTGTTCTCCTTCCTCCCCTCCCCTTTTTGTGAAGATTGCCCGCCTTGGGATCCCACAGCTGGTTCTCCCCTGGTCTCCTTGCTGGCCCAAGTGGGACTAATTTAGCCAGCTAGCCCTGGTGATCATCTAATGTTTATTGGATGGATTTTCCCCCTAAATTGATTTTTGATTTTATTGTTATTTACGCTTTATATCATATTTTATGCTGGATTTGTTGTTGTTGTTGTTGTTGTTGTTGTTGTTGTTGTTTTGTAGCATCAATTGAGTGTTTTAAATTTGTTGTTAGCCACCCTGAGCCCGGTTTCCTGAACCGGGAAGGGCGGGATATAAATAAATTATTATTATTATTATTATTATTATTGTTGTTGTTGTTGTTGTTGTTGTTATTAATAATAATATTAGTATTATCACACCACACGGCTGCTCCTCAGCTGAACCATGCAGATTGAGCAGTATTGTCATGGTTCAAGGACACAATCCACCCATACCAAAAGCACTCAAGGAGGGTGCAGAAAAGGACTGTTGAGGAGTGTGGCCTGGGGAGAGTCCCAAGGACCAAATAGAGAGGCACGGAGGGCCACATCGGGCCCCCAGTCCTAAGATTTCCCACCCCTGTCCTAGAGACTCCACTAGGGCCCCAAAGATCTCCATGATGAAGGTGTATACTTTGCACTCAAATGACCCAGGCCAACCCTTTGCAGTCTGAGCCCTATAAAACAAAGTCAAAACAATGCTTGGCAACTTAACAGGTTGCATCATGAAGTTTATGCTGTGCCTTGCGTATATGATCCGTTTATCTTCAAGGGAGGGTTGTGACTGCATCATAGTCTCAGCCTTAACCTTATTGTGTGAACAAAAGCTTGACGCTGCCATTATTCTGCGACCTTTTGAGAATGCTCTGCAACCTCTCCTTAATAGTTTTCCAAAGGTGTTTTTTTATATTGCCACAATGGATTTGGTTTTTTTAAAAAAATAACCTTTCTTCTTCCTCCTAATTTTCTCCCTTAAAAAAATTAAATCAATAAACCCACAGATGTTCCAGTTTATCCATTCTGTCTTGCTTTCATTATGCTGTATAGCTCAAGAGTACCCCTTTGGACAGAAATAGCACAACCAATGTAAGGAATAGGGTTGTCATGTCAGGAGCATCCCAGACAGTGAGATTTCACGGCCCAAACCTGAGACCTAGGGTGGGCTCTGGTGACGTCATGGATGGAAGCCCCTTGTGATGTAATGGGGTGGCTTTTCAAGATGAAGGTTAATGTGGTGGTGGGTGGGCTATAATTTTCAACCAGCTTCTGCTGGGTGGCATGCACAGTCTTCTTAATTGGTTTTTATTGTTCAAGAAGGCACTCTCGCCCACCTAGAGATGCCAACCAGTGGATGGTCCGGTATAAATCCACCATTAATGTGCTATTATTGTGCCAATAACATGTCACAGAAGAATAGATCCACCAAAAAAAAACCCCCACACCAGTCTAGAGGGGCCAAAACAAATTAGTCAGAATCAGGGCTTTTTTTTGAGCTGGAACTCATCGGAACTCAGTTCTGGTACCTCTCAGGTGGGCACCATTGCCATAATCAGAGAACAAGGGAGATGTTTGTAGTGAGTTCTGGCACCTCTTTTCCTAGAAAAATAGCACTGCTCAGAATACTTGTTGATCTACTTCAAATCACTCAGAGATTTATTGCTAGATCTTGATCAGCTTTCTGCCCACAGAGGAGATCCATGTCAAGGTCTCAGCTCATTCACGCTAATTCAGGAGGGAGTTTCAGACAAAGAACATCTCTCAATCATACCCCTTTTTTGAACAACAAGACTCAACACAAGAGAACTTGTAGGAGGGTGACAGAAGTCACTGGAAAGGCTGATAAAACCTAACCAGCCTTAGGGTAAAATAAATGGAGAACTGAAGGATGACTAGCCATCCCCTTCCCTCCTCTTTCCCACTGTCAGCGCTGAGAACTGTAAACTCTTGGTGGGCTAAGAGCTGGAGCTGTGCTAGCAGCCAACTCCTAAAACAGAATAGAGGTTTTGAAGGCTTCCGACACCAGACCTATGTAAGAAGCGGAATGGATCCAATCCTGCCCTAGCCAATCAGCCAGTCTTGCTGTCTGTGCTAAGCTTCCCACCATAATCCCCTCCGCCCTTTCTGGGCACTTGATGAGACTGTGCACCATTGTGCTGAGGACAGGGGTCTCTTCCCCCAAGTTCCTACCCCAACATCTGATAGAAAAGCATTTAAGGGTTTTTCTGAGTAGCAGAGCTGGAAGCTCTTTCCATGGTCCAACAGAAATTACCTTCCCCATTTTTTATTTGCAAGGGGGGGGGGCAGGCAGATGTTCACATAACTGTTTGGGACAATCCACAGAAGGATCAAGCTGGATTTAAGCAGTATGGGGATTCAAACCCAGAGTCTCAAATCCAAGGTAGAGAAGCATCCCCCAAAATGTTGCCCCTCAGATACATAGAGACCAGAGCTGCCATAAGTTATGCTAACTGGAGCTGATGGGATTATAGCCCCAGATGCCCTGAAGACAGCATTTCAGGGAAATGATGACATAGAGCAACCAAACACACACTCACACCCATCTCCCAGCTGCCCATCTGACCTTCTTTCTGCCTTGGTAGCTCCTCAGGAACATCACGGAAACTGATGTCTCCTCTCCCTTCACGAAACGCCTCCAAAAAGACCCTTTTCTTGAACATGCCTGCCTCTTCGGTGGGGTAGCCCTGGCCCTGGATATTTTCCATCCTCGAGGAAGCTCGCTCACATTCTTCATGCCTCGCTCCTTCCAAAACAATGAGTAACACCACCTCCCCACTGCGGCACTCACACTCCCTGACGGACATGGCCTCACCTGGATGAAGCATGCTTAATGTGTCCCTCCCCGTGACCTGGAACGTGGAGTCAGGCAAGGGAGGAGCTAAGGAACTAGGCAACCTGGCTGTTTATCACAACAACATAACCCTCCAGCTAAAAGCTCCAGAAGCGTTAAATCCAAGAGGTACATGTTTAAAAGTGCAGGGGGAAGGCGGGCAGGGACCTTATTTCTTCACATAGCACAGAGTTAATATATGGATTTTTTCCCCACGAGAGGCAGTGATGACCACCAAGGAGGATTTGATAAATTTACAGAGGAGGACAAGGCTGTCAGTGGCTGCTAGCCATGGTGGCTGTTCCATCCAGTGGCAGAGGAAAGGGGGTGCGGTGGGGCTGGTCCAACCTGGGTGTCATCCCTGAGGGGGGTGACATTTGGCGTGCCACCTGCCTGAGACTCCCAAGCCTCCCTCGACGTCCGAGTCCCGAGCGGTCAAAATGAAGGGGGAAGGCCACCGGGAAAGCGGCGCAGCTCCCCATCTTCCCTCGACGGATCGTTTTGACAGCTCGGGAGTTGGAAGAGGCTTGGGAGTCGCAGGCAGGTGGCGCGCCAGATGTCCGCCATCGGCAGCTCGCTCTGCCCCCCCCCATGGGTGGCTCGCTCCGCCCCCCCCAGCTGCAGGCCATGCATGCCGCTCCGTACACCTGACCAGCTATCCTGTGCCTGGGAGGGCACCCTCTACACTCCGTGCCCCTCGGGAGTGTGTACCGCCCCTCTTGGTAGCATGCCCCGCCCCCTCAGGAGTGCGCCCGCCCTGGGCAGCGCAGGCATTTGATCTGCCGCTGGTTTTATCTACCTCCACACCATGCCTCTGAATACCAGCTGCTGTGAATCACAAGTAGAGAGAGTTGCTGTCAGGATCAGGTCCTGCCTGCAAGATTCCCATTGGGGCATCTGGGCCACCACTGAGAACAGGAGGCTGGACTAGATGGGCCACTGGCCTCATCCAGCAGGGCTCTTCTTATGTTGTTAATATTTAAAGAGGGACAGAGATGTGTGTGAACGTATGGATGTGTGTGAGGCTGGAGAATGGCCACATTCAAACCATGCATTAAACCACTGCAATAGCACCAAATAATTCTGTAAGCTGTACGTAATATATCTATGGGTGCTGAGAGTGGTTGGGAGACTCCCCTATTCCCCTCCCAGAACTAGAATTCCAAAACGGTTTAACAATCAATTCCTCTTCCAAGGGAACTCTTGAGAATCACAGCTCTGTGAGGAGAATAGGAGCCATGGCTGTTTAAAGTGGTATCTGTGGTGTATTATCTGCTACCTGGTGGGGAGGGGGATTGTTGCAAATAGCTATATAAGGAAACCACTCAACCTCCATTTCCTCAACTTTGAGGAAGGCAGCCTCTCTCCCCACTGCTTCCATAAGGCCTCCTTCCAATCCCAACTCAAGTTGGCTGTCCCACAGGGAGGGAAATGAAAGCAGAGGGAAGTTCATTTCAAGGGTATATACATCCCTTCCCTGTCCCCGGGCTGCCTGAATTTCTACACACCATTTCACTTACAAGGAAGGAAAGTGAGGGGTGGGTGTTCAGGATGAAAGTGGGTCAGGATCCCCAGAGAGCTTTCCATTGCTTTGATGGACACATGCCAGGCGGTGAAAGGCCCTCGACTGACCTCCCTGTTAATGGGTCGGCATCAACTACGCTTTGCCTGAGACTGGGCCCCTTTCTGGAGCTCTGCCCGGATTCCTGGAGTAAAACTCAAGGTGCTAGAGGCTCAGAACTATGGAGAGAGGAAATTCAGCTGCTCAGAGATGGAAAAGGGCAGGAGATATTCCAGGCCTGGTTGTCGCTGGGGAGAAAAGGTGGCTGGTTTTTAAAGGGTCTGAATCCCAGAGGTATAGTGATCGACAACAGCCCCTCAAGACGAATCCAAGGCTGTGCACACATTGCACATTTAAAGCACACCCCTAGCCCAAATAATATTGGGAATTGCAGTTTGTCAGCATCTTCCTACATTCCTCTGTGCTAGTGTCTCATAAACTGGAAAGCACTGTTGTTGCCTCATTCACTTGTGAGAAAAAGGAGGGCCTACCTGCATTCAGGCAGGGGACAGTCCTAACCTGGTCTGTAGATGTTGGAAGTATGGCTGTTATTGTGGCACTGGGACCTTCAGCGTGCAAAGCAAATGCTATTGCCACTGAGTATACCACATTAAATTATTTGAAAGCAAGAAACTGTATTGTGTGGGGAACTATTATTAATTAATTGGGAGGAATTTCACACGCCCAGTGGGTGCGCAACACTGCTTCATGGTTTAGTACCAATCAAGTGTTTGTGCTTCCATTTTGGAGTCAAAGGGGCAATGTCGTGTTGAATCCCCAGCCAACCAACCATACAATGGCGAGGCAGCTTTTGTGAGCACATTCAGGCCTCATTCAAGGGGGCAAACGGGAGCTCAGATCGCAATACCCAAAGCCCCCAGGTCCTTCTGCCAGGTTTGTCATGTCAGTGCTGTGAAGAAGGCGGAATGCATCTGCCGAACTTAAAAAAAAAAGCCCACTATATTGCCATGGCAACTAGGACAGGCTTTGAGGCCTGCTTGGAATTCCAGGCTCTGCCCTGCAAAAATAGGTCCCTGGAGGCGATGCCAGAGCCTCTTTTCAGACAGAACACCCTGCCATTACTAGTGCTGTGACCACAGCCCCAGGGCAATGTGGGATATGGCCCCATGGCATATCTTTACAGATAATACACACAGGACATAGATGAAAAGGCTGGAATATGAATTATTATTTTTAAAAAATATAAACCGAAGGCGAGGCCCAGAATGCAACAGCTATTCCTGTACCACCGGGACATGAGCTTGTGAGAACAATGCCTAAACCAGACATGAGTAACCTATGGACTCCAGAGGTTGCTCAACTACAGCTCACACCAGCCCCAGCAAACATGGCCAAGGGTCAGGGATGATGAGAGTTGTAGTCCAGCAACATCTGGAGGGCCACCTGCCAGTGGTGGGCAGAGCCAGAGGCAAACAAGGGAGAGAGCCATGAATTTAATTTGTATGGCAGGCTAGTTCCTATACAT